>NW_021938983.1:142016-285448 GCF_001715985.3 Manacus vitellinus
GTTCTAGGAGTCGCAAGTGGTGGTGGTAAATGCCCCATGATTCGGAACCATACAAAAGAGTAGACAGCACAATGGCTCTGTAAACACTGATCTTTGTACTTTTCTTCAAGTGTTTATTTCGCCAAACTCTTTTATGAAGCTTTCCAAAGGCACTATATGCTTTTGCTAACCTGTTGTCTATCTGTCCGTCAATCTTACTGTCCAAGGAGATGAGGCTACCCAGGTAATTAAACTGCTGGACTGATTTGAGCTCTGATTGGCCAATGGTGATATGGGATGATGGAAGACTTCCTGAGGTGCTGGCTGATAGAGAATTTCTGTCTTCTTTAAGCTGACTTCCAGCCCAAAGAGCTCAGCAGCCTCTGCAAAGCAGGATGTTAAACACTGCAGAGCTGCTTCTGTGTGGGCGTCATCATCAGCATAAAGCAACTCACAGAAAAGATGATTTAAGGTCTTAGTGTGGGCCTTCAGTCACCTTAAGTTGAATAGGCTTCCATCAAATATAGATACCATCTTCATCATCAGGGTCTTCTGTGGCCCTTTGGAGCATCATGCTGAAAAAGACTGTGAACAGGGCTGGTGAGAGAATGCAGCCTTGTTTCACACCATTGGTTATTAGAAAGGGCTCAGAAAGTGCATCACCATATCTGACTCGGCCGTGCTGATCCTCATGGAGTGAGATGATCATTTTAAGGAACTTGGGGGGACAACCTAAACATTCCAAAATCTGCCACAGACCTTTTCTGCTCACAGTATCGAAAGCCTTGGTGAGGCCAACAAAGGTTATATAGAATCCTTTGTTCTGTTCTCTACACTTCTCTTGCACTTGTCTGGAAAGAATCAAATACCATGTCTGTGGTACTCCTGTTGGTTCTGAAACCACATTGGCTTTCAGGTACAATTCCTTCTGCTATAGTGGGTATTAGTCTGTTCAAAAGTATTCTTGCCAGGATTTTGCCAGCAGTGGAGAGCAGAGTAATGCCACGGTAATTTGAGCAGTCTGATTTAGCTCCTTTCTTCTTATACAAGACGATGATGACTGCATCACGAAGGTCTGATGGTAGTTCGCCTAGTTCCCAACAGCTCACCACAAACTCATGAAATTTAGCATGGAGTGCTTGGCCCTCATGTTTCCAGATTTCAGGTGGAATTCCATCAACCCCAGCTGCCTTGCCAGTTTTCACCTTTGGGGAAAACCCTTAAGGGTTTCTCCTAAAGTGGGGGCAGTATCCAATTCGTACTTCACTGGTTGTTGTGTGATGGACTGAATTGCTGAGTCTTGGACTACACGGTTGGTACTGAAGAGAGTCTGAAAGTGTTCAGACCATCGATTCAGAATGGAGGTTTTATTTGACAGAAGCATTTGCCCATCAGTGCTGAGTAGAGGGCTTTGGACCTGGTATGCAGGCCCATATGCTGTTTTCAAGGCCTCATAGAAACCTTTGTGATCACCCGTATCTGCCCATAATTGAGTTTTTTCAGCTAGATCGATCCACCACTTGTTCTGGATGTCATGGAGTTTCTGTTGGAGCTTGCTGTATGCAAGATGAAAGGCTGCTTTTCTTACATAACAAGATGGCAGTGCAAGGTGTGCTTGGTGAGCTGTTCTCTTCTTCCTCAAGAATTCCTGAATCTCTTAATTGTTTTCATCAAACCAGTCCTTGTTCTTCTTGAAGGAGAACCCTAAGGATTCTTCGGAGGACTGCAGTGTCTACACTGATGTAAATAGCATAAGCAAATATTTTTCCTTTCCTAAAATTTCTGAGTATTATTTCAGAACCCAGTTCATACCTTGGCTTTTACAATAATATTTCAAACAGTAGGCATTGGAAAATTTCTACTGCGTTATTTCAAAACATTTCAGAGTTTACATATTCTAAGAAGGGTTCTTAAGCTTAGTGATTGTGATCACAAGTATAATAAATTTAATTTCCTTACCTAACCATCACTTAAAAATTTATCATTCCTAGAACTACTTACTTTAACACGACTCATTTTTAACAACTTTCACAGTTCAGAAAAGTTTGATAGATAAGTACAATGAGCAATTTAAAGCTGAACATTATTCTAAAACCACCTGGTTGCAAAATAATATTTAAACACAAATGTGTATTTATTTTAAAAATATTGTCCTACAGTCACATTTGGTATCATTTAACAGTTAAATTAACACTTTAGGTTTTGTTTATGAGACAATTTTTAAATTTTGAAGTCAAAAGAAACATACACTATTTCAGCTAATCTACAGCTTGCTGAATACAATACAAATCATACAGTTCCTTAAAAAACATCAAACAGGTTGCACCTGTAAAATACAAAATACATACTGCTTGATTCTTCCAATATTAGCAGTGCTCTGGCTGATGTGAAATCAGACTCTACATTTGGGTTCAGAACCTTGCAAAAATAAGAAATTTTGTGTTTGGGACATCTGCATCCACAGCCAGTGTCACTGAGGAGGACTTCGATCTGTCCTATGTACCCAAGGTGACCTGAGTGCACTCTAGTACACCACTTACGGGGAGCTCTGAAGAAGCAATCTCTGATGTGCTTTGGTGAGTTACCCTGTTTTTTATTTGTTCATACACAAAAGTGTGTGAGACCTGAGTGGGAACTCCCCCAGGGCATTGCCTTGTCAAGCATGTGCACCTTCATTCTACAACATTGGAACAAAGTAGCGATGCAGTACCTCCAGTGAGAGGTAAGGCATGCTCTCCTCAAAAGGCTTTAAATGCACACCATTCCTTTCCTGTCTTTTTTCATTCTTGCCATTTTAGCAAACTGTCCATCTTAATTCCTTTTTTCTTTCCTGATACCAAACTCAACCACCAATAACAACAGATTATCAGTCAGCCAAGGGAATTGGCTTTCAGCACTGCTGAAGTGCCTTAACCTCCTTCTCACCTATTTCTACTGGGCTTTTGTGGCCTCTGGAGGTGTGAGCTGTCATGGGATGGAAAGGCTGACATGATCCTAGGTTTTACCAACAGCCTGTTGGAGAGCATCAAGCAAGTTTTCACACATGCTACATCACGTTGGTCAGTGTAAGAAATAGATGGTCATTTACCCCTGTATCACCGTCATCTTTTCCAGTTTCTTTGCTCCTGGGTTATTACCCTTTGATGGGCTCAGATTCTCAGCCTGCTTGCATGCATGTCTTTGATTCTTTCAATTTTTAACCTCGTTGCAAGGAGCCTACAAACCTGTTCCTAGAGTTGTGAAGAAAATCCCCTCTGTTGACACACAGGTCACCACCACATGATCACGAAACGCAGATCTTAGCATGCCTGTTGTGTTGCTCCATATATAAATGAACTAAAGTTTTGAGAATCGCCATTGCAAAATGGGTTTTGTTGGTCTCTGGCCTTTATCTTAATGCGAATGATGTCCTGTCAAGTATGGAAAGCCAGATGAAATTCAGAGGTGCCTGAGTATCTGGGAGTGCAAATAGCAACAGCAGCAGAAGGGACATCAGAACCAGCATTAGTAATTAACAACAGCACACCAAAACTCGTCAGTTTTTCACCATTTTTTTCATATTCCTTGATGCACTGTAAGTACACAAGTTTGTTTACCAAGGTGTCAGCTGCAGCACAGTGTTTTTGCCTGGCTGTGATTTGGTTTTGAAAAAGCAGGGACAAATTACAGCTCTGACATCATCAGATCCCTGAGTCACAGGAGTTGAGGACAACTTTCTGACACAGGCAGGTTTGAGAGAGGGACAAATGTGGTGAGCAAATACTGAGGCAATAGTATTTTGGACACTCCGACTTAGGTGTGATCAAACAAATACACATGTTCTTTTTCTATGCAGGAGAGGTTGAAATGTGGCCCATGTATGTAACACTGATCTTCAAAAGAGCAATGAGATGTTTTAAGGGCAGGTAGGGACTCTTTTCTGCGTGCAGGTACCCTGACTCTGAGTACAAACACTTGACCTCCATGACTGCTGGCATATGCTTCCTGAGCTTTATTAATTCACAGGAATTGGTATAATACTGCTAGATCTCCGCACATTTTACTGTCATTTTTGCATATCTCTTTCACTTCTCCAAACCTGGCATATCAAAACCTGGTGTTTCAGAACTGGAAGTGTTATGTCATCATTATTTCATCAGCACTTCAGCATCATTCCTGGAACCTGTTTCATAAGGCTTGGTGTTTCTGGAATTAATATTTGCAATGCAGAAGTTACATAAAGGATTTAGATGTGCAATCAAGAGCAGAAAATGCAGAATACCTTCAGATACATACATCTCAAAGGAATCAGAAAAATAATTTTCCAACATCATCCAGCAAATGTTTGGCTAGTGTTTTACTGGGGTCTTAAATCTGCATGAATTGAGCTCTCCTTACTAGTGACATTGACTTCAAAAGGACCAAAATCACTGTCTCTCTTCCCATTCTCCAGAACATAGGACAATCTTGTGTCCATAGTTTGACTCCTACAGTTAGTAAATCGATGTTAAATTTTTTGAAACTTACATTGATTTTATAAAGCTAAAACCTATCCAATAAAACTAGTGGAAACTCAAAATCACACAGAGGTATTATCTTCCTCAGTTACAGATGAGTGTTTAGGCCATGTTTAAAAGAACGTTGTTTTTCCTTTCACCACAGACACAAGTGGCAGCAGGAACATCCTGCAAGAGCTGAAGCCTTTTCACCCTGCATTCACATACATGAGTGTGGGGTGGGGAAACAGTTTTCCCCCTGAAGTTATAAAATGGTAAAACCCCAGGGGGTGGTAACCCTTGAAGTTTTACCCAATGAGCGCTTCTGCAAAATCTAAACATATCACAAGCAGAACGGAAGAGAAGGTAGTTGCAGTTGTTATTGTTGAAGAGGTAGCCATGTTGTGAAAGCCACGAGGAAGGGGCTCGGAGCTCCTTGGGGCCTGGCAGGGGGGCTACAGGGACTTGGAACAGTGTAAGACTGGGCTAAGTATCTGTAGCTAAGAGCTGGGGGATGTTTCTTCACTGTGAGCAGCAGCAGTAGCAGCAGCGGCAGAACTGCACTGACCGAAGGAACGGTGGCAGAGAGCCAGAAGGGATAAGACCAAGCAACAGTGACAGGCATGCAGCAATACGGAGAGAACTCCTGGAAGGAGAGCCGAGAGAGAGCCAGTAGCAGAGAGAGAATTAGGCTCTACAGAGAGAGAGAGGAAGTTGGGGTAAGAACTGAAATAAAACCCCACACCCCTCTGAGACCTCCGAGAGAGAGGAGGATGATGGACTCTTGCTTGAAAGAGTCGTGGAGTGCTACAGCACTGCAGAAAGGAGCTGTAAAGCTCAGAAGGAATGCGGAGGGGGTGACCTTGGCCCCCCCCCGCTGCCTGTGACAGAGCACAGAGCTCTGCAAAGGGGGCTTGAATCCCCTGAAGATACAGACCGTCATGAAGACCCCCGTGCTTCATGGTATGATGTGACGCGACCGTTGTCTGGGTGAACGCAGCCCACGGAAGAGAAGACCCTCGCTTGAAGACCAGTGGCCGAGGGGCTTGGATACCCCCTCGTGTGTACTGGCAGAGATCCAGCTACAGCTGCTGCATGAGAAGAGGATAGATGCCTGCTGCCTTAGAGACGTTGCTGCTCTGAGAGTAGAAAGGGATCTTTTCCTTCTTCCCTCCTGGACTTTTATTTGGAGGGGAGAAGAGATTTGATCCATTGTAAATACTTATGTCATGGTAGAGATAATTAAGATTGTATATAACGTATTGTAGTATTTATTTGTACAATCATTGTAATATATTCCCTTTCCCCCATTTGAGTCTCATGTGTTGTCTGGAAAACCATCTCACACTGGGCTGAGATGTGGGAGGGGGAGGCTCTCAAACCATGACATTGAGAGACCTTTGAAACAAATAGTGCCTACCAGCAAAGGCCAACTAAAATAAGGCATTTCCCAGGCATTGGACCAAAGAGAAGAAAAATATACTAAATCCTCTTTAAAAGTCTATCTGGAAATGAAATGAAACAAACTTTAATGTGAATAAATATCTACTGGACCCAAAGAAAGGTTCTGTGAATAGAAGGAAAACAGTAGATCAGTTAAAAATTGGTGAAAGAGAAAGAAAGAAAGAAAGAAAGAAAGAAAGAAAGAAAGAAAAAAAGAAAGAAAGAAAGAAGAAAGAAAGAAAAAGAGAGAAGGAAAGAAAGAAAGAAAGAAAAAAAGAAAGAAAGAAAGAAGAAAGAAAGAAAAAGAGAGAAGGAAAGAAAGAAAGAAAGAAAAAAAGAAAGAAAGAAAGAAGAAAGAAAGAAAAAGAGAGAAGGAAAGAAAGAAAGGAAGGAAGGAAGGAAGGAAGGAAGGAAGGAAGGAAGGAAGGAAGGAAGGAAGGAAGGAAATAATGCTAAAATGTCTTTCAAAACCCAGATGAGTCCCTGACAAAGAGAACAAAATTAGTTAAAAGGGATAATATGATAAAAATACAATTATGGTACCCCAAGGATATCTGTTTATCAGATTTCTGTTGTAAACTTCCCATGTGTTCTTCTCCTTATACCTCAACAGATCCTTCCCAATGTTTTAAATGATTTCTCTGAACTAAAAAGTGACTTTCTTGTATTTTTCTATGGACCAGTATTTCCTCATATTTCTGCCATAGCTTTTTAGTGCAACAGTCTGCAGTTAGAACAGAGAGAGACACAGAAGTTACTTTTCCTTTGGAAATGTATTGGTTCCTTTCTCATTTTTAGGACTTTTTTTAACACAAAATTTCTATGATTTCAGGTCAGCAACAGTGAGCTTTTGAATGGCAAATTCAACAGCCAGACCTGTAAAAATGATGTATTTGCAAGGAAATTTCTATATTGTTATTTGAAGTGTATATATATGTAATAATTTTATTAAGAGTAATAATGTATAATAATAATATGAATTATTAAGTATTGTGACATGTATGTATCTGCATGTTTGTTAATTCCTAGATGCTATCACGCCATTTGCAGGCTGGCTTTATCCACACAGGAAAAACAGTCTGGTGTTATAAGGAGGTTGATGGTTCCAGCCCTGTCTGCCTGGTAGTTTGTACAGATGATGATGTGAACACACCCTGCCAGAGAATCAAATGTTTTGTTTTTCTTCTCCTTGGGGTGACCATTGCCTCCAGCTGGTTCTGTACAGAATGAGTCATTAATTAAACCCGGATTCTTTGCAGGTGGCCTGTTGCAGGGCTGTGGTTTATTCTTGCTTATTCTGCTCCCACGAACAATATTTTGGGGGATTTCAGGCAATGTTATTTTTGTGATTTCACATTTTCTTCACTTTTCTTTCTGCTGAAAGTATTCCTCTAAGAGACAGAAAGTGAAAGGCTCAGTTAAGAAAAACAGAGCCACCTCCAAAGTGCTAAAACTGCAATAAACCCATCATCTCTAACAACAGCAGCATGAAAAGATAAAAACCAGCCTGCCAAGAATGTAGTAACCACCCATTCACTTTTAAATGCTCTCCACACTTCAATGCACAGACCTAATTACTTTTCTGCATTCCCAAATCCACTTTGCAGCGCTGCAATCAGAAACCTGGTGTTAAAATATTTTACACTCTAAGGATCAAGACTAATTATGGGCCTAAGCCTCACCTTTTGGTTTCCTTACAAACTAGCCTCCCCCCTCCCCCATCCACTGCACCCCCTTCCCTTCTTTGGGGATGCTTTACAGCACACTCCGCTAGACGAAAGGCTGTCCAGTCTCAGCCGGGGGTGAAGTAAAGACAGAATAAAACAAAAAGCTACTCAGTCCAATTCAGTAAGCTTCAATGGACCTGGTATATTTAATGTGAGCCCAGGGTTTGCCTACAGAATTGTAATAGAATGCAATATTCTCAACAAAAAAAGATGTGTTTAAAGTCAGGCAAGGCCCCATAAGGTTGTTGTTGGTGTTTAAGCAGTACACTGAGGTATTTAGCTCTGAGGGTTTCTAAACATTCCAGCTGAGAATAAAACAACAGCTTTACAGTAGCTTCTTAAAGGTTTGGGGGGCTGGGAATGTTCCCTCCCCGTTGCATTGAAAAGTCAATAAACAGTAGGAAAGATCATGTCATAACAAAGATGAAGTCACCTATTACAGGGTATAGTGATGGCTAATGGTTCTATCAGGAGGACTAATCCCATACATTAAATGATGTAATTGTTATAATAATATTATG
This sequence comes from Manacus vitellinus, assembly GCF_001715985.3. Classification (NCBI taxonomy): domain Eukaryota; kingdom Metazoa; phylum Chordata; class Aves; order Passeriformes; family Pipridae; genus Manacus; species Manacus vitellinus. Next base: position 150,162 of record NW_021938983.1, read on the forward strand.
GTTATTATAATGCCCAGGCATAGGGCATTTTCCATTTTGTGTAGCGTGAAGCTGCTGCTGACCATCCGCCCTTTCTATGGCTGGTGCTTGATAAAATATGAAAATATTAGGTAATGACTATTTAGTTAAATATTAGCAACATGGCAGGTGGCAGCCAGCAATCCAAGCACATTTTCTGTTACACATATCTTATTTTTCATGGTATTTACCAAACTTCTTTAGGCCATTTTGTCTGGAGCTACAGTCCTAAAAAGATTTCATTCATGATAAACCATTATCTGCAAAAGTTGGCACAAGTGTTTTTCCTCTGTGAAACACTTTTAGTTCCACTTATTAATTTAGAGTATGAAATAAGAGTAATAACAACAACATCAATACCACCACTTTTTACTTATTGCAACATAGGTGGTGAGACACTTTTAAGGACTTTAATGAGAAAAAAACTCAAAGAAAATATTTAGTTCTCTGATGTCTCACTCTCTTACCTTTACATGCTTTGGGATAGGCTTGGATTATTGCAAATCACACAGTTTTGTGCACATAAAGGTTTTAAATCCCGGTCCATTTTAGGACAATCAAAATTAAGCAGTCACCCTCAGCTAGTGATACAAGGGAAGGGGTTAAAACAACAAGATGGTGTGAGAAGCGATAGTTCACATGAAGGTTTAAGAAAAATAATATGGGAATTAGCAGAGAGCATGCACTTTGGCTTACAACTATCAATTAACTCTCCTTGTTAGATAGGTGATTTATTCCACTCAGTAGCATCAAATATAAGAGAAAAAGGTGACCAAACCAATAATTATCTTCATGGAATTCAAAGGCTTGAAAGCCACAATTCCTAAGAAATAAAAACAGAGTTCTTTTCATAGTATATGTTTCATCTAAAGATTGCAATAAGAACCAGGCCCTAGCTCTGACCCTTTACACTTCAAGGTGAAAAAGTAGGTTAAAGAAAGTAATGGCAATAATCACAGGGCTTTTCTACATAAAACAGTCTCTGAGTTGAGGTCAAAGATCAAACACTCAGGGCACTACCTGCGTCACACAAAGATCTTTTCCACAATAGAAATGAAGAGCAAGGCTGGTAGAAAAGAGCAAGAAGACTAATCAATTCTAAAATTATTAGGAAAAGAAAGAGACAAAAGGAAAAAAAAGTAGACTCTGAAAAGTCTGGATGAAAATAAAAAAAAGTGTGACCATTCTCTCCTGAATTTTTTGAAAAAATAAGTCTGAGGATTTCTTGCACTTTGTAGCGAGGTTCTAATGGGAATGAATGTTAAATATTTCCATTTCATCTTCATCCCCACCTACCAACTCTATTCTTTTGCACCATCTGAAATGGTCTTTACATTCTTTTTTTGTACTAGTTTGGGCCCTTTTACAGAGAACTGAAGATGTCTATGCTCTGAGGATTGTATTCTTATTTTTTTATTGTTGTTAAATCTTTGGATGATTTTTACACCGTAGCAAGTAATATCCCTATTCTGAGCTTGTGTGAATTATAGGAACAGATTTCATATTAAGAATCACTAAGCGAAACACACTTCTCCTGCCCTCCATCACTTCTACTGTTTGAGAGTTCAAAGATAGATCCCCACAATTGCATGCAAGAGCTCTCTGGACTTGCTGCATATCTTGAGGGCATTTAGTCAAGAATTTGATAATAAAGATACTTCTTATTTTTCAATGGATAAGTTTAAGGCATGCATTCAGTTGCCCAATTTAAAGAATTTTTTGTTTTACCATGAGTTTAATGTCTTACAGGCTACATTTTAACATGTGGACACTGCTCTGTTGACTTTACCAGGTAAGGCTTTCTTCCCTTCTCAAGGCTGGGCAGACATAAAGATTTTGCTGAAATCAGAACAAACTACTCAGCAGTGAGCAGGATCCAGTGCCAGCAAAGCAGAGGGAACTGCTGCATGTATGCACACACAAAGAGGTTACTTGCGCAGCTCATTTTTTTCCTTTGGTCTTCCTCGAGTTACAGTTGTCTAGGTATCTACTCATTACCCTTGACAAAACCTTTCTTATAGTTGAAACAAAATAGAGATGTTTATCTCCTCTACAAGTTGGTTGAGGGATCCCCACCCCATCTTGAAGTTTTGGTGTAAGATATAAAGCTGATATGTAAAGAAATCCAGAATAGCATGCTCAGATACAGAGAACTGGCCATGAGCATGACACTGGGTGTTCTTGCTGAAAAGGTTAAAAAGGTTAAAGTAAAAATTGGTCATTATGTTTCTGTCATCAGAGTGGGGAGCTATTTTATGGGACACTTTAAAAGACACGTATAACTAATGCTTCCTATTCTTTAAAAGAAACAAAATAATAAGTGCATACTGTATGATTCCCCCTTTCTTTCTTTCTTTTTTTTTTCTTTCAATGACAAAAGCCTTCGCTCCTTCTCTCATTCTTTGCTGCTACCATGTAGTAGTCAAAAACTCCTTGGATGTCTGAACATTTTATGTCATATAATCTAATAATTCACTATAGCATCAGGTCACAGAAGGCTGATTCATCTATCTGACACATTCAGCTATATATTAGATACACGCTAACCCTTATGCCCATACTGTACAGAGCACATTCTGTATAAACTGAAGCAAAATATGACTTGACTTTATTTTTTCTAATGGATCAGAGAGGTCGCAGGGGTGGAAGGCAGAAACATAGGTGCACTGTTCATCTAATGTTCATCTAAGTGCTGAACTGCCTCCCCAAGATTTTAAGATAGACTAAGAGGATCTGAGACATGAAAATGTGTTCATTTATTTTGTAGCCTTGAAAATTGCTGTCTGAATTTTCTTCACATACAGGTCTTAGAGCATCCCCTAATGAATGTCATCACAGATATAGTCCTGATTTTTAAATTGCCTTTAATGTGTTTAAGTCAAATATTTGCATTCGTTGTCAGATATCATAATTCACTTCCTTGTGATATAACTTCAATTAGCAATTATTGTCTGATGGCTCCTTAGAAAAAAAAAGAGGCCTTAATAGTCACCGTGCTAGAAGGTATAATAATGGCTAAATTGGCCTATTGTTTGAGATCTTGCCCAACTAGCAGAAGGTCACTGAGCCTCATCCTACTGATGTGATCTGACTGAGCATGAAGTTAAAATTATAGTCACACAATGACTGTGATGTTTTAGGTTGCAATATTTGCAATTAGCCACAATGTGACCTTCATGTTTCATCCCTTAAAAGCGGAGTTACATTATTGATTATTATTCCTAGCATTGCTGTAGTTTATTAGTTTTGTCAGATTTATTTTATATTCAGTTATTTGTCACGTGAGGATTATGTGGCAAGTCATGGAGTATGTGACACACATTTTTTATTACAGCAGATGTTCCTAAAATAGATGTAAGCAACTCTGCAAAAAGCAGCCCCTCTGTGCCAAATTCCAGCTTGTGCTAGTGTGAGAACCCAGTAGGATGAGAGAAAGAATATAAAGAACCTTTATCCATTGCTACTGCAATGACAGTTTCTGGTTTTTGAAAATGCACTACAGATTGCTGTGAGTTGCAAAGAGAAGAAGGATGGTGGAGGGTAAATCTTGAGTTTGCTCCTCTCTCTGCATTGCTATACTCCAGACCACAACTGGTGTCACTTATTAGTGCAATGTAATCTCTTCCTGACTATAACACAGGAATGGTTTGTTTAAAGTAAAAAATATGTCCTATAAAATCCTGTAGTCTAGTATACAAAAACTTCAACAACTGACCACATTTTTTCCCCAAACTTACAATTTGGGATGTGTCAAAAGTAGCCAACACTGTGAGTTCATCTCCTCGTACCCTGTTATTTCACCCTGTTATTCTACTGCAATCTGCAAGGTTATGCAAATCTTTCAAAATTATTGTTTATTTTTCCATTGTATTGAAGATGTACCTGTAATCAGCACATACTATTTATTTTTTCTCTAAACTTAAATGAGAGATTAAAGTAAGTTTTTCCTAAAAAAGAACCTTGAGAAACTTCAGTAACCACTTTTCCCAAAATTAATAATTCACTTTAAACTGTTTTAGTATTTGAATTCAACAGACATCAGTTTTTCTAATATCAGCCCCTGTCCCTCAAGCTTCACCAATGATTTTTTACATGTCACGCTATCAGGTACTTTGTTGAAGCCTAGTTAGTTGTGATTTGTCTCATTTCTTTAGTCCAAATGAGTCAGTTATTGTTTCTAAAAGATCTGTCTGTTATGATTTTCCTTTGGTTAGGACTCAGGCCTGTTTTTCATATGGTATATGATGAATCATGGTAACTGGCCTCTAAAATCTGTTCTGATGTTTATGTCAGAATAAAAACAGGTTATTATAAGGTTACTTGATGAAGTAGAACTTTAGGACTGAGCAGGGATAACCTAGTTTGCTAGTAGGACTGCTACAACTAGTAGAATTGATAGAACTAGTAGACTAGTAGGCTTTGCTATGATAGTTTCTGATTAGAGAGGTGGAAAATCTAATTTGAACTTCAAGGGAAGTTTTAGAGATTAAGTTAAACACGTGACCCTGAGCATATAATTTATTTGTCCCCCATGTCCTATACGTGTGAGTAGAAACACAAACTTTTCTAATTTTACATTCAGGTATGCTCCCCTGTTTTTCAAAGCATGTACTGGGTTTCTGGCTAGTTTTCAACATTTTCTGAAAACTACTGCCTTTTCCCTCATTGATGTGAAAGTACTGTGAAAGATTTTTAGGATACTTTTAGCCACAGAACAGTTGGGAAATTCAGACTAACCCTGTAATTTCCAGACCCTGTCTAGAAATAAGGAGCATCCCAAATCAAGCCACCCACTGTCACTAACTCAAGTGGGACACAGAAAAGTCAGAGAACTATGCACAGTATACCAAAAGCAGGTTTAAACTCCCAAGCATCACCCACGTTTAAGTTTTTATAAGAGTCAAGCTGATGATGGACAAGTTTTGATTTCATGGAGATCCAGCCAGGCATAGCAGGATGCAAAAGGGAATGCAAGTGATTTTAAAATATGAAGTAAGAGGGGGAAACAGAGCAGGACACTACACTGGCTAAGTGTGGAATGAGGTGTTTTACCAAGACTTGGGGAATGGGTCAGGAGAGTTTTGTGTAATCAATTACTTCAGTAGAGCATCTGTGAGTTTTAACAATTTTAAAATAGGCAAATTAGAGCTGGATAAGAAATGACAACCCATGTATACGCACAGTAGACTCCCTGAGAGCCAACAATAAACATGTTTATTGTATATCTCTCAAAAAGAGACTATGCCTACCAGAGATCTCCCAAGTTGCATTTGCAGCATTACTAATCGCAGCAACTGAGGAGGGTATCTTTAAGGTAGAAATTCTGCCAGTGAGGCCCATGAGGTAATGAGTTAATAGGCCATGTGATAAACCAGCTCAGGTTGGAAGGCAGCAGTGATACAACCCTCTTTGGCAGCATGGGGAAGCAGAGAGATTACATCTCACCTGCTATCACTTAAGCTTTTATATTACTTTACTTGTGTTTGCCAGGATATACACAAGCCCATGCCAGTTAAGATGAATATGTGTTTTCTTAACTGAATTGTAGCATTTTATAATGAATTTATTAAGGTTTAGTCCAAGTTCTTCAGTTACTTCTAAAGAGTACAGTCCATTTCATTACGCTAACAGCTGAATTATTCATGTTAAGCAGCATGTCCCCAATCATTCTCTGGCTCATATTTTTCTTTCATCTTTGCAGCAACAAGTTCCAGGTACATGTGCATAGCATTCTGTCCTTTTGTTTCCCTTCATCTACCTCTAGGCTCCTTCTTCACTGTGTTTAGTCTGTAGACATGTGAATAAATAGCCTTCCAAGCAGGGATGTGGTTCTTGAACTCTTTTCTGGGGGTGTTTGGCCTTCTCACATTGATGACAACCTCTTCAGGATGCACAGATTTGGTACTGACACACACAAACCATCCCCCTTTCAAATGCCTTTCCACAGCAATCTCTGTGAGAGACACTTTTAAACTACATTCAGACAAATAATGAAATTCACCTTTTTATATCACTTTGATACTTTTGTATGTTTGGATTCAATGTCAGTTGCAGTTACTTGGCAAATCTGGAAAAACAGGTAAATTATGAACATTGAATTATCTGAATTATAAAAGCGCCAAAAAGATGCTTGTAGATAGTTTGTGAAGCAGTTTATTATAAATGTAATATATTGTTATAATGAAACCTTAAATAAAATGGGCTATTGTGTTAAACACAACAGAGAAAGCTTATGGTACGCAATGCTCTATGAAAGTTACAACATCTGGGCCTGATGGCTATTGACTTTGAGAGCTGAGAAGAACTTTCTGCAAAGTGCCATCACTGTGCCACTTAAATTGTTTACAAAAACAATGTTGTCACTTGTTCCAGTGATTTGCTGTAAGGAAAAATAAAACTCTTCCCAAGTCCATGCCACCATTCTAACTCCTTTGGGAATACCATGTAGCCAGATCTTTCCAAAGATGTTTAGGAAACAACAATATTTCCTGAAGCAGGTCTGCCCATCTAGACAGAAGAAAAAAAAATCCACCGCCACATACCACACTGTTTTCTAATTTCAAAACACATGGAGTCCTCTATTTTGCTACTATTTTTCTGCCTAAGTTAGGCTACCATGTCAGGCTGCAGCACCAAACAGCCCCACAGAAATACAGGAATCCCATGCTATCATTAGGACGTTCAAAGTCAGCCCTGCAATAAACAGGTCTCAAGGGAGCTGACTTGGAAAGATGCCTGCCTTGATCTGCTGCTTGTCAACAGAATGGATCTCATGAATGGAGATGAGCGATGTCTTGGCCACAATGACCATGAAGTTATTGCATTTAGAGTCTCTGTTGACAGGACAAAAAGCGCCAGCAAAACTTCATCTCTGGACAAGAGGAGAACAGACTTCCAGCTTCTCAGGGAATTAGTAAGCAAGGTCTCAAGGGAAAATGTTTTTGCAGGTGCTGGGGTCCATCAGTGATGGTCACTTTTCAAACATCTCCTCCTAAGGGCCTGGGAGCAGGCAGTTCCCAAATGTTGGAAGTCAAGCACATGAGCCAGAAGGATGACTTGGCTGAACACCAATCTTCTCTTGGTGATAAGGCAAAAAAGGAAGGAGTATGCCCAGTGGAATCAAGGTCAAGTGACATGAGAAGACTTCAAAGATACTGCTGCCACTATAGGGAGAAAATCTGTGTGGCCGAAGCTCAATTGAAGCTGAAGCTGACCAGAAATGTTATGACAATAAAAAGAGTAATTTCAAATATATTAATGGCAATAGGCAGTATAGAAATATCATTGGTCTGTTACAGGATGAGGATGGTCACCTCTCAAACACGGACAGAGATAAGGCAGAGGTGTTTAGCAATTTCTTTTCCTCTGTCTTCAACATGGATGATGGACTAAGGGAATCCCAGTGCCCTGAGCTGGAGGACAATGGCTGTGAGATGGATCAACTCCCATTCAACCCTGAAATTGTATGGGATCTGCTGCTCCAGCTGGATCCCTACAAATCTATGGAGCCTGATGGGATTCATTCCTGAATCCTCAAAGAGCTGGCTGAAGTCATAGCAAAACCTCTCTCAACGATTTTTGAGCAATCTTGGGAATCTGGAGAGGTCTCAGTTGATTGGAAGCTGGTGAATCTTGTCCCAGTTTTCAAGAAGACCAAGAAGCAGGACCCCGGAAACTGCAGGCCTGTCAATCTCACTTCAGTGCCTGATAAAGTTATGGAGATTATTTGAGGAAGTGTTGAAAAACTTCTGAAAGACAACACTGTCATTGTTCACAGACAGCAGGGCTTCATGATCTGATTTCCTTCTATTTCCACCTAGTTATCAAGAGAAGTCAGTTGATGTAATCTTTTTGGATTTCAGTAAAGCTTTTGATACTGTCTGTCACATGTTCCTTATGGGCAAAATGTCCAGCACACAGTTGGATAAATACATCCCAGTGTGGGTGAGCAACTGGCTCATGGGTGGGGCACAGAGGGTTATAGTGAATGGGGTAACATCAGACTGACGACCTGTCACTAGTGGGTTCCACAGGACTCCATCTTAGGCCCTGTACTGTTCAACATCTTCATAAATGACTTGAATGCAGGACTGGAAGAGATACTAAGCAAGATTGCAGACAATGCAAAACTGTGAGGAGCTGTTGACTTCCTCAAAGCAGGGAGGCTCTGCAGAGAGACTGTGACAAATTAAAGGACTGGACAATCACCAACTATATGAAGTTCAACAAGGGAAAACACCAGATTCTGCACCGGGAATGGGGCAACCCCGGATGTATGAACAGACTGGGGAATGAGATGCTGGAAGGCAGCTCTGCGGAAAGGGACCTGAGGGTCCTGGTCAGTGGCCATTTGAATACGAGTCAGCAGTGCCCTGGCAGTCAGGAGGGCCAACCCTGTCCTGGGGGCATCAGGTACAGCATTGCCAGCCAAGTGAGGGAGGGAATTATCCTGCTCTGCTCTGCACTGGGGCGGCCTCACCTTGAATATTGTGGCAGTTTTGGGCACCACAATATAAGAAAGTTATTAAGCTGTTAGAGAGTGTCCAAAGGAGGGCAACAAAGATGGCAAAGGGCCTTGAGGGGAAGCCTTATGAGGAGTGGCTGAGGTCACTTGGTGTGTTCAGTCTGGAGAAGGGGAAACTGAGGAGAGGCCTCATTGCAGTCCACAGCTTCCTTGTGAGGGGAAGAGAAGGGGCACACACTGATCTCTTCTCTGTGGTGACCAGTGACAGGACTCGAGGAAAGGCCTGAAGTTGTGTCAGGGGAGGCTTAGGTTGGATCTTATAAGAAGGTTGTTCCCCCAGAGGGTGGTTGGTTGCTGGAACAGGCTCCCCAGGTAAGCAGTCACAGCACCAAGCCTGATAGAGTTCAAGAAGCATTTGGATGATACTCTCAGGCACATGGTGTGACTTGGGAATGGTCATGTGCAGGGCTAAGGGTTGGACTTGGTGATCCTTGTGGGTTTCTTTCAACTCAGCGTATTCTGTGAGTCTGTTCTCACATGGCTTCCACAAGCTCTGAAAGTTGCAGTCCTAGAAGAGCTCTGCCAAAATCTAGCCTCTCCTCTGCTGACACCAGAGTGCTCAAGAGTCAATGTCTGCGATGTATATTTCTGTGTCATCTCTTGATATTGTGCATTCTAAAGGGTTCCAAGACACACCTGGGTGGGCTGAAGACACCCTTTACTGACATGGAGTGGGAGCAGCAGCAGCAGCAGCACATCCATACTCTGCGAGTAACCTTCACCCATCCACAGTCACTCAAGAAAGATGTGCTGAATTCCTTGGAAGCTGCTGAAAGATCTGGGCGCTCATGCATGTGGTTGGAATGGGTGGTGGAGTTCTGTGTTCCACATCAATTTTTTTTCTTTGTTTGTGTTTGTTGTTTTCCTGATTAATTATTCATGTCTCACAGGGACAGGAGAAAGAGCACTGGTCTTTAATGGTATTCAGTTTTTGTCTGATGGTTTGTAAAGAAAAGGATGGCATGAGAGGGGTACCCTTGCTTTGGGACAATGAGTTCCAGCATAGGAGGGCAGCCACATGTATGGAGACCTCGGCAGCCTTTTCAGTTGCAGGCAATTTTTCCGCTGTTTTTTAAGAAGGGAAAATATCACACCCATTGTTTCATAGTCTCCTTTTTTTGGTATTTAAAATAAACCCGCTTCCCTGTACAGAGGGGCCATTTGCAGAACAAGCACCCGTCTCATATATTTCACGTGCAACCTTGAGGGCTTCTAGCAAGGTAATTCTCATGCTGGGATGAGCTAATCTAGCACAGGATGCTATGCCTACTTCATTTTGCTAACAAATCAGCCTCTGCCTGCTGAAGACTGCCTGATCAGACTTATAATATGTTCCCCATCAGCAGAAAGACTCATACCATCAGTGGGCCAAAGGTGAATTGCCTGGACACAAAGTTGGAATGAATTTTTTGCAGTCCCGTTTCACCAGGAGTTCAAACCACTTCATACTGAGGAGAGAACTCCTTCAACTGTCATCTGTGTATATGCTTATAAGGACAGAGCAGATTCTCCTTGCAAATCTGCTCCAGGTGAATGTATCAAAACTGGTAAGCAAGAGAAAAGTGTTTTGGTCAAATCTTTTGTTCTACAACATTATCACCCAAATGAAGAAGAGGTATGGAAGACCATTCTGCTGCTGATACTCCCCATGTCTATTAGCATTTATGGAGTTAAATATATGTAGCACATGCTAAAGCACAGAGATATTCAAAGTCACACGCAGTCATGGGTTATTTGGGGAGAGCAAGGAGGGGAATTAGGAATTATATGCTTGTATGTGGCTTCTGGTCCAGAAAAACATCAAGATGTTTCCAGCTAATGTCAGTTTTCGTTTGAAGAGTTGCTTTGTATTTACAGTTTCCTTAATCCCTAAAGTTAAAGAGTCTAATATTAATTTAAAACCCAATAACAGTTAAAATCCCCAATTATGATTAAAATCTACAGTGAGCAAGCGTTCTAGCTTTGTTTATTGCACACATAAATAATCATACTTCAATTAACATATTAGTGTCTATGATCTCCTCCCAGATTAAGGTTGCCTTGAGACTGTTTGGTTTGGCTACTGTAAATGTGACATGAATTACACTCAGGAAAATGTGTCTTACGTGCTGGGTTCGAAGTAAATTATTTTCTTCTAATATACTTACACAACTGTCACAAGGAATTGCACTGCAGATTTAGTAATATTAAGTGTCAATTATAATTCGGTGACAACCACTTTATTGGCTATGCATATTGCTCTGTGAGGACCTAATTCTCAGTATGGAGGCCACCGTATCATTAAAAACCACTGATCCTTTACTGATGACATAATTTGACTGGCAGAGAGAGGAATATTGAGGGGTTTCCTTCTACCTGCATGGAATCTGCTGTGTGTCAGAGATGAATTTGCCTTCAAATTAGAAACAGCATAGCAGACTGGTGGCTATGATTTTGTGTGATTTCTTTTAAGGAGTTTTACTAGAATGGTTACTGAGCAGCTGATAGGAGTGTGCCTTAATATGTCAAACATATATACTATGCAACCTGTAAACAATTAAAATGTTTTTAGGCAGTGTGTTAGTGAAATACTTTCAGCTGAGCTGTGTCACGTGCTTTTTCTCTCCACCTCCTGCTTTATGCATACTCATCCATCCATCCTTTGGTCTGCAAGTCTGCCTCTTCAATAGGCTCAGAGTATTAAATTTTTGTGTTAAAAAAGGAAAAAAATGTGTTGACATAAATCCAGTGTTTCAACAGATAAAATAAGTCATACAAGTTGTGTAAAATTTAGAGTAAGAGGTGAACTATAATCATACATTCTGAAAATTTTATAAACTGACAATTCAAGTTATGTGTTTTATGCTAATACACGTAGTGGTAACTTATAACAACCTGTGATTCACACATAGGGAGTAAAAAAGTTGAAGGTATTATATACATAATATATATTTTTCAGATGTATATACACATTATGTACTTATTCCGAGAAAGAGGAAATAGATTCCAAGACTTTCTTAGCAAATTTAAATCAACCTAGCTGCCTTTCCATTTCCAGTATGTAAATTAATTTTTCCCTTTTTTTATTTTTTGCTGCAAGGCACTGCAACGAACAAAGCAAAGTACCTTAAAAGAGTTTCCCTAGTAATTTCACCTTATTTCACACCTATTTAGCAGCTTTTCTTAGCCAATTGGTTTCATTGAAAATGCTGACAATGTTCACCTATTAAAATTATCCATATGGCAAGGTGTGCTTTCCCCTTCAGATTCACTCTATTAACTTTAAACATAGAAAACAGTTCTTTTTCCTTAAGACAATCAACATTCCTCAATATATATTTTTGTCTATCTCCCATTTTTTCCACACTTATTCTACTTTTTTTTTGAAAATCTTTACTGAACAATAAACAGCACAAATTATTCAGTCAGTTTCAGTCCAGTGGCATAAATAATACTCTAGCAGACATGCTAGTTTTGACAAATGCTTTGTGTAAGAGAAAGATACCACTGAAGGTTTAATCAGAAGCTCTAAACACTTCAGACTTGCTCAATTTTTTTCTTCAGAAGAAGTACCATTTTTTTTTATATCTTCAAAAGCTTTGCAGGAATGTTCATTTTACCCATGAGAATAGGGAGGCCATTTTTACCCACTCCAGGAAAGAGGAAGGCATTAATAAAGAACACTTTCTTCAAGAAAAATTCAAGCAGGGTTGGCAAAACTTCTTGCTCTTGAAAGCTCATCTCAGAGGGAGCCTTAAATGTTTTAAATGCTTCCTATATGATGAGGTATCAGGACTTGTATACTGTCCATTTTGAAAGCATAAACAGCATGTATGAAAACGTAGCCTTTTATGGGATAAAAGGTTTTTTAAGATTTTCTTAACATAATTTTAAAAAAAACCCCACACCACGAAAGACACCCCCGACCATGAACCCACCCTTCTGTTTTGCTGTGCTGTTTAAATAAGTCCATTAGATGCTTGGCCAAAATTGCCCTTCATCTGATCTAGAATCATGGTTTTTTTATGGCTGGGAAAGTTGAATAAGTAGTTTATTCAGAACCAAACCATGTATTTAAATATTAAATGAAAGATCCTATTGATTCTGAGGAATTTTTGGCTTTGTTCCTAGCTATTCTGAAATTACTTTTTTAAGAATATCTGCTTTGCTGTTAGGATTGTCTTTTTCATATCACTGCTGTAGAAGCCTTGAGCCTTAAGGAATAGCTGGATTACACCCTCCACGTTCCCAAAATTAGTACCTATACTCTAATACAATGTTTTTCATTGGGGATTTTATTTCAGTATCATCTAAAATGTCATTTGAGGTCCTGAAATAAGGCACTGGTTCTTGGATGCCCACCTCTTGCATAGCCAAGAAAAATACTATTGAGTCAAATTTATATGAAACAGCCACTTGAAAAAATGATGTCATAACAGAAAGGTGGGAAAAGAACTGGACATAAACTATGTTCATCAACACAGTGCAGAGCTTATGTGTAGTTGTGTGAACGCAATACAAATTATGAATAGTTTTCAAGTAAAGAGCAGAACACTTAAAATATATAGACATCCACCAGATTAACACAATTTGAAAAGTAACTGTATATAGATAAAATTACTAACGTCCTTTTAAAGGAAAGTTGTTTTTGTTATTTTTATGTTCTGGCTGAGATGAAGACACCTGAATAGAGAAGGACCAAACATAAAATGCCTATGCCAATTTTTGTTATTTTAGATCATTCTAGGCAGCACCAAATAAAAAGGGAACATGAGTATTGACATCCTAAATCAAAGCTGTGGTCCTCTATCTCATAGATACTTTAGCATAAGAAAAAGATGTGCCACTAGACACAGTGAACGAGTCCATTACCTATTAGTGATTCTTCGTGCTTTCTGAGAGTGGTTATTTGTACAAACATTTGAGTCAGAGACAGTATATTCATTCAGCAAACATATTTGGATTATAGAAGTCTTGTTTGCCTGTGCCCAGCTGGTTCTTCATGAGTCTTGCGAGATGCTTGGTCTGAGAGGTATTATGCACTGAAGCTCCACAGTATCATCACATGCTGAGCAAGTGTTTCTCTTTATTAGTTCACCTTACTAATATTGCAAAAGAGAAATTAAAAATTAGTACAAAGCTCCCATTATAAACCTACTGTCAGACACAAAAGAAAAAACATGAGCTTCCCCATCTAAGTGAATCTTATTTAATTAAAAAATCCCCCACAAACAAGGAGCAAATGAAAAATCTAGGGGAGATGTAGGGAGATTCTCTGATGCACTTTGGTTCTCAACAAACACTGCAGTAGGGTTAGAGCACACTCCTCTAACATTAAAGGAGTGTAAAGAGTGTAAGGAAAACAGAGTGACATTCCCTCTCGCTTGCTTAGTTGATCATGCAAAGCTTTCCAGTCCACAACTTTCTCTGTGAACCGTTTTGACCAGATCCTTGTCCTTTCCTAGTCCTGCAAAATTCACTACTGGAGCAAAGTGCTGCGTGAGTGTTTAAACATGGATGCAGCTGAGTGAAGAGTCAGAAGCCTTGATCATGCAGTCTCCACTTTGCAAAACATTCTTTGTACAAAACCATGTTTAAATTCCACGAATGCGAGCAACAGTGCACATCTCCAGCTGAGCGCTGCTCATTCATATAAACATAATTTCCCCTCAGCTAAAGGGCCAGTGCAGTGAGGGAAATACCAAGAGCTGGAAATAATAAGATTTGTAACCTGAACATTTTGGAACATTTTTTGCATTTGGACCTCATAGGAAGGCAGGGAGACATTTATCCTTCTCAGAGTGCTGCAACTTGGTCTTAAGTGTAAAGGATTAAGAGCAGGACTTTTTTTTTTTCATGTTGGCGATGGATATAAGAATAACGTAGAAGATATTGAAGTAGTTGATTGGTCTCATACAAAAAACTAAAAAGGGCCAAGTACTAAATGTAAAATAAGAGCCAAAGATTTTGGACATGACCTTCAGACTTTTTAATAATGTTTAATTGCATTTTAATTAATGGCGATGTCAGAGGTCATGGGGATCTAAGTTCACAAACAACAGATGTAAAGAGGCTACAAATTACGTGAAAGGGGTCAATCCTGATTTATTTACTAAATTATGTGTAGAATTTTACACATATGTACGGATTGGTAGACATGAGGTGTTTAAGATGAAGACAACATCACCCAAATCAGACTGAAAGCTTAATGAAGTGACATTTTCTTTTTTTTTTCCTTCCCCCCCTCCTTTGTCCTTTTCAAATTCTTTGGAAATCTCTTCCCAGTAAATGAGTTCATGAAAATCTAACAATTGTCAACATTAGGGCAGGCCAGGACATAGAAAGACATGTAGTGTAGCTTCTGTGACACAGGTATCAAACTATCTACAAGGTTAAAGCAAGTTCAAGCAAGGTCACACCTTTCTCCTGAAAAGGCTTTAAAAAAAATATGTCCCAAACCATGCTACCACAAACCACCATGAAATCCACATCAACCCATTGTGTGTAACAAAAACATCAGTTCACAGTCTAAGATTCTTTGTAGCTTTTATGAAACCTGAAACTAAACCCACAAAACCAACTGCTGAGTTGACACGACAGTGTGAGAAGAGCCAGAAGATCACTATCATGATTTAGTTGTGCTTTTCAGAAATTTGTTCAAGATATAGAATTTCTTCTGATTGTTGAATTGCTACTTAAAGTCAGAAAATAGATTTTTTTTTTTTTTTTTGCTAGGGTCTAATCTATGAAGTGAGAAATTCAGGAATTGTTCAGAGCAGTGCAATATGTGAAAAATATTATTTGAATATTTTTCTATAGTAGCTCATTTTCTGGGATGGCTTAAATCTTAATTCTTTTTTTCTAAGCAGCCTTCACTTTTATTTTCTATGTTATAATTGAGGACAAAGTTCATCACAGTCACTAGAAGGGTGTTTTTGCGTCCTAATACCGATTTTGTTCTTGCTTCACCTTCTGTTGATACATTAGCAGGCACAAACCATGACAGTCTCTTCACATTGGCAAGAAAACCATTTCTGTTTTCTGTTTTCTTTGAAAATCCCACATTTGCTGCATTTTTCAGTGTCTTCTCAATTACAGCATCTCTCACCCCAGTAGGTCCTAAAACACTGATGTACAAATGACTGCATTTCTCATGATGGCAGCATGGGTTTTTAACTCACTCTCATAAAAACCTTGAAAAGGCAACTTTGTTCTTTAGCTAATGTTTTTAATTGGGCACACACTGGTTGCTAGGATAGGACTAATTGTGAACAACTGAGCTTCTGTTTATTTGCTTTTTTTTTTTCCCTCAGAGAGAATCTGAACTCTGCTATGAGAAAATTCATATAAAGACTTCGCACATACCTTGAGTTTGTAAAAGCCTAAGAATCCTTTGTGAGATCCTGGATCCGAATCTCACTGAATTATTGATATGGGTTGGAACCACCTCACCGTGAGTGTGTGTGTGCTTGTGGGAAAGGGCTGGGCGTGGACCTGCAGGAACATGGCAAAACCTGCACACAAGGCCTGTGCTTGGGGCACAGGGCAGAGCTGGAGGGCAAGGCCTGCTGCCCACCCAGAGCACAGGCAGAGCTGCAGGTCCTGCCGCCAGACCCTCAGTCAAGGCAAACCTGCCTGGCAGCCCGCCCGCACCACACCCCTGCAGCCTGTGACTGCTACAGCACAACTCCCTCTGGCCTGGAAAGCACTGCCAAGATATCCTGCCTGGGAGGGAAAACTGAGCTCCATAAATACAGGAGACTCCATGTGATCTCTCTCTCTCTCCCTCTTCTCTCTCCTCTCTCCTGCGACTTGAACAATGTGAACCATCAGACCTTGTACGGTAACCATTTTTCTTTTCCTCTCTACTTCTTTCTTCTCTCCTTCTTTACTCTTTTAGTCTGTTTTCTTCTTTTACTCTTTTCCTTCTCCTGAGGGTAATTTAAAACCAATGAATTGTGTTTTACTAAAGCTAGTATACTGATTTTTTGTAGGGGGTATTTTCCGTGGAATGGATCTTTGTCCTGAATGTTTTAGTGAAATATTTTTTCTTGGTTGTATTTTACTCCTGTAAAACCTTTTGCCAAAATATCTTATTTTTCTCAGTAAATTAAGAGAATTTCTCTTAGAGTGTGTTACTCTTTCTCCAAATGTTAATTAGAGGTTATAACAAACCAAAAGCCTGTTAGAAAGTCTTAAATAAAATGTAACCACACTGGGAAGCTTATAAGCTTAAATCTGGAATGTAACATCCTTAAAGTGATGTTCAGCAGTGTCTCTTTCAATTTGCGTGAGTTGTGTACATCAGAAAACAGCAGGTTTGTATGATAACTGGACAAATAAGAACTTTTATTCCATTCCAAGTGCATGTAAAAAGAAGGGTGAAAAAAAGGACAAATGTACTATAATAGTCAAGTTCTATGAAAGGGAAGGACAATCTCCTGAAAATGTTGACTATCCCGAAATTAGCCTTTGGTTATTGAGGAGAGCTGTTTCTCAAAGCTTCTATACTCACCTAAGTGCCACAGGGAAGCTCTGTAGGACAGAAGTTCTCAACCAGCAAGAGGAGCCCAGCATGATACCCCAATGTTTAAACTGTGATCAACAAATAAGATATTCAAGTACCCCATTCAGTTGTATTTTGAATATGTATTCTCTGTAGACTCCTATTAGTAGACTAGAGTCGTCCGGGAGGAATCAGTGAACTACAAACATGCTGGTATCAGTAATAGTGTTGGGTATGAAGAAGTGACCAAGGATAGGAAAATGAGGGAGTTTTTGGTAAGTTTGGTGATCAAGACAACTCATTATCATTAATCAACACTGTACACAGAGAAAATAACTGTGAGACAAGGAGGACCTCTGTGTTGCCTTTTGAAGATTGACAGTAATAATTTTAGCGTAAGCCATTTACAATGCAGCTGGAGATTCCCAATCTACATGTTAGTAGTCCTTCACCGAAAGATGGCCTCCCCTAGAGATATGGGTGAATGCTGTTGGTTTGCTTTAGAACAGAGTTAGTGTTGTCAGCTCAAACTCCTCGAAAAGGTGAGTTAACTTGGGGGCTGCTGTAGAGAATCAGGATCAATTCATCTATCCTAAACTTTCTCGCTAACATAGAGGGAACTGCTTCTAGTTCCCAGCCAACAACCACCTAAGTGGGTTGGTACTTGTAGCCACACAAATATTTGTCCATGCCTTGGCTCTCACTGCATATAAACCATGAAACATTTCACTCCATATATCCAGTAGCAGTAGTCCTAACTACAATGTATTTTGCAAAGAGTGCTTTAACTATGCTTAGAAGATCCAGTTATGAATAATAGCTAGTCATAACAAAATAACACCACTTTCTAAATAAAGTACTAAAGCATTAATATACATTTTGTAAACTTGCTCGTATTAGGCACATCGTCTTGACCAGAGCAGATGATCCTGGGCCAGGAATATAGGCTGTAAAAGGGCAGAAGTCCTGGGATGGAAAACCCTCTAGGAAAAAGCTGTAGCTCCTTCCTTGAATTCCACCTCCAAAGAGAAAGTGGCATGGATTTGTGGGGCAAGCTTCAGAAGCCCTTACCAGCAGGCTAGAAATCCTACTAAATTTTTCAGAAACAAAACTAATTTATTTCAAGAATGGGCTTATTACTGAACATACCGGTGAATCAAGGCTGTTGTGAGTGTCCAGTGCATCGGTTTGCTAGTTTTAGGTTGTAACTCAGGGCCAAAGAATGGAGTAACGTAAAGTTACACGTAAACACCAAAAGGAATTATTTCTATCCGATGCCATAGACATGCATACCTTGGTCTGAAACAATGGGTAAAATTTCCCATTTTTCTCAAATGCTGTTTCCCAGTGTATCCCATGTGTATCCATTCCTAAAAGTCAACATTCAACAATTACATAAAATGGACATCTCCCTTTAAAATCCCTTGGTCCAAATAAAGACTATTTCAACAACTATATGCATTTATGTACATTTATCAAAGTAATTAAAATTGCTTGGGATTAACAGAACAAAATACTTAAGCTTTCAGGAGAACTAAGCTGGTAATTTATATATGTTTTTCTAAACAAAATATTTATCTGAAGCTATTTCTCTAAAGGTATTTTTTGATATGTTCCCTGTATTTGAATAGTCATTCACTTTGCATTGGGTGTGATATGCTTTTTTCTGATGAAACTTGGAAATTTTCTTTTGAAAAATGATGTGTCTTATAGATAGCATGAACTAAGCAATTTTAGCTATGGCAGAGCAATAAAAAACATTCCTACCATGGATTCATTGAAGGTGCAAGGACAAATACTAACCTTGGTAGGTTTATTACAGCACTTACTTAAAGGAAAAGAAAGGAAGAAAGGAAGGAAAGGGATTCATATTTGAATTGTCTCTCTGTCTTCATATGAGGAAGAAAATTTATAAACCTAAGTGGATACAGGTTTAGGAGTTAGACGCTGTCAATGTGTTTAAAAATGTTTTAGAAACAGAATATGAAACTAAATAACAATTTGCACAAATTCCAGAATCTTCTTGCTTATTTTTAGTAATAAAAAGATATATGTTGTATATGTGTATTTAGGCATAGATTCAGTCTGTTTTCATATGTACAGTGGGAACATAATTGTCTATATCAAATGTAATACAAAAAATCTTTGCCTGCCTATAGAAATGGCATAAATGCAAATCCTGTTGACTTTAAGAAAACAAGAAACCTGTTGAAACTGATAGGACTGCTCCCAGAAGAAATGCAAAAAGGATTTGGCCTAGGCACATAATTTAGAATGAGCTGAGTCCTGCCTATGCAGGTGCAAAAGGCAAATAGGAACCCTCAAATATAGACACCCAGTCTATCCTTCACACATCCTCCATGTGATATGGGAATTATTGTTTACTATTTAGGGTTTTTTGGAGATGGGAGGGTGAGAAAAGGATTTAATAAATGTTTTCATGTTGAGCCAGGGAACCTGACCATCCTGTCAGTGAGAGGAAGCTGTAAAGCTCCCATGGGCCCTGCTCACTGGAATTTGTCAAGTGCTAAAAGCCTATGGGCTACGGTTTTAGATTTGTTTTCTTCAGCCCTGACTTCTAGTTGATCCCACTTTTAGAACTGATGCGCGGTATTTAGAACCTGGCACGGAGCCAGCGATATCATTAATCCTCTCTGCTAGTTCTCTGCTAGCTCTAGCAGAGAGCAGTTCCAGGCTAGGAGCTGTCTTCCTGTCAGCACAACTTCTTAAATACCCACAAGATGGAAAAAAGGAAAATAAATGAATTATTCAGGAATAACTTTGGTAATCAAAGGCTGAGAGATTTTATTAAAACAAGAGCAAAGCTCTTGTCATCAATTAAAGCACTTTTTTGTCTTTATGTAAGTGCTTAACAAAAGAAATGAAGCTATTTCTAGTCCTTGCTGAAATGCATTGGGGATATCATGATGAGTATGCTGAGCATTCAGCCCTGAGTGTTGCTCTGTGCAGGTGGACACACCTGTCCCAAGTGGAATTGTCCATTCCCATCTCAATATCTGATTGCAGTACTCATTCATTATTTTAGACTCTGTTTTGGCACCAGAACAATCACCTACCCCCAAAATTTGGTCCTGCTTTTCCCTTCACCCAGGGCCAATGAACAGAAGCATCATTCTCGAAAAAGAAGCAGAACTATTTTATCATCGAGACACTAATTCTGATATCTTCTCCTGCTCAGAGCTTATTTTCTTAGTGTAAGTTAAGACCATTATGTAAAGTTGGATGTATTTTACATTTTTAGGGGAAAAATCACAATGTGCTGTTTATTTGCTGCATTTTCTATGTATATGTGCTTGAGAGTATAAGAAATAATGGGCTAGTTTATCACTATGTGTATGAAATCCACAGACTGCACTGAGTTATTGGTTTCTGAAGGAAATAATATTATCAGGTCACCATAATGCTTAACAGTATTACATTTTAGTAGATAATTTCTGAAAAGTGCTTACTTTTGGGAAAAAAGAAAAAAACAACCAACCAACCAATCCTGAAAGAAAAAAACCCTGGCAACAGCCCTGACTGAAAAAAATGTTTATGTTTATATCAACCCCCTCATCTAAATTATTAGACACATCACTGCTTAAAATGCAGTCACCTGACAAAACCAGTTCTAATTATTACCCCCTTGGGCTAACATTTTTCAGAGTGACTGGCTAAAGTGCACTCCAGCTCATAATTTTTATCTCTGACAGTGGAAGACATAACCTAGTTTCCTCTAATGCAAAAGTCTCTAATCTAGAGGGCAAGACCCTTTTCCATATAACACTGAAGGGAGAAAATGCAATTTGAGCACAAGGAAATTGCCCACATAGTTTGATAGTTCTACTGTTCTCATTTTTTTTTTTACCCTGCATTAAATGTCTTGTTTTATTTTATGCTAAATTATGACCTAGCTTGGACTTGTATATATTGTTCATCATATTCTGGGAATTTTATACTGTAAAAACAAACAGATCTAGAAATGCCAACAAACAGATCTAGCTTTCTTTTTAACCATTAAAATTTCCAAATTACCTCATAGAGGTAAGGATATTTTCTTCTTAATGGATAGTCTGTGCTTCAGCAAGTGGCAGTTGCAAACAATAAGCTTTATTCACCTCTGGGTTAATCCAGTTGTGTATCAGTACAACGTGATTGATTTCATATTGGTGTAATGCAGTAGTGAATCAGGCTCCAAGGTTTGAAAACAGAGCACTACATTAACATCTACATTTGTACCCTGACACACTGGGGAGCAGATTTGCAGATGGGCTTCATCCCAACGTTGTTTCCTTGCAGCACATTTTTCACCACCAAAAATAAAATAAAAAAAAGTCCATAACTTTGTGCTCATGAACACCACAGGGAACAAAAATTAGAAAGTCTCTTGGATAGCGAACTCCCTGAATTATACATGCACCTACCTGAATTATACATGCAATTGAGTAGTTAGATGCTTAACTACTAATATTTGCAATAGAGGGTACCTGTCAAAATCTGGGCCTCGATGTGCAAACTAACTGCTAACAGCTTCTCAGCTGAGATGAGCAGATTTACCGGTGTGCACAGAGGGGGCTGCCTCACTCCAATTAGCAGAACCCAAATGGTACAGGCTTCCCTCCCTCCTGACATCAGGGACATTGCTGCATCTGCCCCTGGCTGAGCCTGACCAGAATGATTCATGACAATGTTAAGAGAAATGAATTAACTTTTTTTCTTTCTTTCTTTTTTTTTTAATTTTGTTTTTGTGTTTGTTCAGTTCATATAGGCAGTGGCTGAATAATAAATTGCCCTCAATCTGATAAAGGCAAAAATGCTGAAGAGTTTCAAAGAAGTGAGTCAGGAATGCTGGAAGAGATGCTCTTTGTGCTGAGTTTTTATTAACAATTTTATTTCTCCTAGCCTAAGAACCACCTTTTCCTTTGTAGCTTGACAGCAGCTGCTTAACACCTTTTTTTCCAGCTGACAGGGCAGCAGGGTGAGCATGTTTATGGTTAGTATGCATTGCTTTTGTGAGCAGTGGGTGCGCCACTTCCCTCTTGAAAATGCATGTCACCCTCACGATGTGAACATCTTCCATCATTTTGAGGAATACCTAGAAATACCAGTGGCAAAAGTGCAGTCCAAATCAAGGGGAACCAAACCTATCTTCTATTAAAACCCCATTGCTGCAATGTTTATGTTAGTCCACATTCTTCAAATTGGACTCTACTTTAATTTTTTTTTTTAATACCAATCGTAGAATCAACCAGGTTGGAAAAGACCTCTGAGATCATCAAATCCAATGTTTGGCAGAGTTTTCAGTGAATTACTGTACTTTGTGCTAGTGAGTCAGTGCTGTATGAATGGTCTCCTTTGCCTTTTTTTTAAGGACAGAGAATGAATGAATGTAAGCAGAGCAAACAGGGGCCCAAGGCCATAATAACCAGAAAGCTTAAATTTGTGAAAATCAATTGGGTTCAGAGTCTTGGCCAGAGAGAATTTTTTTTACACTCTTGTCTGTGTATGCACATCCGTTTGCAGGATCTAGTCCTGCACTTACACAGAACATAACAGTATTTTTTAGCATCCATGCTGCAGGCTGAAATTGCAAAAAGAACAACAGCTCTGGAGGGTGACTTTGGTTGCCTGGCTAGGGTTTCGCAGGACATGGTATGAGCTCCTGCATGAGACCATAAAATGTAGGATATTTGGTGGGTAGATTCTTGCCTAAATAAGTTTACCCTTTGCAATAAGAAGAGACAGATGAGATGTTGGATACTGAAGTACAAGCCTGGGTTTAGCTGAGCTGTGCAATCACAGTAAAATGGCATGTCCCCAGATATTACACATTATTATAAGGTTTCCTTGTATTTGTGTAGTTAGTGAGGCAAGCAGGGAGATATAAAGCAAACTATTTATTTTCTACCATCAAGTATCACACCATTAGCAATTAATCTCTGAATTACCTTGGTTTTTCTTCCTGCCTGTAAGGACTTGAGCTCAAAAAACATCAGGAGAATCATTAATGGATTTCCAAGAAAACTTCTATTCTGAAACAAGCCTGTCAATAATAAACATATCTTATATTACCGTAGTCAGGCATACCAGTGATCCTTATTCCTGGCCGTGGTGGACCCCTGCAAAGGTCAAAGAGTTGTTGATGTCACCCTGAACCATCAGTCCTCAGGCATCCTGCTCAGACATCTGCTTGTCAGCCTGCCCAGGGGCAGGAGAAGCTCAACTCCTCTCAGACGCTGTAGAAGACACATGATTAACAGCTTTTAGTCAGTCCTGGTGAGTGAAATTATAGTCAATGCGGAAAGCTTAACACCCATTCACTAAGACATCTGTCCTCCGGTTGCTGGGTTTCATAATGGTCCATTGTTTGATATAGACTAACTGATGGCTTGCCCTTCAATGTGGCAATAAATACTGAAAGATCCCTCATAGCACTGGTGTTTAAATTCAGACTGACAAATGAGCACCTGAGGGAATAATACTACAACAGCTCTTATGCAGCCAACGAATTGGCGAGAGCTTCCAATGGGCAGGTCTGTCAAATAACCTTTGCTGAAACCCAAGCTCTAAGTAGCGAAGGGCTGAAACATGCCCAAACTCCTGGGTAGAGCCACCCAACTAGGCTCATCAGGTTGACCACCAGCACTGACAGGTCTGAAGAAGAGCTGGAGGAAACCCCAGAGGCCAAGGAGTAATGCAAATTCTGTAATGCAGAACACTGTATAGGACACATCATGGAATGCACATAGAGAGGAAGAGATCCATAATCAGCAAACTTGATGCTTCGGGGGATTTCTGGTGGTGCTTGGAAAGGGCAGTGAACAGCATTTGAACCTTTTTGAGGCGAACACCACTCCTTTGTAAAGAGTGCCCACAGGCATGCAGTTGCATTGTTTTCACCTTCCTATTCCCCTCACTTTGGGCACTGTCACACACTTCAATGGTGCCACAGACTCTCCTCACTCCCCAATCCCACATGAGAGATGCTGCTGGTCTTCCTGCTATTTGAAGCCTAGTGCTTCTGCAGTGTGAGGTGGCCTCCTTCATGGGGGAGGACAGTTGAACAGTCCAGACCTAAAAGCTCCATGTAAATGGTTTGTTAGAAGCAAAAGATTTTGGCAAATATCCGGTATTTTTTAAGACAAAAGCACACTTCTCAGGACAGTGAAAAAAACCTAGTCCTTTTTCCTTTTTGTTTTTGTGAGGGTTGTGTAGACCATAAAGGAAGAAACCTTTTTAATCATTTGGGTTACAAGTGGTTTGGCAGAGTAGCTGGGAAGACGAAGTGTTTTTGAACTTAGCCTTAATGATATGCTGTTTAATGATTGCAGAAGGGAGAAGTGTGGAAAGGAGAATCTGCTGAAGTCAGTGGGAGATCTGCAGTTCACTGAAGCCAGGATTTAATCCCAAGTCTGCTGCTGACAACAATGTCATTGAACATCTAAAAAATATTTTGGTATTATGTCACTGTTTAGTTGGGAACAGAGTATGTCTATGCCTCCTTAGTAATTCACTATATCACCTAAACAACTTAATCGTCTGAGTTTTTTGTGTGTACTGGCAAAGAGCAGACTCAGATATTTGAAAAGGAGAAACAGCCTTATTATATTTGAACACTTACTGGAGGATACAAAATCTCTGTACTTTCCTAGGGAGTTTTTAATTTCAGCTGCACTGTTTCTGAACCATAACCCTGGCTTAGTAATTTTCAGCTTGCTACATAATGAATTTCACTGTTACAAATTTTCATACTTAAGAGTAGAAAACAGTAAGGAACTGAAAGAGGAAAGCAGTAACAGTTTATAGGCACAGTACTGTAGAATTATCATAATTCTGCAGTAGAGTTACTGATTTGATAGCCCTTCTTTTAACCACTTACCTGCTTTCCTTAAATACAAATTACATACATGTAAAAAGCAACCCCATGTATGTTTCATTTACCTATTTGCTGTCCACATTCTCCTGAAGGAACTGGAAAGGTTCAGGAAGACAAGGCACAAACAGGTGCATTACATCTGACTCACTCCAAAAGTAAGCTGAAAAAACAAAGGGAAGGCCTATGCCTACTTAAGAAGAGTATGATATAAACTTTTACTGACCTACATAATCCTTATTTAGGAGTGCAATATGAATGGATTTATAACATCACACTTGCTCACTTGCATACAGACCACATGAAACCCTTCAGAGTGGTTTCTCAGTGCAATCTTGTGCACTGCAATTTTTTTTGAGCAGTCCAAACATGCCCATTAAACAAACCTGAACAGGATTCAGAAAGTGCGGGGTTCTAACACTTTCCCCCCAGATCAGAGAACCACTAGGCATTCTTGTTCAATTTAAACAAAGTAAATGGCAGTTAGTATGCCCTCCCCTAATAGGCACCCCCACTGAGGACATTGTTTGAGCACCACTACGGACATGTCCCCAGTGCAGCTGGATATGTAAACAAAGACATAATCCGCCTGAAAGAATGCTCAGAGTTTGGCAGAGCTTGCTGTGTTGTTAATGTATTATGCCAAAGCAATAACAAAGACATCATTTTAAAGTTTATTTGCAAGCCCTTATTAATCAAGAAATTTTCCAGAAATCACTTCTGAAGGAAGGATCTTCCAGAAAGTCACCATTTGGAGGGGAAGGTTTCCAGATTACTGTTTTTCCTAATCTGTGTCCTGTTCCTCAGAGTAAATCACAATTTAGTCCAAGTTCACTTGAGACAGAAAACACACTGCTGTTATTCAATGTAAGGGAGCCTTCTGGGTTTTTGTTTTGAATTCTCTCCATTTCCTGCAAGACCAATCAGGCTTTGGGGTGCAGCTCTTCACTAGGCTGGAGACAGTCAATGTGCTGTACCTTGGCTTAGTAGCAATGAATTCAAAACATTAACAGTTATAAATTCAATATAATCATCCTGAGCATGCACAAGCCAGTATTTCCAAGTTAGGTGCTCCAAGAAAAGAAAGTAGCTTGGCAATTTTTTCAGTTTTATTGGTTGATAGTCTAAATTTAAATTTAAAGTTTTCCTAGAATTTTTGGTACAGTCATAAAAATGGCAGAACAAGTGACAGAAGGAGATGACATTTTGAAAATCAGATTTCCATGAGCCTTCAGTCTGACAGAATCAATGGTCTGAGGTAAAACTGTGCCCAGAGGTAGATACTGGCAAGATTTGTTATGGATGTGACTAATCAATAACAAATTCTAAATGTATTTGCTTTTTTTTTTTAAATAAAGCTCTCATAAATTAAGGAAGAAATTGTTTTAGATGTATTTAATAAGAAAGAAGACCAAAACAGAACAGGGAAAATGATGGTTGGTTAACTTTATCATTTCATGTCTTCATTATAAACAATATTCACACTGAAGAAGATATATTTTTTAATAGTCAATGTTAGAGGAATTATTTTTGTGGGTTTTTTTTTATTTTATTTTTTTTTTAAATTTTTATTTCTTTTTCTTTTACAGTTGGACCATATCTTCAGTATATTTTGATGGCTCCAAATGGAATGATGTGTACATTGTGTATCCATGTGGAATTATGTATTCATTGTGCTGTGTTCAGCTCCACTTAAAAATCATTGTTAGACTTATTTTTGTGGGTAAATTTTGGCCCTTTGCAATGCTGCTACACTGGACACTGCTACAGCCATTTCACCAGGATATTGGATCATTGGATATCCTGGATAAATTGTTACCATGCATGAACAGAATAGATGTATATACACTGAAAAACTCAAAATGCTCCTTGTTGCATGGAGGGCATTGGCTTGTCCCATCCTGTGATGAATTTACCACGTAGATTTGGTTCAGCTGACCATGTCTGGCAGGTTCCATGCCTCTGTGTGGCTACAAATGTGCACGTCAGCTGCAACATTTCAGTTTATAATTTTGACACCCATTGAACTCAACAGGTCTGTGTTTAAGCAGTTTTTCAACTAAAGGGTAACAGAAACCCCATATCTGCCCCTCTCAACCTAATCAGAACTACGAACTGATTAGAAAAAAAAAAAGTGTAATTTCATCTAGCTTGACCCTGATTCCTTTGGTGGAGCAGTTGAGGTCCTGCTAATAGAGTTGCATATTTACTATGTCACTCTGTTTTCTACAGCTCTATGCTATGGAAAAGATTCCTGCACAAAGTGTCATTTACCTTAAAACCTTTAAGACATCAAACACTGCAGTTGCTGACTGTGCTGATATTTTCAGAGGAAAGTTCAAAAT
Organism: Manacus vitellinus; assembly: GCF_001715985.3. Lineage (NCBI taxonomy): Eukaryota > Metazoa > Chordata > Aves > Passeriformes > Pipridae > Manacus > Manacus vitellinus. The sequence goes on from NW_021938983.1 coordinate 177,407, forward strand.
TCACTACAGTCCATGCTTTCAGACCCATTGAGGACGGGCTCTCAACCTTACAGCCTGTGGTCAGGTGAAATAAAACCAGGGCAAAGGCTTTAATTTCTCAGATGTGATACCTCTGTGTGCAAAGGTGCACATGTGGTCGGGAATGGTGAGCCTCAAGTTGAGTATATAGACAGGCTTGATTTTTATAACTGTGATTTGACTGGCTGCCAGCTGACCTTCTTGGTTCTGGATCACACCCAAAGAGCCAGGTACAAGAATTCTCTTTTGTCTATGGTGTTTTGTCTTAATTTTTGAAATCTAGGGATAAAAGATACCGTTAACACTGACCACAAAATATAGATGTCCTTTTGTCACAGTCATTCTGTGGTGACTATGAGAGGTTTGTTATAGAATATTTGCTATGAGATCTCCATTATGTGATATTGTCCTAGTTAGGACAGCTGAGATCAATTCATCATGGTGGGTGTAACCCAAAACTGTATTCTATAGCCTTCCATGTCATTTCCCAGAAACTAGACTATTGTTGTCAATAGACTATTCGCACCTTCTGCCCATAGAGCCTGACTCCTCAGGCTATAAACTAGGTGTTAAGAGGCCTGTGAGATAGGAGGATGTTTCTGTCCTCACACCCTTTGTGGAACTCCCCGCCCTGAGGGGAGCACTGAACATTCCTGCCTGAACTGGAGGATATATAATCTTGGAGTTTTGGAACATTTTTCAACCCACTCGTGGGATCCAGAGGACGGCTGCATCTCATCGCTCTCAACCAGACTTAGACCACCACTGGACTGCGATCACCAGTTTGGCCAGACTGCAGCAGCTCTCCCACCAGCAGGTTCTTCCCCTCTCCCTTTACTTTGGACTCAAACAGGGCCCAAGGAACACCACTTTGTTCAGGCCCCAGGGTACTGGGTTATACATTTGGGTTTTTGTGGGTTGAGACCAATTGTTTGTTTGTATTATTGTACTTACTCTATTATTTTAATAAATTGTTATTCTGACTTATAATCTCTCCTTTGAGTTGAGTTCATTCCCCCTGCTGGTTAACTTTTAAACCAGCACATTTTGGCGCCCAGCGTGGGGCAGAGAGAGAGAAGTCAGAATCACAATTTCATTTTAAGCATTTGTCTATTTGAATATAGAAACTCCCTGATCACCATGTTGTTTGATGCACTCACATGGATGTTGTATTTGAGCCTGTTCATATTTCCACAGATGGGGTATTATTTGCCTGTTTTGATGCTCTCTTTAAGACCAGGGAGAGGGATCCAAATTGCTTTATTAGTATATTATGTTTATGTCATTCTAACATCAGAAGCAATGAGTTTCATTGTAAATGTGTATTCAGTCCTGTTTGCCTGTCCTGGTTTGGGTTGCTACCTCTGGGGCCTCATTAAAAATCGTACCCAGCTTTTTGGGGGAACAGGGGTGGATGGTTTCCAGCCTCCCACCTCCTTCTTCCCCTTCAGACCTGCTAAAACAGTTTTTGAAAATATTGAGTTCCCTTTTGATGTTAAGGACAGCATAATGTTATTGTTAGTGTTGCTCTGTCTGCTCTGTACTGTGTACACCATGTTTAGGGTCAGAAAAGTGCCTTTTAGGGAGGTTGGTTGGACACCTGCCCTGGGAGCAGATAATGCTGAGTGGCACGGGAAGTGGGAGGACATCAGCCAGTATTTGGAAAAGTTTTCTCCTCCAATGATCTGGAAATTCACCCCTGAACAACTGCAGGATCCTGTTAGCATGATAAGACTGGTGAAGGAAAAATGCTCTGGCAGCTCCAGAGATGGCCAGCTCACAGCAACCTGCTGGGCCCTGGCCACTGCCTACCGGGCAGTGCTTGACATGATACAGCACTGTCAGGGCGAGGAGAGAAGGACCAAATCCGCAGACACCACGTCCACCCAAACCACAGCTGAGTCAGAGGGAGAAAGAAATGAACCAACCAGCACCGTGTCCACACAAACCATCGAGGAGCCAGAAGAACAAGCAAAACCAATAGCAGTCGCCCCTGTCCAGAAAAGGAAATCAAAGACTAAATCAGTCCGTATAGCAAATGATGACGAAGAGGCGGGACCTTCACATCCACCGGAGGAGACAGAGCCAGAAATAATCACTCGGTCCCTGTCCCTGGGTGAGCTACGTGAGCTCCGGAGAGAGTTCACACGACAGGCGAACGAGTCCATTCTGACCTGGCTGCTCCGAATCTGGGATGCCGCAGCTAACGATACGATCCTAGATGGGAGTGAAGCCAGACAGCTGGGATCCCTGCCTCGAGATGTAGTCATTGATCAGGGGATTGGAAGGAGGCAGGAAACTCTCAGCCTCTGGCGGCGACTGTTGTCCAGTGTGAGGGAGAGATACCTTTGCAAGGAGGACCTCCACGTACAGCAAGGACAGTGGAACACGATGGAACAAGGTATCCGGTGCTTAAGGGAGTTAGCTGTACTGGAGATAATCTTTTCAGAGGATGAAAGATTCCCTAAGAGTCCAGATGCTGTACAGTGCACCTCCCAAATGTGGTTAAAGTTTGCACGACTCGGGCCAGAAATGTATTCCCGCTACTTAGCAACGCTGCAATGGAGGGAGGGAGAGGACAAGGTGGGAGCATTGGTTAGCAAACTCAGGATTTATGAAGACACTGTCACCGCCCCATTACGAGCCCACGTCTCATCTGTGGAAACCAAACTGGCTGAACACGTCCGAAACCTGGAAGAGAAAATTGAAGAGGGACACCAGAAGCTAAGAGAAGAAATTAAGGAAGGGATTTTCCATATCTCGCCAGGACAAACAAGAGTCTCTGCTATTAGGAGCCAGCGTCCCCCAGCTAAGGAGAGAAGGTACACTCCACGTAGCGATCTATGGTTTTACCTCCGTGAGCACGGAGAAGATATGAGGAAGTGGGATGGGAAACCCACCTCTTCCTTAGCAGCCCGGGTACGTGAGCTGAAAAGAGGAACAAATACCATAAAGAACTCTTCAAGGGTAAACGTTGCTCCAGTCTCTCGTGGGCAAGACTCCAGACGGTACAGGAATGATGATACGTCTGATCCTCTTGAAGGGACCTCCAGGTCATCCCCACAAGAAGAGCACAATGAGTACCATGACCAGGACTAGGGGTGCCCTGCCTCTAGCCAGGTAGAGGAGAGGGACAATCGAGTCTATTGGACTGTGTGGATTCGGTGGCCTGGCACATCAGAGCCACAAAGATATAAGGCTTTAGTGGACACTGGCGCACAATGTACATTAATGCCATCAAGATACGTAGGGGCAGAATCCATCTCTATTTCTGGGGTGACAGGGGATCCCAACAGCTGACTGTACTGGAAGCTGAAGTGAGCCTGACTGGGAAGGAATGGCACAGACACCCCATCGTGACTGGTCCAGAGGCCCCGTGTATCCTTGGCATAGATTACCTGAGGAGTGGGTATTTCAAAGACCCAAAAGGACTTCGTTGGGCTTTTGGCATAGCTGCTGTGGAGACGGAGGGAATTAGACAGTTGAACACCTTGCCTGGTCTCTCAGAGGACCCCTCTGCTGTGGGACTGCTGAAGGTTGAAGAACAACTGGTACCGATAGCCACAGCAACAGTGCACCGTCGGCAATACCGCACCGACCGAGACTCTGTGACCCCTATACAAAAGATGATCCGTGAACTGGAGACCCAGGGGGTGGTCAGCAAGACTCGCTCACCCTTTAATAGCCCCCTTTAATAGCCCTATATGGCCAGTGCTTAAGTCCAGCGGAGAGTGGAGGCTGACGGTGGATTACCGTGGACTCAATGAAGTCACACCACCCCTGAGTGCTGCTGTGCCGGACATGCTGGAGCTCCAGTATGAGCTGGAGTCCAAGGAAGCCAAGTGGTATGCCACCATTGACATAGCCAATGCCTTTTTCTCCATTCCTTTGGCAGCGGAGTGCAGGCCACAATTTGCTTTCACTTGGAGAGGTGTGCAGTACACCTGGAATCGACTGCCTCAGGGGTGGAAACACAGTCCCAGCATTTGCCATGGACTGATCCAGACTGCACTGGAAAAGGGTGAGGCTCCAGAGCACCTACAGTACATTGATGGCATCATTGTATGGGGGAACACAGCGGGCGAAGTCTTCGAGAAAGGAGAGAAGATAATCCAGATTCTCCTAAGAGCCGGTTTTGCCATTAAACGGAGTAAGGTCAAGGGACCTGCTCAGGAAATTCAGTTCCTAGGAGTGAAGTGGCAAGAGGGACGCCGCCTAATTCCAATGGAGGTGATTAACAAAATAGCAGCCATGTCCCCACCAACCAGCAAGAAGGAAACACAGGCTTTCCTAGGCGCTGTGGGCTTTTGGGGGATGCATATCCCCGAGTATAGTCAGATTGTAAGCCCTCTCTACCTTGTGACACGGAAGAAAAATGATTTCCAGTGGGGCCCCGAACAACAACAAGCCTTTGAACAAATTAAACAGGAGATTGCCCATGCAGTAGCCCTTGGGCCAGTAAGGACAGGACAGGACGTGAAGAACGTGCTCTACACCGCAGCCGGGGAGAATGGCCCTTCTTGGAGCCTCTGGCAGAAAGTGCCTGGGGAGACCCGAGGACGACCGCTGGGATTCTGGAGTCGGGGATACAAAGGATCTGAAGCCAGCTATACACCAACTGAGAAAGAGATCCTGGCTGCCTATGAAGGAGTTCGAGCTGCCTCAGAAGTAATCGGCACCGAAGCGCAGCTCCTCCTGGCACCCCGACTACCAGTGCTGGGCTGGATGTTCAAGGGAAGAGTTCCTTCCACACATCATGCCACCGATGCCATATGGAGTAAGTGGATGGCTCTGATCACGCAGCGAACCCGGATAGGGAATCCTAATCGCCCTGGGATTCTGGAAATTATCACCAATTGGCCCGAAGGTGAGAGTTTCGGACTATCCTCTGAAGAAGAGGAGGAGAAGGTGACACGTGCTGAGGAGGCCCCACCATATGACAAGCTACCAGCAGATGAAAGGCGATATGTGCTCTTCACGGATGGTCCTGCCGCATTGTAGGGACAAACCGAAAATGGAAGGCAGCTGTATGGAGTCCCACACGGCGAGTTGCAGAAGCGACTGAAGGACAAGGTGGGTCAAGTCAGTTTGCAGAGCTTAAAGCCGTTCAGTTGGCTTTGGATATAGCTGAACGAGAGAAGTGGCCAAGACTCTATCTCTACACTGACTCATGGATGGTGGCCAATGCTCTGTGGGGATGGCTGGAGCGATGGAAAAAGGCCAACTGGCAGCGCCAAGGGAAACCCATCTGGGCGGCGGAGATGTGGCAGGACATTGCTGGCCGGGTAGAGAAGCTGAGTGTGAAGGTCCGTCACGTAGACGCTCATGTAGGCAAGAAACGGGCTAATGAGGAGCATCGTAACAACGAGCAGGCGGACCGAGCTGCCAGGATTAAAGTCTCTCAGGTAGATCTGGATTGGCAGCACAAAGGAGAATTATTTCTGGCTCGATGGGCCCATGACGCCTCCGGTCACCAGGGGAGAGATGCAACATACAGATGGGCTCGTGACCGGGGGGTGGACTTAACCAAGGACATTGTCTCACAGGTCATCCATGACTGTGAGACATGTGCTGCCATCAAGCAGGCCAAGCGGGTGAAGCCTCTATGGTATGGTGGACGGTGGTCGAAGTACAGGTATGGGGAAGCCTGGCAAGTTGACTACATCACGCTCCCCAAAACCCGCCAAGGCAAGCACTACGTACTGACCATGGTAGAAGGAAGCACTGGATGGTTGGAGACATACCCCGTGCCTCATGCCACTGCCCGGAATACCATCCTGGGCCTTGAAAAACAAGTCCTGTGGCGACACGGCACCCCGGAGAGAATTGAGGCTGATAATGGGACCCATTTCAAGAATGGCCTCGTAGACACCTGGGCCAAAGAGCACGGCATTGAGTGGGTGTATCATATCCCCTACCATGCACCAGCTGCTGGAAAAGTTGAGCGGTGCAACGGACTGCTGAAAACCACTCTGAAGGCACTGTGTGGGGAGACTCTCAAACACTGGGAGCTGCATTTAGCAAAGGCCACCTGGTTGGTCAACACCCGAGGTTCCATCAATCGAGCTGGCCCTGCCCAATCAGAACTTTTGCATACTGTAGATGGAGATAAAGTCCCCGTGGTACATATGAGAGGAATGTTAGGGAAGACTGTTTGGATTAGTCCCACCTCAAGCAAAGGCAAACCCATCCGAGGGATTGTTTTTTGCTCAAGGACCTGGTTCCACGTGGTGGGTAATGCAAAAAGATGGGGAGACACGTTGTGTACCACAAGGGGACCTAATTTTGAGTGAGAATGGTCTGTAATGTTTCATTGTATATATGTATATATATAGATAGATAGATAGATGTATATAGTTTTAAAGGGATATAGTTTTTAAAGGGGGTTAATTTGGGCATGACATGGATGGCATAGAATAAGGGGTGGATAATGTCCTAGTTAGGACAGCTGAGATCAATTCATCATGGTGGGTGTAACCCAAAACTGTATTCTATAGCCTTCCATGTCATTTCCCAGAAACTAGACTATTGTTGTCAATAGACTATTCGCACCTTCTGCCCATAGAGCCTGACTCCTCAGGCTATAAACTAGGTGTTAAGAGGCCTGTGAGATAGGAGGATGTTTCTGTCCTCACACCCTTTGTGGAACTCCCCGCCCTGAGGGGAGTACCAAGCATTCCTGCCTGAACTGGAGGATATATAATCTTGGAGTTTTGGAACATTTTTTCAACCCACTCGTGGGATCCAGAGGACGGCTGCATCTCATCGCTCTTAACCAGACTTTAGACCACCACTGGACTGCGATCACCAGTTTGGCCAGACTGCAGCAGCTCTCCCACCAGCAGGTTCTTCCCCTCTCCCTTTACTTTGGACTCAAACAGGGCCCAAGGAACACCACTTTGTTCAGGCCCCAGGGTACTGGGTTATACATTTGGGTTTTTGTGGGTTGAGACCAATTGTTTGTTTGTATTATTGTACTTACTCTATTATTTTAATAAATTGTTATTCTGACTTATAATCTCTCCTTTGAGTTGAGTTCATTCCCCCTGCTGGTTAACTTTTAAACCAGCACAGACATTTAACCAAGGAGATGGCACTGGCTTAACACCAAATAGCAACATGTCTGTCATTTCAGATGCTACTGGTTTTGAGACCAATGTTCAATTATAATAAGTTGTTATATTTAAACTTACTTATATTATAATTTTAAACTGAAGAGCTTATTATTTTTCATATCACTGACAGGTTTTTCTCTGTTTTTTCAGTGGTCATGGCTCCCCTTCCACCACATAAAGTCACCTTCATAACGTCACTGAGATACGAACTAGTCAAGCTGACTGAAGTCTACTGATAGCTTGAAACACTGGGCTTTAATGGTATGAAATACCCCAAGTATGTAAACAAACTCCTAATACAATGCTGTAAGTCCAATTTAATTATCTCAGTGCTGAAAATACTTCCATTTTGGTCAAAGAATTGAAAAAAATTGCTCAGCTGACTGTTAAATCTCGTTTTAGATCAACAACTTGAGAGAATTAGAACCACAAGTGAAGCATAAAGAACAAATATTCTTTCCTTCTGCTTACTGCAGTTATCTGCAAGTATAGGCCTACATCTCTGCAAATTGACCCATCTCTATTTTAGAGTTGGCAAACATAATGTCTCAAAGTTAAATAGGGAAGAAAGAAAAAAGAAGTGAGAAAATGTATGTTTAAGATGTCTGTGTTTTAATGCCTTTGACCTGGAAAACCCAAAACTTAAAAAAAAACCAAGAAGATTTAAAGTAAAAATGTGCCTTTTTTTTTTTTTACCTGAAAAAAATACTCAGTGAAGTCTGAATTTATACTTTTCATCACTGAGTAATATAAAGTCAAAGAAAAATGGATATGTACCTGTTCTTTTCTGGTTTTCTTCCTTTTTCCACCCCCCAAAATTGTATACCAGAAACAAGGATATAAAATTTCTCTTTCTGTTTTCTGTAAAAAGCAGTGGAAGGGTCACACATGAGCCTTAGAACGATACCAAATTTCTGAAATAACAGACAACTTTTATTGAAGTTTCCTTTATGTTAGCACCAGAGAAGTGAAACAGTTAAATAATTTTGCCTTCTCTTGAAGCAATATATAACCTCTTCATTATTATACATAGCTTTCATGCATATTATTTGAAGATATAGTGATTTATCCATCTAGTTACATATATAGTCTTGAGGTATAAACTTATATATTAGGAGTTTTAGTATATTTATGATGCATAGTCAAATGCATTTAAAAAGTAACTTATGCAATATATTAGACAGTCTTGCTCAACGTATACACAGAAGCTTACGAACTGACCTAGATTTTCTGTTCTGAACTTCAAAAATAAGTGAAAACATAAGACATTGCCAAAATCCCTAATTTCCTCTACATAGGACTTACGTTGTGAAACATTTTAGTTCTATATGAAGTAAAGACTTTTGGGGGGGGCACACTACACAAAATTAAAATGTCTATGCAACAATTACATGCAACAAAGGGAGTAGTATGGGAGAACAATGTAGTTTCTATGTATGGAAACCAAGGGACTGTTAATCAACGTGCATATTTATTGCCTGAGTTGACCACTTCAACAATTCAACTCTTTCTCTCAAATTCCCTGGAAAAGCCCTGTGTGTGTTTTGAAATCTTCTTGTGTAATGATGTCTGATTGCTAGATAACCTACATTTCCATAACACATATTTCCACTACTTTAGAAAATTTTATGGTTTTACAGCAGTTAATTAGTTTAAAAACTTTTTAATGTAGCTTGCATCATACTCTGTATGGTCCTAATCTGAAAAAATCTCTAGAGCACCATTTGACACATAAGTGACATTCCCCAAATCACTAAAGACTTCCAAGTGTATAAGCACTTACATTTGGGCCATATGTAATGCTCAAGGATATCTAGCTTCACAGATGCTTAAAGGTTTAGGTCATGATGAAGCCTCAGGTGGGAGTCATAACTGAGGTATTCCCTTGTTTGCCTTATGAACACAGAGAAAAAAGAAAGTAATATGGATTGCCTAAGTGATAAACTAACTACATGCAATCCTGCCTGTAATTTTGTCATGCTAATGATTTATTGATAACAGATCACTTAGATACTGCAGAAGCATTGAGACCTGTCATCCACAGGCTCTTGATGAGATGCATGGAATTTCCTAAAGCAGAAAGATTGAAGGTAAGAATTTCACATATTGCTTAGAAGCAGAGAGCCCATACCCTGCTTTTGCAGCAGTGCTGCTCTTTGAAACTAGCAAAACTTCATGATATAGTCTAGAACACAACATGGTCCACAAAAGAAAACAAAATTCAGCCTTAGATTGTACATGTTTTTTAGCTGATGGCATATCTAACAAATTTTGGTAATGGATGTGAGAAAAGAGAAATGAGACATTCACATTTAAATGCAAGATATAAATATACTGAGGCAGCAAAAATGCTGCTATTAAACTCCTGGCATGTCATACTTGCTGACGAAGAAAACTCGCTGAGAAATTCTTACTTACAGTGGATTAAGGGTTCTGTGACCTTTCACTGAAGCCCAGGTTAGGCATCTGTGACTTTCATCTCTGAACAGAAATATCTGTGAGGGCATGGAGTGGTACATTTTGCTATATGCTGAAGAAAAAGTGAAAGAGCAGAAGCAGCAGATCCTGAAAGATCTATATAATGGTCTGAAAATCCCATTTACAGGAGTCAGTGTGCACCTCAAAAGCAGCCTCAGTGAAAGTGGTGGTTGGAGCAGTGCTTGGAAAAGCCTGTGACAAATCATATATGATCTCTGAAGTAACTTGTGCAAACTACATTTGTTTCATTTTGGAAACTGTTAAAAGTAGTCACTGATTAATGTTGTCAGGCTGGGACTTTGATGTGACTTAATTTTGGGTGGAATGAGAAGTTGAAGAGACCTGGGCACATGGTTCAAGGTCTTTCCTTGAGTCATTACAACAGGAACAGGAATAAAAAGTGAGTTGTTTTACATGATGTTTTAGCCTTCCCAGAGCCTCCAGCCCATGCCTTTATTCTGCTATCTCAAACATCAAAAGCTAGGACTCTTTCTGATTAATTACATAAAAAAATCACGGTTCAAAGATCACCCTGCCTAGTCTGAAAAAAAACAGTGAGTAAAAGCAAATCCCTCATTTGGCACACAGAGGTCTTCAAAATCACACATATTCTTTATTCTATCTCTTTATAGACTATTGAACTATTTTATTTTAAGACTTGCTTGGGAATAATTGGATATACAGAGTCATTGTCTGTTCCAAGGTCCTATTTGGATAAATATATCTTGATCAAAAGGACCAACAAATGAAAAATATATCTCTCTTGGTAAAATGATGATTCTTAGAGTCAGAAAACGGATGGTCACATATCAGCCCAATACCTTTTTTAAACTACTTTAAAAATTTGTAAAATCAGGAATAAACAATTCAGTCTCTCAATTAATAAGCATGCGAAGTACTGCAACAAGAGGTCTGAAACCATTAAGATAAGTAAGCTATGCTGTCAAATCCCCACAAGAAAGAATTTATTGGGAGTCTTTTATTCCTTCTGAATAAATCTGGCTGACCAATCTTCCTTAAATATAAATAAACAAATACACAAGGAGGACTTCCACCAATCTTGCTGGACTGGATTACGGCTCAACTCTATCAGCAGCTGTAGCTGGCCACAAACCGCATTTAATTGCACAGGAACATATTTGCCAGTATTTCCTAGAAATAAATACATACTTTTACTCAGTCTACACTTTTTGGGAAATTTCTAGAGCTTTCATTTTCAAGGGTTTTTTTGTGTTCAGTGGGGTCAATTAGTTTTGTCAATTTTCTCCTTTCCCCCTCCCAGCCCAGGGCTCACAGTGACTTAGGCAAGTCTTTTACTGCTTTAAAAGAGCTAAATTGTGACAGAAATTTTAAGCTGCCAAACTAATCTCAAGTAACTTTTCAAATTATGTTTGGATTAAAGGTCATACCTTAAAACACATGATAAACAAAAGATGCATAAATGTTCACAAATTTTAGAAACTTGGACTTTGTGTCTCTACGACATACTATTTCTTATTTAACAAGACTTGGCATTCTCCCTAAGCACACAATTTTTTCATAGGCTGGAGAGGAGAACAGAAAGGCGTGAAAGTTTAATACTTTTCTAATTTCTCATGAGATGCTTCCTATTATGGTTGTAGGGTCAGTTTAAATACCTAGGACAGCACAGCAGAAAGACAAAATGAAGATAAACAGTAGAGATTCAAAAATAGTAATTAAAAAAGCACATGAACTGTTACTGAGACAGAATAAGTCTTGTGAAAGAATGAGGCAACAGCTTGTGATGAAGGCTGGTAGTTCATCTAATAGAGTCCCTTTGCATTAACTAATCAAAACTAATATCATGGCTGTTGCATTGCTACTGGAATTGGCCCAGTTTGGATGGTTAGAAATCTAATTTCCATCAGTAAGATACTCATGACCTGCTTTGCTTCTCTTGCTGTTTCTCTTTTCCTTGTGCTGTGTGAACAGTTTTTCTTCTACTGTACAGCTATGTTTTGGATGGCTCTCCACATAGCAAACACTTTAGTATCAACTCTTATCAGCCTTTTCCTTGATAAGTGAAGGTAGTAAAACTCTTCTACATTATCTTAGTCTCTTGCATGTTCATAATAGTCCTCCCATGCATTTTTACTTGCAATTGATCTTTCTTGAACAGTGGGTAACTAAATTCATAAGGGTATTATATAAAAGCTTCAGTGTATTGTTTAACTAGACTAATTATGATGTGGTCATTAATACTTCTTTCAGCACTCTTAAGTTGGGGTTATCATAGGGAGTTTTCTTCACAGCTGCTTCATCTCAAGACCCATCCTGTGACCAACTAGCTCAGCCCTGGTGATGAATAAGTAGCTGCCTTAATGTATTTGTCTCTCAGCACATGACAGTGCATTCCTATTCTTGCCATTCTTACCACTGACTTTATTCTGGTTCTCATAGCAGAGCTTTAAGAGGGACAGTGAAAGCTAGTTGATTTAGGAAAAGAGGAAGAGAAGATAGGGACCAAGACACCTGAAACCTACTGTCTTTTTTTGCTTTATTTTCTTTTTTTCCATTTTTTCCTTTCTTCCTTTCTTTCATTTCTTCCTTTTCTTTCTCTTTCTTTCTTTCTTTTTCCCTGTATCCTACCAAGTCATATTTAACGCATTTTGCAAAATTACTACCCCAGTTTACCTTCTGAATATGGTTCAGTGCTTTTACAGCTGGCATTATCCATTCTTCCTCTTTCCTCTAACTTTATACTGTTGTGAGGTCAAAAAATTCCTGCAAACATTTGAGTTAAGCTGGTGCAAGTCTGGCAGTTGTCACCAAACATGGGATCTCAGTTGCATGCCTTCAGATTGTGCAGACCTGGCAAAGAGATTCTGCAAATCCTAGTTAAGAGACAGAAAAAATCACACACTAAGAAAGCATTAACACTTCATCCTCTTGAAAGTCTTATAGAGAATGCTTTAGTTTTGGTTCCTCTACATCAACAAAGCACTACTAATTGACAAATTGCAGTCTAGAGACTTAGTTGTCTTTAGAATAGAAATTTTATACTTGTAATCTCATAATTAAAATAATTCACTAACTTTTCTAAATCTAAATATGTGCAAGTTGTAATAAAATTTTTAAAGAGAGAACTCAGGAACAGTTTATTAGTACACAATGAATACCTACAGCAAAAAAGAATGAATAATCCAAAGAAGATATTTATTAATAAAATACTGGTATTTATATGAAAATACAAGCCAAACTAAATTCTAAAATAAAAAGTCTATTCTGAATCCCCTTTCCCTTTAGGCTACAGTCATGGTATGTGATGGGTTACAGTTTGGAGAAAACAAAGTTGACAGTTTTTAGGGACATACCCAGTTTCTTGCTCCTTGCATGCGCAGTGCTTGGCATGTGAGGACTCTGATGTTGCAATGCTCTTCTGGAAATAGTGGAGGATGACACCCAGTTCAACTGGCTGTATTACTCGTGTATGCTATGTGTGCACTAAGGTGAAATGACAGAAAACCAAGTGGATAGGAATAAGGAAAGTTCATAATTTGCACTTTTTATGTTAGAGGTTTCCATGCTGAAGGTATATGGGCACAAACAAACTTGACATTTTAAGTAAGCATTTTTCTGGCTTTTTAGCCCAGAACAATAGGCCATAGCCTTAACCTTTGATATCTGATACATAAATAATTTGGGAGTTCTTTCCTTCTAAAAGATGCACTAATTTAAATTTCTTCCACAAGCCCATCATTCATGTTTCCCCATCAAAGCGTCTGGTCTTAGAGCTGCTATCTTGTTATATTGCTCAATGAAAAAAATTAAAACTTTTTATAATAAATATCAAGTAGGTAGCAAAATCGTCTTTGACTTTTCTTAAAGAGTCATAATATTGACTTCAGAAATTAAATAGAGCCATTAATGCACACCCTGGAATAGATTTTCAATACTTGAACAGAATCATCATATAGAGAAATGTTTTATGACACCCAGGACATTTCCTAGTGAAAAGAAGAAAGAATAATATATAGAGGAAAAAAAAGAAGCAATTATGTATGGAGAGTTAAATAAATTGTTGGGGTTTTATTTTGTCTAAGTAATCCACAGTACTGTGGTTTGTTTCATTCTTTCCTTCAAACTTTTTTATCTGAAGATATGTATCTGAATTAAAACAAAATTATGAACTCATTTCTACTAAACCCACAATCAGCATCCAGCCTAAACTCCTCCCTTTCTTCTCTGCTAACTCCTCCCTCTCCTCTCTCCTTCCCTATGAAGGTTATTGTAAGATTTCCACATGCAGTCATAGCTAGGAAGCAAGAATTTTATGTAAGCTTGTGACAAATTGAAATAAAATGTGCAACGTAGCTGCCTCATGTTGCAACAGTTGAAACAGTGTTAGCTGAGGTAGGAAATTTTACAGAGCCTCTCTATAATATATATACCTTTATTTCTGCTATTTCTATGTCCCATTGAGACTACACTGTTTATTGTGCTTCTGTATACATTGATTCTACCTGAGCACGTAGGTGTCAAGGGAATGAAAACACTTGCTGCAAGGCCAAAGTCTGTTCCTTGATAATACATTTCACAGTTGCTCAAGTGCAATTTTGTTGAATTAATTATGGTAAATGAGACCATAGCACTAACGCTTTTTTTCCCTCAACCTGCTGTATTTTAATGTCATTGCATGGCTGCACATCCAAGTCTACCATTCAGGCATTCAGACATTAGCATTGTTTCCATGTGGGAGGTAACACTGAGGCAGAGGCCTCCTCTTGCTTTTACATGTGTTACAGATGAAGAATGTGTCAAAGCTTCTCAGTCTCCATTGTCTCTGATCTGTATTTGAGAGACAGCACAACACACAAGAGAGTATACAACTTCTCCAAGGACTTTTCCATCCTCCTTGATAGAGTAACTAACACCTCTTCAGAAAAAAGCCAAAAGAAAATGAAGAAAAATCCCCAATTCTGCCTGGCAAAGGCTATGATGGCTAACAGGTGGCAATTAAACACTAGTAGAGTGTGTCCACTTCCCATCTTCCTTAAGACTCACTATCAGAGTTTCAAATAGCAATACTCAATCTGTGAACTGACATATCTTGAAATTATACTGATTGGTACTTCCACCTATATCTGAAAACATTAACTCAAAGAATTTTCAGCCTCTGCATCATATAATCAACACCTTGTTCAACGAATTTAAAAGAAATCTTCAATAGATTTTTCTATTTAAGTTATTTATTAATTTAATTCCTGTTAAAAAGTGACTCAGATCTATTCCAGTTGCACTCAATGTCTTCTCTACTTATGATAAATCCCATCTGTATAAACACACCTGTGTGAGAGAAACAGCACACAGAGGTCTACAGATGTTAGATAAAGTGTAAAAGAAAATATTTCAGGTGGGTTTTATCTTGATGGTCTTAACAGCTATATTGCTCTCTCAAGATAGATGCTTTGTTGCCATTGTTTCTGTAAGAGAGGCCTGTTTCTAGTCAGCTTTTGTTATACATACATACCCTCACATTATTTATTTGACCTTTTGGTAAATTCTTGACACTGTGCAGGATCAAGCTGTGGTGGTTTTTTTTGGTTTTGTGGTTTGTTTTTTTGGTTTTTTTTTTTCCCCAGAAACAAGGCTCTTCCTTTTTTTTTGGGAAAAAAAAAAAAAAAAAAGATGTATCTGATCTTACTTCCTATCTCAGAGCAGGGAGAAGAAGAAAGTCTCAAATTCCCAGTCTTTGCAGTAAATAAGATCCAGAAATGTAAAACACCTGATCGGCATAGAATAATATTTGGTAAAGACTCTTGTTCACCATAACCTAAATACATCCTGATAAGATTGAGGAGCATGGCTCTCGGATAAGCCAGGCATGCAAATATATGAGATACAGATGCTTGTTATGGCTACAAACCAGGGAAGGGAGTTACAGCGATGAATATTCATACCGTTATGTCATCTGAAGATGGCCACCCTGCCCTCCTGCTGCAGGGAGTTCTGGAGGGGTAGAGTTTGCCATGGGTTAAAGTTGTTCTGGGGTCTCAGCTGCCACCAGAAACAGTCCCTGCCTGGCTGAGACAGCAAAAAAAGCTGCACTGCCCTAGTCACCATGCTGACACAGTTGCCCACTGCTGGAGTGCTGCTTCAGGCACCACCACTGCTGTTAGTGCCACTGCTGCTGCCTGCCCAGGATTCCTGCACCAGACTGCTGCTGGAGCAGCACCACAGCACAGCTGCCATTTGCCCGCCACTCACCCACCACTCACTCGCCATATGAAACCACTGCCTGTGCTGGAACCGCTGCCAGTGCTGGGATCACTGAATGGAAGAGACTGAAACAAATTGCTACCGCCCACAGCCCAGCCAAGCCAAGTGGGACAACAGGTGGCAGGGAACAAAGAGAGTGGTACCATCACTGCAGTTGAGACTTGAACCTGAGTGGCATGGAGGGGCCATTTTGGTAGTGTGGCTCCTTGTGATCCGCACACTTTTCCTGGGTTTTTGCTTTTGCCCCTTTCTCCCATTGTTTTCTTTTGTTTCGGTGGATGGGAGTAGTTGGCAGGGATGACCTTCTGCCATTCTTTTTCCCCTTTGTTCCTGTGGGACCATGTGATGTGGTGAACTCCCTTTTTTGTGGGTAAGCCTTTTACCTTTGTAGTGATGCTATTTTCTTTTATCTTGTTAGTAAACCATTATTTTTTCACCTATAACTTTCTTGCATTTTTTGTCTCTCTATATTTTGGAGGGGGGGGTGTACTAGGGAATAAAAAGGTGAGGTAGTTCATTTTATTGGCAATATTTGTCTTTAAACCACAACAATGCTGTACTGGGCAGTTGTCTGTGGAGACAAATAGGTGAATTTAACACTCAGGGTATGAGACTTGGGAAGGACCTAGTTTAATAAAAGAGGTTTCTGATGTAGAAGATAATTTGAATTTTTTGTCAAAAAACACTTTGCATTTTATCTCTATACTCACATTGCTTTGTTACTTCCTTTCAGGATCACTTTTGGATAGCCTCTATTCAAGATTTTATCCAATAATTTCCAAGATAGCAGAGGTTTCTCTTTCTAGTAAAGTTCAAGCAGTGATTGCTGCATCTTTCTGCTAGTGAACAGCATAGTAAACACCTTAAAAATCTCACAGCTATGGAAAGACTCCAGTTCTCCCATGGCCATTGTAGGTCCTTGAGAACCTTAATTTGTATTATGAATGGTATATAATACATTGAATATAATTATTGCATCATGGCAACTTCTATTGAAACAGTTCACTGGCACTGGTAAGGCAAAAAAATTGTTTTTAAGAAGCTCTGTTCCTGCTTAAGGCTAGGCAGATGCTCATAGGAAATAACAAACTTTTTTAAAGGACAGAAGAAGAAGTCAGCAAAAGTCAGGAAACCAAGGTAATACTTTTCCTGTTTCCTAGTGTAATTCTTAGACAGAACTGCATATTTAACGTAGCAACAACCAAAAAAAATTAGTCTAAAATCTATTTTTTAGAAATAAATTTTCATATTTGGCATTTATGAACTATGAGGAGAGGTTGAGGGAGCTGGGGCTGTTCAGCCTGGAGAAGAGGAGGCTCAGGGGAGACCTCATCACTCTCTACAACTCCCTGAAAGGAGGTTGTAGCCAGGTGGGGGTTGGTCTCTTTTCCCAGGCAACCATCAGCAAGGCAAGAGGGCATGGTCTTAAGTTGTGCCAGGGGAGGTTTAGGTTAGATATTAGAAAGAATTTCTTTACAGAGAGGGTAATCAGACATTGGAATGGGCTTCCCAAGGAGCTGGTGGATTCTCTGTCCCTGGAGATTTTTAAAAAGAGACTGGATGGGGTAGTTAGTGCCATGGTCTAGTAACTACAGTGGTAGTGGATCAAGGGTTGGACTTGATGATCTCGGTCATCAAGGTCCCTTCCAATCCAGCTGATTCTATGATTCTATTTTGCATCTAGGATTAAGACCTGGAACTAGATTTATTGTGGAAAATTTGTTTTGAGCGAACTCATATAATTTGGGGATTTGAGTTTTCATAAATTTTTATTAACTTATTGATCTCAGACTTCAAGTAAAAATGAATAATTCACTTGTATTCAGCCTTTCTCTGAGGAGTTTCATATCCAGAAATGCAAGATGATCCAGTGAATATTGATGAAAATTAACTATAAGATTGAACTTTCAACACATCTATCGAACTGTGTAATTAGAAGTTTTGGACAAATTGAGTTCATTTTTGCAATTAACTATGCAAATCTTCTCTACAAACTTTCCTGTAATGTGCTACGTGCCAAAAGAAAAGAAAAGGTCATTCTGAGCAAGAACAGGCTAAGGTGTTAAAACACATCAGACAGATGATATTTCTTGAAAAAGCTGAGAAATGGAGGTTTATTACTCATCTCCAGTTCCCATGCTTACTGTCAATGTGCAATTACATGAAAAAGCTAATATTACAAAGCTTAACCTTACTTAGTTTTCTGCTGTGACCTTCTTGTATCTCTTTTTCCTATCTATCTGTCTTATAAATACTGAAGTGTATGGGTGGACATAGATGTTAAGTGAATGTTAACCATTAACTCTCTTATTTTAGAAAATTATTCTGAATTCCTGTTACCACATAAAGAATCATCAAACCAGGACAAAGCCAGATTTCCTTCCCCACATTTTCATATGGGGAAAATATAGGAAAAGAGTGGGAAGAGAAACTTCCTGAAGGTAATGTGGGAGACCATGATTTGAGTGCTTTTGTGATTATGAAAATGGCTCTTCATCTCAGTAAAAACATTTGCTTTTTTAGAGTTGTTGAACACCTAGATTTTTCACTAACCTTAGTAGGAGCTGAAAGAATCCAGGCCCTTTCAAAGTCAATACCATAAGAGTACAATACCCTCTAGAGGAATGGAAAGCAACATGCATACATGTTATACATGTTATACACTATTATTGAGTATTTCATGTCTGGCATTAGCTTTGTTCTGAATATATATTATTTTTATTCATTTCTGAACTCAATAGTAACTAATAGTGATTGAAATATATTATATGACCCTAAATACCTTCCTCCCACCCCCACCCTTTTCTTTTTAATTTGCTAAAAGTGGCAGAGATTCTTTTGCGCTGGAAATACCAGATGGTGATTTTCTAAACTACCCATGATTGCTTCTTTTTTTCCTCACAGCATTTAATTAATTCCTTTTTGATGGGCTTAACTGTCTTGTTACCACTCATTCTCTATATGATCAGCTTGGACTTCTAAGATTGGTATCCTGCTCTCCTGTGAAAAAAATAACCTACAGTTTCAAAATTGTAGCTCTTTTACCTCCAAACTCCATTATCTTTCCCACTGATATTTTTCTTAACCTCAAGAGTGATTTCTCTTGAGATATGTGAAACTGCACAATCACAGCCAACATAAAGCCAGAGGCACACTCCCTTCTAAGAAAATACTATCTCATTTTTTTCAATCTTCTCCATCTTTCCATATCGCCCATTTTTCCTGCCATGTAATTATTGTGCTTTACCTGTTCTGCAGAGCATTTAAATATCTTGTACACAGCTGGGTCTGAATTCTTCTTGTCCAGCAAGTTCAAGAGATAAGATTTTCGCACAGACCTGTGCTTCTGCACAGATACTAACAGGAATTTCATTGAGGCTGTAAGTCCTCGGTGCTTGACAAAGGTTGGGTCTGTGGCAGCAGCAGAATTATCTGGCTAAGGATTAACTCTTCAAAAATGATTTTAAATTTACAAACCTATAAAACACCTGTGAAAACACACATGGAATTCAAGCCTGGCACTCTGGAGATGCAGCTCTTCTGCACAACTTCTATATTTCCCTCCACGAGCTTATTAGCTCCTCAGACAGAGCCTACTGTGGTCTCTGAATTCACACCTGTTGTTTAGTGCACCTAGATAAAATATGGTCTAATGTTCTCTGATTAAGGAAAAATTTTACTAGCTATATCCTTGCAATGTTTACCAATACCCTTGACACTAAAGGGAAAAAAAGGATTATGTGAATCCACATTTGATGGGACTAGGCCAGATCATTTAAAAAGCAGAAAAGAGAAAGTCAAATGATCTGGTAAGGTAGAACACTAACATTAATATTATTTATATGGGGTTGAATATATTCTAGATGAAGAATGTTATGCTACTATGAAAGTAGTCATTCACTTCTATTTTTCAAAAAAGAGAGAAAGGAAGGAGTTTCTGAAAGACCAGTGCACAGATTCAGAACTAGTTTATTTTTCATAAGGAAACATCACATTTTCTACCTTTATGTTATTTGTCAAATTCCTTTTAACTTAATTGCTAAATGTTGAGGAGGATCAGGAGAACATTTATTTAATCTGTGACTATGAGTACCACTGACACTGTAATATAGGTGTTTGCCTTTTATTCATTACAATAAGCATCAGCAAAGGAAGTATTGTATGAAATGTTTTGGAAAGAAAACAGGGTGTCAGGGTGATAGGTTACACACAAACCAATGATTGTTTGCTTGGAATGGTCTGTCTAATTTCTGATTATGGTAATGTTGTATATTTGATTACAGCACAACTCTTGAGCTATTCTTAAGGTTTCTTTACAGTTCCAAGTAATGGAGACACCAGCATTTTCCTCAAAAGTGCAAAACTGTGCCTGTAATATAGTAGTGCATGAAAATACTGGTTTTGATTTTAACTCCTACATCCCAAGTTCCAAAAAATGGCATTAATGAAAGAACTATTTCAGTTTGTAGAGTTTCTTATATTTCAGTAGAATTGAATGTGCAAGAAAAACATCATTCAGCTCTCCTTTTGCTTGAGAGCAAATTAATGATTTTCAGGAATGCATCCTGAAATCTCAAGACAGTACCAAAAACCTGATAAGTTTTGGGCAAACATTTGTTGTTGAAGCCTGCCCAGCTTCAGCAAGAGTAAATGGCTGACAGTAATAACGTACTGAAGATGTCTTTCCAGACCAGTTGAGATACAATTAAGGTCAGTCTCATTTTCCTTCCTCCTCTTCTCAAGAGAAAGGAAAGAAAGGACAACAACCTGATTCATGAGTCTGTCCTGCCACTGCTGCCACCACAGCATAGCAATTGTGTTGGAAAAAGTTCAGCTCATATTTAACTGCAGTTATGACAACAAAATTAAACTGGTACTTCTAGCATAGGTTTCCCTCTTCACCCCAGTGGCTCAGTTGATACACCTCTGATGGAATAGAAGTGTCACTGGCTGCCCACTTGTGGCCTGATATGAGGTTTTTCTCATCTCTTTTTCTGTCTCTAGAAGTGTTTCTGGATTTCAGGATTATGATAGGCTAAATGGATCGGATGCCTTTATAGCAGATAGCTGGCATTTAATCTCAGGCATGTTGGTACATACCAGAGGCTGCTAAAAATCTTCATCACCTCTCCCACCCCAGTGTGACAGAGCAAAGCTGGTCAAGACAGTGAATTCTATCTGGAGTTTTAATGTGGCAGGTGTGGAAAAAGCAGGTGTTTCTGATGGTCTGACCTTCTTCTATGAAAGCGGAAGGGCCATGGTGACCACTGGGAAATGCATGGAAACAAAATTTCTACTTAGTTCAATCTGTTTCATGTGTGTTTTCTGTAAAGTTTAACTTCAAAATGTAGTCTTGCTGTGGTGCCTGTGTTGCAGATGTCTGCATGTGCATCCATGTTAATTTAAAATAGAAGTCATGGTTTCCTAATAAAGATTTGAATAACATTAAACCAGAAGATAAATATTGGTTCGTATTTTATCATATAATATTTTTCCATATGCTAGAAATTTGAAGTTTTCATCTCAAATCCATATAGGAGTTAAATTCGACCCCTAAGTTTCAGCTTAGTGCAAAGAGCAAGTAAATGCTGGAAATCAGGATTTGTAATGGCTAACCCAAACCATCCTTAACTACCTACACCTCTATAATGTCCTATACTGGCTATGCAACTGTAGAAACAGACTTAAAGAAGTAATCTGTCCTTTTAGCTAATAATATCAAAATGAGACCTTTTTCTTCACTTTGCCTGGACCTCTAACCTTTAAAGGTGAGTTAGACAGCTGCAGAAAACCTGATCTCATTTTCTGCCCCTGGCAAGATTTTTTCAAGTTCATCTTCTTTTTTTTTCCCTTCTCTCAAAATCTGATGAAAAAATGAAATGTCATGAAAACAGGCTCTGAGGCTAAAAAACCCTCTGTCTGTCTCTGTGACAGATGTCAGTTTGAAAGGTTTCAGGTCACCTGTCAGAACTATGTCAGTATGATCCATACAAACATCTACTCAACCTCTAACACTAACATTGAGTTCTGCTTTTTAAAATACCCCTTGAAAAAGAATCAAATGATTTCAAGTCACTGCCTTTTCCCCTTTCTTTTAACTCTGATTAATGAGCCAAACTCTTAGAAAAAAAAAAGGTGGGGGGTAAGGAAAAAAGAGCCTTTAAGAAAGGACAGTTTGACCTTTTTGTGCCCCTGGCTGTGAACCAATCAGGATTCTCGTAATCCAAACACAGATGCCTGGAGCTAAACAAATACTATACTTGTGAACAAGAATTCAGTTTGCTGTCAAAATACAATGATGAGCAGCAAAGTGCTGCTCTTAATAAAATACCCTGAATTAAATGAAAATGTTTTTAATTAATAAAGGGAGTATCATGAGTAATGTCAGACATTACTAATCATTTGGAAACAAACACATTGAGATATTTATGCATATATGTTACTTATGTACATTTAAACCGCAGTACCTTATCTCTACATGAGACATAATCCCATAATATTTTATGCCACCAGAAACACTGCTCATATAATGCTGCAATTCAGTATTTTGTAATGATTAATTAAGAGGCTTGAATGTTATTTTGTTCCTAGCTTAGTGTCATAATGTTTGCATTATTTCTCACATGCGTGATCTGCCCTTTTAAAGACTAAGCCTCTGTTTTGTTAAAAAATTTAATTGCAGTATTAAAGGGAAGATCCCAGCTGCATGACAGTTTTCATCATCATGTTAATAGTCTACCAAATAGATATGATTAGAGCTTTCTTCCAATTTCTATTTCATATGTCTCACATACTTCTTATCAAGTATTTTCTTGATGTCAGTGGGCATAATTTTGCATGTTTCTTAAAAATCTGTAATGTCAGGTTTAAGGTCCAATATCACAGTTGCAAAAAAAGATCTGGACATCACATTGATACATCACAGATGCACCAGATACAAATTTAAATGTAGTCACAAAATAATTCAGTACTATTGTGTTGTGGGTTTTTTTTTTTTCAGAGCTAAATATGTCATTTAATTCAGGTATGAAACTGGTGAGAAAACATAGGTGGTGTTTTTATGGTATCTTTCTGCAGAACACTCTCATCGGGTGTAGAATTTTATTTTTTAACATTTTTCCAGTAAATATTTATGTGCCATTGCTCACTAAATGTCCATAATCTTTCCTTTTTCTCATATGTGCCTACAGCAAATGTGGAAACAAATTACAACATATTTGAGTTCCTCTTTTTTTTTTTTTAATAATTAATGATGGCACTGTGCCACTCACCAGGGTATAATTTCATTAAGATTAAAACTGAGTCATATGACAAGAAAACAGTCAGTTTGGTATCAAAGCTCTTACAAAACAAGTATCAGCTTCATTTTGGGCAGTCCTAAAGAGACTTGAGAACAGTTGGAGACAAAACCATCCACAGAAAACTATTGTATTTTTTAGATGAAGATAACCACAAGCATCCTGAAATACTTAACTGTGGCTAATCTCTTAGTGAGTTGTGTTTACACTGGTTTTCTCACTTTAATGTCAAATTCTTCCTTTTTTATTTTTCCAGTTGAACATTATTGTTTAATACGATCACAGAGTGGAAATGAAGAAATTTACATGTCATATTAAACTGCAAGGTGAACAGTATGATTATTTCAAAGCTCTGATGGGAATGGACAGTTTCACTGAAAACCTGCCAGCTGCGCAATTTTTCTGGTCACAGTGGACGTGATGAAGACTGGACCATGACAGAACACCTTCTTAAATACTTACTGATGTAACTCCAAGTCCACCTTGCAAATGAGGGTTAACCACTTCAAAAAGCAATATTCCTTGTGTCTGCAGAATTGTAATCAGTAATCAGAGAGATTTCCTTTCCGGTATTCTCATAACTTCAAGGTTTGCAAATAAATCTGCAAGATATAATTTCTTTCGTGTGCCAAAAGGCTTATTAATACTATGAGTTAAATGCTAAGAATGTTGAAAAATATGATAAATGATTTAACGTAACTTTGTTGCCCCCAGTTATTTTCAGCACTTAGTCTGTGACACACTGTTCCTCAAAATAAAGCAGTGAACTGAAAAATATACACAGTCCTTATCAAACAGTAAGCCCTTTTAGAACCTAATAAATTAATTACATCTCTAAAGAAAGTCTTTCACTTGCTTCCCTCCTTTAGCATTGACAACTACATCTGGCCAGTCAACCAGATACTCAAAGGGCATTATTGCATATAAGAATCGGAAATGTTGAATCAGTTATTGGCATCACACTAGAATAACATGTTAATATTGCCACAAACAGTGGCCTTGTAAGAATAACACTTTCATGTTTCAAGAGTATTTAACAAGGGTATGAGGAAACAAACCAAACCAAACCAACAAAAACCCAAAACAAACCAAAACCCCACAAAACAACAAAAATAACAACAATAAACAGAAGGGAGAGTGAAAACAGCAATGATTGTGAAGATAGATGTTCCAGCTGAAACTAATAATTCTGAACAGCACTAAAATTAATTACTCTGTAGTTGTAAGCAGGCAGTGGATTTATGTTAAATGACAGAGTGTTTGCAAATTTTCCTGACCACTCAATTAGAAAATGTACCAAGTACAGGCATCAGCTGAGCATGCATTATTTAAGCAGTTGGTGTCTGGTAACAATCTGGAAGCGGCAATCGTTGTGGTTGCCTGTAGGAAAATTCACACTTTCTGGGAGAAATTCTTTCACCTTTGTGTGCCCACAGCACAGATCTCTCCTCATGGCAGCTGTAGGATACACTGGAACTTTGTGACCTGGAAAATGTGGGACAACTGACACAAGGTGACCCCCTGAATGCTGGGGTAGGCCCAATTAATTTAAAATTTTGCTTGGCCTTGTCTCTTCCAATTTTCTAAATCCTCTGGAAAAATGATTAATGCGTACACTGCCAAAGCGAAAATATTTTTGACCCTATTAAAGTCGACCAAGGGTAAACCAAGTGTAGGCTGGCATTGTATCAAACTAGCTTTATTAAATTTGATTGGAGGTTTGTATGAGGAAGGGACAGACAAGGACATTATTTTGCACAGCAACTCCCTTTTAAATGAAAATACTGGGAGGAATACAAAGTACTGGTATACATTGGTATGAAGCTGTATTTAACCTAGCAGAATTCTACAAAAAAAGAGATTATTTTTGAGAAGGCTTCGTATTCTTTCACCGTGAAAGCATATTGTCAGTGAAGTTGACTCATTATACAATGAGCATCATTTCCCTTGAAGGGGAAAGAAATTCAAACTTTGCCTTACTTCTTGCCTTTTCAGATATTTATTCCCCAAATTGTTCTTGTCTTGCCAACTCCAGTAGCTGGGGACACATTCAGAGAATGGTTCGAGGAGTTGGGTCTTGAGCAGATGTAGGCCTCTCAGCCATTGAAAGTGCTGTTTTCAACATTTTCCCCACTTTCTACAGCACTCCTTTTTGTTGCTGCTATTGTTGCTGTTGTTAGAGAAGTGTTCCTGTTATACCCTGGCTGGCTTAGCAGGTTTAGGGGAAGGTTCAGTAACAAACTTTTGCTTGCAAACTTTAAAACACTAAAGTAGAAGTACTCGGTAAATTTTAAAACAACATCCGCACAAAGTAAGGCACTTCACAAACTTTATTTTAATAAACTTAAACTTAGCCAACTTCAATTTATTCAGATACAACAAGGCACTTACTAAGGCATGACCGGAATTTTTTAGTCTGACTTACAATATATTTTGAGAAGAAGTTAGGAGAAGAAAGAGAGTAAGAAAGAAAAAAAAAGGATTAGAGTAGAAAGGTGTATAGTCACCGCCTGTGGATCCATCGATGAGACTTGATTGTTGCAATTTCAATGTCCATTGGTCAGAGTAATGGTTACAGTCTTGATCTGCTGGGTGTAGAGGAAGCCCGTGAAATACAAAATTCAGTGGGTTACTATGCACTCAGTCTTGGTGGGAAATGCCCAGGTAGCTCCCCTGGCGCAGAGAGTTTTACACTGATGTAACACTGTGGATCATGGGGCACTTCGGAGGCTTTGAGAAAGGGTCTTGATGACACCTTCTAAGACGTGACAGCTGCCTCTTATGCAGTTGAGCCAATTACGCCCCATTAGAAGTGATGAATACCTTCAGGCCTACGTGTGAATGTCCTAATATCTTCCCTGCCTAAGGCATGATGAAAGCACTATCCCACTTTGCAAGATCTGCTTCTTATTGGCCTCTTCCCTATCTGGCTCAAACCCCTACTTGTAGCCTTGGTAGTGGGTGTGCACCCCCTCTGCACCTGGGTGGTTATTTTGTACATTGTCAGCAAAGCATCCACTGCTTTTATAAATGGCTGATTGTTTTGAGTCATTAACTGTTAACATTCCAGTCTCCCACAGCTCCAAAGTTCTGCATAAACTGAAAATCACTGGTTTCTCAACATTTATCCTGGTGCATTAATGATCTTTAAATACAAGACCATATTCTTAGCTTGCAGGAACATTTTAAGGCTGCAAAAGGAATAACGTCCAGATCTGATTCCTCACTGCAATTATTGCAGCTAAAAAAAAAAAAAAAAAGAACCAGAATTAACATGAGTTTGCAATTTTCTGAATAGAAAAGAGTGATAGCTGCTCTGTTTTTCAACCCCCTAAAAACCGGCCAATTCAGATGTCATCCTGTTCTTAGTGATTCTTCTTGGTCTTTTTATGTATTCTGTTGTCAAGTTTAGCTAATTTCAGGTAAATTTACACAAAGAGGGCAATTGGTCACAGGTTTGTCAGCTGCCAGTGCACTCTTGCCTAACTCCAGCTTGGAAAGTGCAACTCCATTAATTTAATTTGATATTATTTGTTTGCAGGGAGGGCCTGCTAGCTATGATGCAGGATCTCCAAACCGACTCTTCCTTGCTTAGCGGCTTAACTGGGATATGTGCAGGAGCCACCAGACACCTTGAGGTGATGGTTATGGAGTGAGGCTAAAATAACTCATTTAACAGTATTTTACTACTTTGTATCAGTTGACATTAAATCACAACCCCCGGTTAAATGTAGTGGTACAGTGCAGAGGAAAACATTCAAATATTTTAGTACTTTTGAGTGATATAAGGATTATAGCTACAAAATGTTCTGTACTGACAACATGAAATAATCTTTCAGCCACTCAAGAAAGAGCTAAAACAGAAACTGCACAGCCCAGACAGCCTGACTTAGAGGTGCAACTACAGTGAAAAAATAACCAGGCTACCATCTTTGAGGAGATGGACATAATGAGGCACATGAATGACAGCCTTATTTTGGTAAGATGTGAGCTCACTGGAGACCACCACCAAGCTGTCAGCAGATAAACATTAAATGATTTTGATGAAATGATTGAAATTCTGGTTGAATTAAGCCTGAACTAAAATGAAGAGGCCCCTGAACATCCTTATTGAACTCCCCCCAAAGGCAAATTTGGCAACTTCAGAAAACCTTATATGACATCTAGATGTAGTGTAAATATAAATATATATATATACAGATATATATGCATGAAACTTTTAAATTGGACAAATTGTATTTGCCTACAGTAGTTTTAATGTACTTATATGGAGTCAGAGTGAAGTTCTGACTTCTCTTCCTCCAAGTGATATGTCAGTAAAAGATAGCTAAAAATTAGACATGATATAAAAAGTTTGGAGCTGACTATCAAACATGATTTTTAAAAAAAATCAGGCCTCATCCATTTATATCTAAGTAGTCACTAATATAAGCAGATCTTTGAACGTCTACTTACTGATATAAATTTGAATTAGCTGAAATTAAGGACAAGTGAAATTAAGTGCAAGCTTGATGTGAAGGAACTTAGATTTAGGCATGTGAAAGAGAAACATGATGGTAGTGCATCCCAATCTAATATACAAAATGGTTACAAGGACTGTTGAAATGGAAAATAGGAGTGTACCACTGCTGTACTTCAACTATTTCATAGTTTGCCCATGAGTAGACTTGGTAACCTCTTCATTAAGTTAGTCTTTCTAGCACATAGTGGACTGCCTACAGCATTTCTGAGAATAGCATCAGATTCAAGAGTTAAAACAAAAATATTTACATGATTCTGATCAACTTTTAATACTGAAACTTCAAAGGTGAGTTCACCAAGGGGTGAGAGGACTTTCAGAGTATGCAAGTCTAATTTGCTGAAGAGATGCAGACAGTTTTTAAAATGACTAAACAAATTGCAATTAATTTTTTCCAGTTCTACATTATCTCCATACTTGATGTATTTATAAGATATCCATAATTTGTACTTAACTGAAGTATTTTGAGTTAAATTTTCATTAAATTTTTCCCTTGATAACTAGAAAGAGAAACACAGAGAAACCTGTAAACGGGTTCAACCAAATATTTTACTCATCTGTAATACAAACTTCTGATTAGAGGACAACATCTGCAGTTGATGTTTTGCAAATGCGATTTTGGAGATACTTCAAAAGCATCTTATGTTAGTTTCTGTGTTTGGGTTGCTTCTAGGGCTCCCACTTCTGTGGCCTTTACCACCACCTTGCTATTTTGCTTTTCCTTTCTGCCTTTCTGGAGAAGTCAGTAATTTTGTTGACAACTGTCCATAAAAAGACAAATTATGCTTTCCTGCCAAGCTTTTTGGGTGTTGTTGAACTACATGCTTGATGATTACGTGTCCACTCTTGGAGACTAGGGGATAAATCAACTGGGGGGATAGTGAATGTTTCTTATATCTTGCAAAGGGAATACGAACAATATATGCATATTGAGCAGGACACCTATTTTCATTTCAAAGCTACACAGTGGTGAACATCAGAGAAGGAGGCTTTGTGTTTGACTGGAAAAACACTGTAGGAACTGCAAACATAATAAGCTAACAATTTTGTAGTGTAAGTGGAAAATGAAGGGTCAGGCCTGAGATTAGTTATGGTACTGAAAGTGCCCAAACACGCTCATTCCCACTCCTACTGATAACTACAGCCACTGCATCATTATCTTGAGGGAGAAAATGTGAGATATGCTCTGTCAAAGTCACTTTGGTGTCCAGTTTGCAGTAAGACCGCTTAGGATTTATGTGAATTCAAGGGTCACAAAGTAATAAGGTCACATGTTGCCCTTAGCTTAGATAGCATTTTGCTGATATACTTCAACAAAAGAGGGAGATGGTCAGGCATGGACAAGATGAACGCATCCAAAATTTGCAGCATCATGAGTTCTTTGGCTCTAAATTTCTCCACAAACTTCACTGGAGCTGGTACTTAGCATGTTTTGATTTCAAGGCTTCTTAAAGCTTCAGACTAGTTGTTTTCTATTTTTAATCTCTTTTCATAGTTCTCTGTTTTCTTCACTTGGCACTTCTGATT
The DNA here is from genome assembly GCF_001715985.3 of Manacus vitellinus. Lineage (NCBI taxonomy): Eukaryota > Metazoa > Chordata > Aves > Passeriformes > Pipridae > Manacus > Manacus vitellinus. The sequence continues at coordinate 206,602 of NW_021938983.1, forward strand.
CTTGAGTGCATAAAACTTTTTTTGTTTAAACCAAAATCCATGAGATTCCTATTTCCCTCAGGATGAGAGAACCAGGATCATCTCACTCTCCAAGGTAAGTGTTATCAGTAGATGTAGCTTTGTGGTGATTGTCAAAATACCTCTATCAGACCAGATGTGTACTAGTAATATTTCTCTGTTCCTGAATGTACCATAACTTCTGGGAGAATTTGGGCTGGCTCTACTTTGTGGCATGCTAAACACAAGCACTAGACTGTCATTTTCTGGTAGACTACAGATAGAAGTGGGGGAGAGCAGTTGAATATAAGTTTACAGAGAGAACAGAGTAATTTCGTTGGAAAAATGTAGCAATTTGAGCACCTGGCTGGATGCAAAGGGTTGATTTGCTGGATGAGATATTAGAGATGTGTCTGTTCAGGGATAGCTGACCATACTCATTGCCTAAATGGGAATGCATTCACTATTCATGCTGACAGCTGCTGTGGGGCGAGGTGAGACCTACAGAAGGGATGATGAGGAGTAGATTGATAGTGCCTCAGTGTTGAAAGGCCTGACCAAGGCTAGTATAATCTTGAGTTCAGTCCAGCTTAGCTCTTCAGTGAGGACCAGACATGGAGTTTTCCAGGAAAATTGTGTCTATAGGGTAGATGACTGGAATAACTAAAGATAATTTTCTCTTTTATGAGTAACGACACTTATACATTCTGTATTAATTAACACAGCAATACTGTAGCTAGAATGCTAAATTTTGTGTTTTGTCCTGTGGTATGTTGAAGTTTTCCAGCTGATGATTCTGCAGAGGCAAAGCCTGCAGAAACTGGTGCCCAATTAGTACTGTAATTCCCGTATTTCCAAAATTAAGTATAAAGGTTGAAGTAATTAGTAGTTATTTCCTGTCTTAGGCACAGTAGAAATTAAATCTTTCATAACACCACAGTTCCTAAGTGATTGATGATTACCTTTTATGCAACATTTCTTCCCAGGTCTTACTGTGTTACTGAAGCTGCATGGTTCAATCAAGACAGGAATTAGATTCTCTGCATCCCAGAGATCCAATTGCAATTACAGCTTCTTTGCAAATCTCACCATGGAAATGTAGCTGATTGTTTGATTCTGGCTCAGTAGAATTTGCTGAGGGCGACACTATCTGGGATAGGAAGTTATTTAAGACAGAGATCTACTCCACAGCTTAACTCTGATGGAAGCAATATGTTTGGAGTCCTCTCCCTTTGTATATTTCTCTATTTAAGTGTCATGACTCCCCCAATTTAGTATTTTGTGTATTGTGTGGGCAAGAAGGTATTCTGATCATTATTAAAGCGTACATTTTTCTTGGTGTTTTCAGTTCACTGTAGAATTGTGACAATTTCAGGGTCAACAGCTGACTCCCTTCCAGCCTCAGCTATTGCTGAAGATCTTTTCCAGCAAAGTATTAACTACTCATTTTAATAATTCAAAGATAACTTGAAATATCAGTAGAATTTAATATTCTAAAACTTTGTATTTAATTTTGAGGTACTGCACAATATCAGCACACTTCTATCACATAATTTTGTGTTACACAAACTTACAGTGAGAAGAAATTTAACAGGAAGTGACATCGTGTAAGTGATGCACTGACATGTATAATTTAAAGACTATACTCTTGTTGGAAGCAGACACCTGCAATTAATTCAGATATCGAGAAGTCAAAATGAAACTGATTAAAGCCAGAAGGAACTTAGAATGCACATTAAGCTCACAAAGTGGTGAATTTATCTGTTTATCTAGAAAAGAAGCATCAGTACAGTTACTAAATTTCTTCCAAGAACTCATCTGTGGAGTACCATTGTTGTTTCTTTGATGAGGTATTATCAGCCTACAAAATACACAGAAATTAACATTTCTCCAGGTCTTATCTTATCCATGAAGACTGATCTTGATTTGAAAGCAGTTTAAAAGGGAGATATCTTTGTTTTCCATTCTCTTAATATTTTTCATTAAATCAATGTCCAAATTGGTGACTAAATTAATGTAGGAAATTAAAGTTATTGTGGTGCTATGTTGGTGGGTTTATTGGATATAAAGAAGAGATACTGCTTCATGGATGCATCCCAAAGTGATAAATCTGTATGAGCAATTTTGCAAACATAGTATGTTACATCTTACCTCTTCACAAAAAAATTCAATGCAACAAAGCATGCAGGCCTTGATGTATGCCCACTAAGCCTGTAGATTTTTTTTCTGTAGTTATATAATTCTTACCTGAAATTCAGTATTTTGATCATCTCTGATAGTGGGAAAATGCTATGTTGTTTAGCTGTGCCCTGCTAAGAAAGCTCTAAATGAACCAACAGCTTTTAATCCTGCGTACTAGTAGTAATGTACATAGTGGGAGTAAGACTGAAGAAGTGTTTACTTTCTGTCTATTAAAATAATTCAAGACATGAAGAATATAGATATCTTTGTATCTATTTACTAAAAAGGACACTTAAGAAAGATATTGGAACAGCTTTGAGATATACATAATGTGAAAAACATAAAAGAAGAGCAGCAGTAGAATTCATCCTACTAACACAACAGTAGTTTCCACTGTGTCCTGGTTTAAAGGTAAATTGGGAGGGGAAATGAACCCAACTCAAAAAAGATTATAAGTCAGAATAACAATTTAATAAAAATAATACAATAAATACAATTACACAGACAAACAATTGGTTTAACCCACAAAAACCAGATGTATAACTCAGCACCCTGGGGCATGAACAGAGTGGTGTTCGTTGGGCCCCCCTCCCCGTGCTATGCCCCACGTGGTCCCCCGAGTCCAAAATGTAAAAGGAGAGTTGATGAGAGTGCTGGCTGTAGTCCTGTCGAGGGTGGTGATCACGGTCCTGTTGGGAGTGCTGGTGCAGTCTGGTTGAGAGTGGTGATTGCTGTCTGGCTGAGAGTGGTGGTCGCAGTCCAGTTGAGAGTGGTGGTCTCAGCCTGGTTGAGAGTGGTGGTCGCTGTCCAGTCCAAGTTCTGGTCCTTCTCTGGATCCCACAAGAGGTACCAGAAGTCCCAAGACCCCAAGATTATACATCCTCAGGTCCAGGCAGGAATGCCCAGTACCTGCCTCAGGGCAGGGAGTGAGGACAGGAGCATCCTCCTATCTCGCAGGCCTCTTAACACCCAGCTTATAGCCTGAGGGATCAGGTGTGCTCTGGGCAGCTGCTGCAATGGCCTATTGATAACAGTTTCTGGGAAATGGCATGGAAGGGGATAGAATACACAGTTTGGGTTACACCCACACAGTGATGAGCTGGTCCCAGCTGTTCTAATTACGACACATTGTAAGTTTATATTTATGAATTTTATAGATAGTTTATCCCTGATTAAATGCTAGCCTGTTTTTATTTATAGTTTGTGTATTATTTCCCACTGGACTACAGATAATTGATCAAAAAGAGCCTGTTAACAGACACCTAAATAAGTAAACTAGAGATCAAGATCTTTGTTTAAAACTAATCATCCTGTGGATGTTAATGCTTGGGGCTCTGTAAACAGTTTTGACTTTTTCTTTTAAGTGTAAAACTTTCTTTTTCTAAGACTGTGAATGTTGACAGGAAAAAAGTAAGAAAATTAAAACTTGGAGTGTGCCCTGGCAATATGAGATTACTCTGGCATCAAGTCCTCACACATATTAAGAAAGCCAAACAATTAAATGATAGTGTAGGTATACAAAATACATAGCAAACTCTGGAATATCCGAGGTGGATTTAATGGGTCAAGAACACAAATCCAGGTAATCATTGTATTGCAAAGTGGAAGCAGCATTGACAAGATCTACTCTTCCGAGTTGAGGCAGCCTCACTTACAAAACTGCTGGAAAATGCATTTTCCTGGCATTGGAAATACACATATTTATATTTCTAAGAAAGCATTTAAGCAAAGACAGCCCATGGATGCCCCCTGTGTTGACAATTATTCACTTTTCTGCATACTGTAATTTCTGGGAAAGTTGGACAAGGCAAGAATTTTTTATTTTTTTATTTTTTTTCTCTTCTCTTTTTTTCTTTTTTTTTTTTTTTCTTGTTCGACTACTGTCAGCCAATAACAGCGTTTGAATTGTGAGGCTGGCCAACCTACTACAACATACTTGCTTAATTTTCCCTGAAGAGTTTGGCAGTCCTGAAAGACATGCTTGGCGTAAACGAACAACTGAGAATGTAATTAAGAGGCATGTTAAACTATAAAAAAAAGGTAGTAACCACAGTATGCTTTCATCAATTAAAGCACTTTCTAATATCAGCCAATTACATCAACCTCCTCTGGCCCTTATATTTCTCAGGCTTTGTGTAACCTGTTCCTTTATCTCTAATGGGATCCTTATAATGCTGACCATGTGGCTTTAGAACAACACCAAAATGCTAATCTAATCCCCAGTGTTGCCCAGAGGCATTACATGGGCCCTGACATGGATCCAAGAATGGTGGCACCCTAATCAAATAAAAGCAAGAATTAGGGTTGATCAGGTGTCTCGATGACAACAGTACAATGAGTGACTCAAGGAAGGTGGGGGCAGGTTGGGGAGGAGGAGATGGCAGCAGCAAACGATCAGGCGCATTTCAAAAGTAATTGGTCTCCAGGGAGGGTGTGGGTTGCTTCCTAGACCACTTCTACAGAGCCCTTTGCACCTTGCCAGCTGGAGGGAAAGTGCAGCCACTTCCAGAGAATAGCAGCAGGGCTAATGGAATTGCACATACGTGTGCAAATGAAGAGCAAGCAGCCTGAAACCAAAGCAGTCGATTAAAATGGGAGTTCCCTCCAGATTTTCCCTTTTCTTCTTCTTCTTTTTTTTAATTTAAATTTGGTCTCATCATTATGCTGACTTCACAGAGAGCTAGATTAAATGCAGAAATTTAGGATCCCTGAAACAACTAGTTTAAAATCACAGGGCTACACTCCCATCCCTGTCATGCTGCATATGTGGCATGAAATGAGTACAAATCACAATAAAGCTTTTCAGTATTGAGTATGTGTTTTGTTTTTTTTTTCTAGAACATTGACATTTGTGAAGAACTTTTGTCCTGTAGATTTTGAGGCATTCTCCAGTTGTATGACTGAACCATCAACCCCACTTTGTGCGAAGGGGAAAGGTGCCAAGAGCTGGAGTTTTGTGCTCAAAGACACTGAATGTAACCTCCAGAAATGACTTCTTCTTATGTGCTCACCCCACTAGATTACAGACATCTTTAAAAACATAATAAATAAATAAATAAAATCTCTGCTGCAGTTCTAAATGGAGCAAATGGACATGCAGTGGAATAAGAAACCAAATAACTCAGAATACATTTCAGCTCATTTTAGCTGTTAGAAGCTCCCTAGGAATTCTTTTTATCAGACCTGCCCTGGCTTTTTGCTCTGCCAAGTCAGGTATCAGCAAGTCTCTTTACTTTAGCCTGTAACGACTATCAGACATGACTAAGCTTTTCCAATGCAACTAAAACACAGTATTTAGCCAGTGGAATTTAACACCCTCTTTCAAGATCTGTGTCTCTGTTGCTGTGTCCTGGGTAGCTCATCCAAACCAAGCTGTGCTTTTGGACATTAGAGTAGAAAATTTCAACCGTTGTGGGTAAGATTTTCCTTCAGAAAACTGCAAGACAACTCCAAATTTTTATTACTTTATACTGGAACTTTTTTAATGACTCTGCAAGTGACATAAATGTGCAACAGGTGATTAAGTACTGTTTTTTTTTTCATCTGCTGGAAAAGTGTAGAAAGGTATTAGAGTACATTAGAAGATAGGGCTTGCTCATAGACTATATCAACTTTTACAAAATCTTTTCTGAATGGGTAGCAGAAATACATTTACATACATAATATTTGTCATTAGGCTTCTTTTTTTCCTTTGACAATAAAAATCTTCACTTATTTCACTCCAACTTTACCACATAAGAAAACACAACTCTGAACTGTGTTAGTTCACCTGGAAAGCTATAGCTTAATGCAGAAAGATTCCAGAAACTGACAGACTGTGGGTTTTTTGTGTTCTCACTCAAGATCATCCTCTGCAAAAACAACCTACCAGTTGTTAGAGCAACCTGCTTTGTAGCCTGACTCTTATAAAAATATTTCAGCCTTACAGTCCAGTGTACTGAATACTCTTCTTTGAGTTCCCAAGCTATTCTGAAGAAGATTTAAATAAAAAATTGACTACTATACTTTTTTATCTACTTACTGAAAGAAAGCTGGACTATGAATGCCACCAGGCTATACCTTTTTTAATCCTAATGATAAAGCAGGTTAAATCCAAGTACATTATGACTATCTTATTCTGGCAGGAACAATGGAGCCAGAGAGACTTTGGATGAAAGGAACAAGTGAGAGATCAACCCACAGTATCTTCTTGCTCTTACAGAAACCAATGGCGTGTCCCTTTGTGCAGGGCAGAACCTCAGGCTACCACACTGGTTTTTTGTCCAGCCAGAGGCATACTAGAAAATTAGACAACTCCTCCCCTTGCAAAGAACACCTCTCCCTTTGCATGAACAATTAAATGCAATATTACTGTGCACATACTGCCATTTTGCTTTTGTCTTCGGCTGAACATATTTACCAGTTATTACTGGAAATATATTCTCTTAATTCTGGAGAGTGTAACAGCTCTGATTATATTTTCAACTGGTTTATGGACCACACAACAGACCTATAGTGTGTTCTCAAAAAGACAACTAATTTTCATTTTCAATCAGCTTCTCCACAAGATTTTTCACATAGCCTACCTTCATATCGCTAATTTTATTTTAAACATGCTATCATATTACACATCTCTTTGCCTGCTGTGCTAACATGTTTTCACACGCTTATCCTTTATTACCACAGGAGAGGCAAATGTCCTAACAGCTCTCACCCCTGCATTTTGCAAAAGTTCTGGGGTAGGACACTGGTTCCACTGGAATAAAAAAAATGTAGAGAAAAAAAGGGTTTAAGGAAAAATGACCAGAGAAGAAAACAATTCAATTAAGAGTAAACAGAACCTCTAGGCTAAGCACACTTGAGGTGACTTCAGCAGGACTTGGCTACCCAGGAGAGGAACTTGCACTGCAAATCTTCAAAGTACCCTGTGTAAAGGTATAGGTTTTCAGATGGAAATTTTTTTGTTTATATTCAAGAAATTTGAGTTCAGTGCAGGTAAGGTTCCCTTGTTACAGTCTGGCAAGGAAACTTGAATTTGAGTTGCTCTACATAAATGTATGGAGGCAGATTTCCATATTCCAGATGCAGTGGATGGTACTTGCCCTAGTTTGGTGGCCACTTTGCCTGTGCAGTGAAAATGGCTGGTGGAGAGGAAGGCAGCAGTCAGGCAGCTTCTTTCCACACATGTAAGCTGCAATGGTCACCAGCAATAAGGAGACTGTCCTTCAATTTCTTCCCCAAATGGCAAAGCTGAGGCTTTTGTGTTTTATGGGAATTGATAGTGCTGTTGGAATCTCCTAAGTCATCTCCTTTCTGTCAGCAGAGACACCATGCCCCTGGCTTCCCACTTGTGAAAGTGGAAGAAGCAAAGGGAGCACTTGCAGATCAAAGGGCCATTGCACAGAGTATGTGGTTTGCACACCAACATAGTGCTCCCGCTTCCACCCTGAGTGCATCATCAGCTCTTGTTCTGTCACTCTTACAAGCTACTCTTTCACAGAGGCCATCCACTCTAATTATCTCTGTGCCAGAAGCAGTGACATCTCTGTTGATGGCCACCTTGTCTGTCACATACCTCACCAAAATGTCTTGTTGCTTTGCATGGGAAGTGTCTCAGAGCAATTGAAAACAGAGCACAGTATTGAACTACCAGAGTAAGATAAAGATATAAAATATATTAGTGTTTCCCATAACAAGGACAGAAAATTGAAAAAATTGATCAACTGTTTTTGCAGATTCATTGATATTAGTTCAAATGAAGATCCTTTTCTGCTCATTACCTTAAACTGGAAAAAATCTCCTGTGTGTCACCTCTTTTCTCAGCTTGTAGGAAATAAATAAGACGGTTTTATTACAAGCAGGGGTTTCCATGGTTGCCTCATGCCGAGATACCTGCAGGCCATTTTATTTGGGGAGCTGGGGAGCTGTTTTGTGGCCGAGGACTGGTGGGCTGCTTACTGTTCTGCTTACAGTCACCTATTGCTGCTTATTGTTCTGCTTACAGGGTTGCTTACAGTTACCTACCGTTCTTACAGTTTGAAGGTGGTCGGAAAGTATATAAGGCACTAAGACCAGTCTGGGCTCATTGCCAAAGGACCATGCGGCCGGGGGCAGGGAAACAGCCTGATAGGTTGGTTAAAACAACCAATGGACCGCAAGAAGAAGACTATTTTGAGGAAGAAAAGAGCGAAATTGGCATGGGAGGAGTGAGGGAGTGGTTATGTAAATCAAAAGGTCTTAAAAGGGCTCGTCCCTCCCATTTGGGTGTGCTCGGGCCTGGTCACGAGTGTCGTGCACCCAGCGCGCTATTAATAAAGTTCTTTGTTTCACTTCATTTGGCCATCTCCGAAATTTTAATTAGAGATATTTCTCACAAGCTGAAACAAAATTAATCCAGAAGAGAAGAGGGAACGAGAAAGATTTCTTTTTCTACAAGTTTTATTGTTAATTAAAAAAACAATTACAGGGAATTTCTAATTACTTTATAAGTACACTTTAGTCTGTACCTGTTACTCAGCAAATTAGAGAGAAAATACTTGAAACATCTTACTAAACAGAATTACTTTTCCTCCACATCCATTCACACTTCTGCTTAATAGTCTTTTTGAGTAACACCTCTGTGAAATCTCAAGTCCTTTAAGGTATCTTACTGCAATTAATATTGTTCAGCAGTTTCCATGTTTTTCTGTCAAAGATGCAATAAACTGTGAGTTTTATTAGGACTGAGGGGCAGAATTGGAAAGACCTTTAAATATGCTCATTATGACAGATGGCCCAAGAAAAGTGGTTGCATAACATGTGGAGCACCCCAGTAAGAAGGTGATAATCACTTCAGAAATTCAATAGACAGCCTTGAGAGAAAAAGACCAAACGGCATGGATACAGCGAGGAGAGGATGGGCAAAAACTTGACCCAGCCATTGAAGGAAATTAACAAAGTTAGAGTAAGTCTATCATCTCTGCTACAGTGAACAGAAAATCATCCAAGAATTAACCAGGTGAAAAAACTGCAAAAGACTGGTGATTTGGGGCAACAAATACATAAGCATCAGGGTTTTGCTTCCCACTGGTGCTGAGTTTTTTCCAAAATACTTGGAATTAATTCCAAGCAATCAGAAACAAACAGAAAAACAGTGGCCTTATTAGAGGAATTCAGCATAAAATACTGAAACAATAGAGAGATTAATGATGATGGCAGTTCAGAAAAAAATAATTATTTGATAACTCTTCTGAAATATTTCAAAGATATGAACAGAGAACATGTGCTACAAAAGGATCTTTATTGTGACCTTAAGAATCCATGTTGTTATTTAGACATGATTTAAAATAAAAAAAAGGAAAAGAACCTCAAACAAACAGACAAAGGTGTTTTAGAGTTTGGAGTGCCTTTCAAAGAGAAGCAGTAGAGTCCCATTGATTTAGGTACTAGACTTTCGCTAAAGGGCAAAGCAATATCTAGTAAAGCATATAGGCCACCCTGCTCAGGACTTCTAATGATCTTATATTCTTTCCCAAATGTCAATGGTGTAATTCTTTGTTTCATAGTCTGAAAGCCTTGGACTACTCTCAATTATACTGAAGGCAACTGAAGTGAAATAGAAAATAAGAAAGAAAATTTCATGATGGGATTGGGGGAAGGGAGGGCTTTTACCATTTTCAACTCAGCTTAATGCATTTTAAGGTCCACTTGCTTTTTTTCAGTCTAATTAATTGGTCACTTCCTAATATATACAGAGCCTATAAACATTAATTGATTGAGGTAATACTTTAACTTCTTCCCCTCTTCCTAGAAACAAGTGTGGAACAAAGAATTCTCTGGACTTGGAACAACCAGGGGCTTTAGATTTTGCTTTTAAAGAAAACTTTCACATTTGAAATACAATTTTTAAAATTTAAATTCTACCTTTTCTTTTTAAGCATTGGGTCAGTTACTATGTGATGTCAAAATCCTGACTGAACCTTACTTTGAGTATTCAATTATTATTCAATTACTTACTGTCCCTATGTATATTTTATATTGTAGATAATGCATGGAGGTGCCAAGAGGTAAGATGCATTTTACAGCTTTTATTAGCAAAAGACCAGGGGGAAAAAAAAAGCTCACTTTTTTTTTAATATCTAGAATTGAAATTTTCTTACCCTAATTCTTAGTTACCATACTGTTCAAGACTCTAAAATATGTGCTATTAGTGCTTTTTTTTCTGAGTGTTTAAAACCACTTGCATATTTCTCTGTCCCCCCTCCCCATAGAGATTTCCATATATTTGAAAGCAGAAAGAGTCTTTGAAAAATGAAAGATCAACTTTGGTTTGTAAAGCAAAAAAAAACTTCAACAGTTTAACTACCCCAATCTGCTGTTTGCTTATGAATTTTGTTTAACCATTTGTGTTGTACATTGCTTTGTATTTACATTCAGAACATGGAAACAGTTACACTACTTATGTAAAATACAAAGACAGAACTTTTCCTGAAACAACCAGTTAGTCTTAGAGTTTCTATACAATCTCCCTCTTGAGTAAGTAATAAGAACAAAATCACATATTGAATGATATTCTCAGAAATGTATGTTTTAATTGGTTCCTGTGCACCATCATGTTTTCCAAGATGGCAGTACCACGAAGCAACATTAATATCTATTCAGAGCAAAGCAGATCATAGCTGGCAGGTAGATTTTATTAGAGACTTATGAGGAAGAAATAAATTAAGCCACAAGGGATAAAACTGAATAGGTTGAGGGCTGACTGAACCCAGAATGTTATTCACCCTCCTATGTTAAACTTGTCTGGCTTGCAACTTCAACTAGATTGTCCTTGAAAACAGTAAAATGAGGCACTGTGTTCATTGTGGAGGACCTCTCTTCCAGAAAGCGTAAACGGCACCAGTATTCATCTGAGCTGTCTGTTTCTGCAATGATCCCACTTCACTGATTCACCTTTCTGTGTTGCAAGGAAAGTAGTGAGTTTTCATCTCAGTAACATTGCCATAAATAGAAATTAACTCCTTAAAATTGACAGCTCTACATACAGCTGTATGTGTACCTTAAAACTTTTCTTTTTTCCACTCTATCAGCTGGCTTACTAAAACCATGGCTTTTCTCTAAAAATCTTTCTCCAGCTTGCAGCAAGTGGAGGTGCTAAGCTGGGTTATTCAAATTTAGTTTAAATAATTACTGACAAGAAAGTGTTATCCTCTTATAAACAGTGCTCTCTGGGTTTAGCTAAAAAAGGATGATTTATAGCCTATCAGATGCAACAAAGTGCTGATGATACGTATGTTTTCAGAAGGATCCAACATCCTTTCTTGTCAGTATTGCAGTATGATGCCCCTGGTCATGTCCTCTGCTAGTCAGAAACCAGATAAAGGAGCTGGGTCAGAAGACGTCTTCATCTCCTATTGATTCTGATTAATTTGCTCATATTAGACTTCCGCACACATCTCCCTTCTGAGGCTACAGGCCCCAGCAAGCCTGAGCAGAAACCACTGAAAATCTAGTGATGCAACAGTGGCTGATTTGATGAAAATGGAACATTTTTGTGAAAGTATATGGATTTAATTGATGTTTTTCAAGATGACATAAATCCTTCTAGCAAGATAAGGTTTCTTTGTTTAATCTTAAATTATGTTAGAACAAAAAAAAATAAGAAGTTGATTTAACACATACTCAGATAACAAATATAAAACTCTGTAAGCTCTGCAAGTGACACTACAATTATTTTTATCTTTTTCTCTGCACTGCTGAGTGTACTTACCTAAAAGTAATGTGACACTTCAAAAGTTTAAAAGCTTGATTTAATTTCAATCCTATAGGTGAGCATTGGAAGCTGCTCCTGTACTGCTGAAAGAAAAAGAACAATGTTGTTGAAATAAAGATTTTTTGGGCATCTTTTTTTTGTTCTTTTTCAAACATTTTTACAAATCCAACTTAAATACAAATAGATTTATGGGATGCAAATCTTTCCTCTTATTTGTTGTAGCTTTTTTGTGGTGTAATATCAGTCAATTGTAAAACACAGAGAAAAGTGGTGGGATACTTGCATCTAAAAAGAAGTATTATTAAGATATGTAATAATTTGTTTTTGAAATAAATTCTTGAGGTCTTCAAAATGAGGATTATTAAATGATGTCTATTTAAACTTTCATTTTCTTAAATCAGAAAGTACTTTGTGTGCATTTCATTACTTCCCTCCAGACAGGAAGCTAATTTGAAAGATTCATCTTCTAGTTGTGCAGGTCTTCCACAATGCACAGTTGAAGAAAGAAACATTTATCAAAAAAAAAGGTAATATATATAAAGGAGTGAAAATTGGAGGGCAGCTTAAGGGACAGGTCTGATTTCTTTTACATTTAAATTAATCTTTGCAATTGACTGCATTTAAAATTTTCAATGTCCTCTTAACTTTCAGGTCTTTGTGAGGACAGAAGTGTTTTGTGCACAAGCTGACCTATTTTATTTCTTTTTCATCTATATTTTAGCACAGGAAAGTTAGTAGCATCCTAAGATATTATATACTGTAATTATGACATGGTTGTATTTATATAGTTTCAATGCTGATAAACTTTTTTTTCATGTTCTGCGTGAACCAGTTGCCTTCAATAAGAACTGAAGTGACCTCTTTCTTTCAAAAACTATTTATTGCAGTTGCAAGACCTACATATTCTATTTCCATACACACTGCTGCTAGTTATTGAAATATGCCGGTAGCAGGCTGTTTTTCTTTAGCTGTGATAACAGCCAAATACAAAAAGTAGCACTTCTATAAATTCATTACATCAGCAAATAAGCTTTAATAAAGCTGGACATTAAGGGTGTACAAAGACTTTTAAATTTAGGGAAGAAACCTTTGAAGCTTCAAAGTGTTCTAGATGTAGTGGTATAAGGATACAAAGAAATCAAGTGAGAAGCATAAGGAGAAGTGATATTTCTGTTATCCAACTGATAAAAGTTGGAATGAGCATTTCTGAAGGGTTTGTGGCTTCCAAGACTTGTCCATTTTTCAACCCATCTCCCCAGCTTGTCTAGCTTTTCATGGCTGAAAGTTTCCTTATGTTTTTGAAGTGTATGATTGGTCCTAAGAAGAAATATTTTGCCTCTTTCCAAACTTTTCCTTTCTTGAACTCTTAAAAAAGTTGAAAAGAGGAAATGTAAAATTATGTAAATGAAGGTGATATTGTAATATAAGCCTGAAAAGTAGTCTGTGCACTTGTTACCTGTCTCAGGTTCTCGGCTTTCATCTCCCACACATCTAACACACCAATGTCTGCCCAAACTCAGTCTTGGTTGCAGGCATCATTCTGGAGATGATGATCTAATCTATTTAGATTAGAAATTAGGAAGAAATTCTTCACTGTGAGGGTAGTGAGGCTCTGGCACAGGCCAGAGCATCTCATCCACAGCAGCTGTGGATGCCCCATCCCTGGGAGTGTTCAAGGTCAGACTAGATGAGGTTCTGAGCAACCTGGTCAGTGAAGGGTGTCCCTGCACATGGCAGGGGAGCTGGAACTAGATTATCTTTAAGGTCCCTTGCAACTCAAGTCATTCTATGATTCTATGTCAAGTCTTTCCCAGTCTGCTTGTCTCTAAAGCACTAGAAGCTGAGAAGTCATTCAACTCCTCTAAATTAAAATGTCCACTATTGAGCTAACTCTTTTCTTGATCCTCTGTTCTTTCTGCTATACCATTTCCATGTGGCACTAAACAGATACTAAGAGAGGTTCTAGGAAAGCAGTCAAGATAGTAAAAATGGCTTGATTTGATTAAAAGAAAATTCTCTAAGAACATTTGCCTTTTAATAGAGGTTTTGCCAATAGCATTTTTCTTTGCTATAGGTTTTACTCTGCAATCTCATGACTCATATGCAACAGTTTGCTAGGGTTTAAAATTGATTTGGCCAATCTAATCTCTGTTTCATTGATGTGAAACTGAAAACAAATCATTAGGTTATCAGAGCTGTCTCCTTTACAAAATTAGAATCACTGAATATTCTTATTTGGAAGGGACCCACAAGGACCATCAAGTCCAGCTCTTAAGTGAATGCCCAGGTGGGTGCTGTTAGCACCGGTGTTCTAACCAACTGAGCTATTCAGTGCTACTCTTCTGTTAGGGTTACAAAAGTAGTGGGTGGAGCTGTAGCAAGGAATATTCACATCGTCATGGGGAGTGGGTGGTGTGGGCCTAATACAAAAAAAAAGAGCCAAAGACCAGAAGAAGACCACTTTTTCTCCCAGTGCTGAGGGAGGGGCAGGTTTTCTCAAGCCTAGACACAGGTAGCTGTTGCTGCCAGGGCTGCTACTGCCCAGGCTGCACCTACAGACCTTGCCAGCAGCAGCCCTGCGAGTTTCCAACCTCTGCTGTTTTTTTACCCTCTTGCCAAAATTGTAGGGAGGGGGGAAAGTCTCTCAGCCATTTTATTTTTGCCTGGGGAAACCACATGTCAGATGCCATTTTGTCTTTTTTTTTTTTTTGTCCTAGTAGTGTGGGGACTAGAAAATGATTTCTGCCTTTGTTGGCTTAAAATGCTTTTCTTTGTATCTTTGTAGTTACTGCTATTTCCTTTAGTAAATTGTTATTTTTTTTTCTTATGTGTATTTGTATTGTCCCTTCATTATTGGAGGGAGCAGGGAGAGGTTAAAACAAAAGGGGAGTGGCTTACTTGGAGTTCTATTTCTCTAGTTGGTTTGTTCAAAACCAACACATCTTCTAAGTATTTGTTTAGAGGATTGAATAGGATTCAATGGGTTTTTACTGTATTTAGTCTGCAGTGTCTTACTCTAGAGATTATGTTCATATTATGTCACTAGGAGAATCATAGAATCATAGAATCAGCTGGGTTGGAAGGGACCTCCGAAATCATCAAGTCCAACCCTTGATCCAATGCCGCTGTGTTACTAGACCATGGCACTAAGTGCCACATCCAGTCTCTTTTTAAAAATCTCCAGGGACGGAGAATCCACCACTTCCCTGGGCAGCCCATTCCAATGTCTGACCACCCTCTCTGTAAAGAAATTCTTTCTAATATCTAACCTAAACCTCCCCTGGCACAACTTGAGACCATGCCCCCTTTTCTTGCTGATGGTTGCCTGGGAAACGTCCATGGCACAGTGCTGGACTTGACAGGAGCTCTTCTGTGTCTCACAAGCTTGGGCTTCTCCTGACCAAACTGGAGAGGTTTTTCTTCTAAACTGGTCTGGAAAAGTTACAAAGCCAAGTTTGTAATGTATAGAGGTGCTAAAAATCTTAAAAGGAACTGCCTTTTTTTTTTTTTCCCCTTGCAAATTTTTCCCATTGTTACTGGAACATTACAGCTTCAAGGCAAATTTTGGTTTGAGCTCAGAGAAAAGCTGAGCAAAAAGAGTTACATGTTGGATTGCTCATGGCCTGGGAAATTGTGAAGGATATACAACTTTTTGCAGGTATTATTTTGCATTTTCTTTGTCTGTAATTTGCAATATTCTCCACGTTTGTATTTGAGCAGTGGCTACACATGGCTGATCTTTCAATATCTCTTGTCCATAACTTTCTCCTTGCAGTTCCCCAAGCTTTATATCTGTGTCAGCAGCTTCCTGGTCTGGCAAGGAAGCTGGTTAGATGAAGGAAAATGTCTTGTGCCAGGAGCAGAACTGGACCAGGTGTCTAGTGGAAGAGGAATCACACACAGAAGTGACATTCTTCTTCCAGACTGACAAATAAACTATATGGTGGATTTATAAGACTAGTAAGGATAGCTAATCAGATACTGTAAATTATTTTCCATGAAGTTTAAGCTATGAGTACTTTTGCTTCAGTTAGAAGAATGGGAAGACACTACTCTTATTGCCTTGTTAAGAAATCCTGGGAGACACTGTGGTATGTAGATATATACCTAACACAGGTAACTCTTCTGTCTGCACCAATTTTGAACAATTTTCAAACATCCTGTTCTTCTAGTCTTTGCAGATGTTTCTACCATGTATTGAATGGCCAAACCTTTATTGCCTGTACAAATCATACTTATGCAATAAAATTATTTAGTATATTCTCAGAAACTCAATAAAATGGAAAGCAAAATACTTCTATAACATTATTCCATAAAATACTGAATGCACCACTCTTTCAAAAATTCCCATAATTTAAAAACTTTTTTAAATAGAAATTTTATTCTAAACATAGAAGTGAGAAACTGAAAAGTTATATGAGACTGCTAATATTTGGTACGAAACCCAGGTTTATAGAAGAATCAACTACACCAAGACATGGATTTTGTAACTGATTATATAATTTTATTATCTGGAAGTTACTGTACAAGAATTCTTTTCCCAGTGGGTCTGTCTCCTCAGACTGTGGCTTTTGCAACATAAGAATAAAGTACCTTTGGAAGTGTTTTTTGACATAAAGTATAATACCTCTTTTCTTGTTTAACAAGATTACAACTTCGAAATTAAGAGACTTCAGGTGGAAGTGTGGAAAAGGAAAAGAAACAGCTTTTTATTAACTAAATCTGAATAAACAACAAATGGTGCAATCAAAAACTTTCAGAAGAAAAAAAAAAAACAAAGTCCGAATTCCCCAGGTGTGTGTGTGAGAAACCCGCGGCAACCCAGGGAGTGGGTGGGAGAAAGGCAGGACTGTCCCGACAGTTCAGGAGCTTCTCGCAGGCACGTATGCTCGTGTGCTCGCAGCCAGCAATGAAGAAGTCCCTTTTTCCCCACAGGCAGTCTTGAAAGCGGAATACCTCGCTCTGAGATGGGTCTGTCTCTCTCTCTCTCTCTCGGTCGTTCTCCGCGAGGTGTCCGGTGGGGAAAAAAAACCCTTCCTCTCAGGAAAAGAGGCGGCCAAAAACCGGACCCCTGCTCTGTTCGGTACCGGACCAAACCCAAAAGCCCTCGAACAAAGCACTCCCAGCCATCCTGGCGGCCACCGAGGTTTCCCCTAGAGCCTACCCTCCTCCCCACTCCGGCGCTGCCCAGCGAGCGCGGCTGCACTTCGCCCACATCCCATCCCGGAGAAACAGACGGGGGGAGTGGAGGAGGGGGATGACATCGGGAAAAAAATTCCGACATCTCTTTTCAAACCTGTGACACCTCTATACAATGAACTGTACTATTTGCCAGGTCTGCTTTTGGTTGTATATGAACTTTGAAATTATATGGGTCTTATGTCGCTCTAATAATTGTAGTCCTCTAGTAGGAGGGAAAGCTTCCCCAAAAAACTCTGCTTTCTCATCTTAATTTGTTCAAATGAGATACTCAGCAGAGCAAAAATGATTGTGAAGGACAATCAATACTGGACAGGTGGTGATTATTTCATGCACGTGTAATGGAATTTGCTGCCATTTGTGAGGATTTTTAGTGTTTCTTATTAAATTAAATATTATAAAAGTAGAAAAAATCAATTAAAAAAAAAAGGAGAGATTGAAAGATTGAAAATTACAAACCCCATGAATCTAATGTCCAAAATAAATCAGGATCAGCTGAAGTAAAAACATTTAATCTCTATACTGTATTATTAGTTTCTTTCCTAGTTCTTTCTGGAGCACGTGTACCTATAAGAAAAGCAATAGGAACAGATAATTATCATGCTGCCAGTAAGCTGAGATATCGTGCCTAGGATTAGCTGGGGCTTAGCAGGAGGACAAGGTCATTGCCAGGGCTCTCCAATTACTACTAATATCACCACCTTTTCTAATGTGTCAAACGACAACAAGCTTTTGGAGGCTAAATACGACATCAGCAGCTTCTAGATGGCTGGTGGTAAATGACTGACACTGCGTCTGAGAGTTTTACATCGTTTGTCAAGATAAATTCACAATGAAGATGACTTTCATTTCCAATATATGCTGTTTATTATTAGAATTGTGCCTATAAACTGTGCTGCAAAATACCTGACCCTGACAAGAGAGAGAGGCTTTAAATAAAGTTAATGACAAATTCCCAGTGGTATTTGGGATAATTAATAATTTTTATTATGTTACATTTTCAGTGGCTTTTGTTTCACTTTTTAGACTCATAGTTAAATTTATAGTGTTCTTTTAATTAACAGGGTTTTGGTATGCTAACCTGTCAAAGGGCTTTAGGGTTTGGTTCCTAGCAATGTTTTTCAACATTTATACAATAAGATTCAGTGGGTGGAGAGAAACCCCTTAACCAGAAGGCTCACAGGCTGAATGTTATTTGTTTACTCTTTGGCATAATTTGATTCCTGCTTCCCTGATAAACAGAAAAACAACTTGATAATTCTCTCCTTTTTGAGGGCAGGAAGGGTGCAAGGGGAGGAAAAGGAGAGTTTGCATGCAATATGGCTGTTTCACAAGTGAAATTCACAGGATCCCCTAGAATTCAGTTCAAAATGCTTAAGGAGACTTCAGAGTATTCTACCAGTAAACAATTAGTTTCTTCTGGAAATTGTTTATTTCCTGTTGGTCATTAAGCTGGTGGGCTACTTGTTCTTACCTACCCTTAATTGTCTGGACCTGAAAAGAAGTTGATGACATTCAACTCTTTCTTAGTGTCGTTGCTTTAACCTGGCTGCGAAATTTGTAGCAGGGCATGAGTGCCCCATGCTCCTGGCTGGGTACCCTCCTGGGGAACACCCTGTTGAACAAGTGAGATGCCCCTGTCAGTGTGGGATTCTACCAGGCAGCAGTGATGACTGTGAAGTAGAGGCTCAGAAACTAGGTTCTCTTTCTGAATGGTATGGCCTGAAAATTCTGGGGTTTTCTGACAGAAATACGAGACCACAACCCTGGGGATTCAGCAGTGTTGTGGTTTAGGAATGGTAGTCCTCAATTTAGTGTTCCCACTGAAACCCCCTAGACCACATGCTCCTTGGTCATCTCTTGCCACATGGTGTGATGGAGAGAATATGAGGCACAAAAAGGTAAGAATTGTCGGTTGAGATAGGAACAATTTACTGGAAACCACAGCAAAATAGGAAAAATTAACAGTAATAATCCTAATAACAGGGTGTACAAGGTATGCAAATTATTCACACCACGCAGAACCAGGTGCTACCCAACTGCACACTAACAAACTAGAAAAAGCCCCTACTGCCCTGCATATGGTGTGAGGTGGTATAGAATAACCCCAGGGTCCTGGCTGTGCCCCTCCTGCCTGCTACAAAAGTTAATTCTGTCCTCACTGAAACAAGGAGAGGCAGAAAATTTGGCAAGCACTCGCTTGTAACATGCAAATGCTTGAAGAAAATATGCAACAAAACCAGCATTTGAAGCTGCTTTTTATGAAGCAAACTGAAGTTTATAAAAATAGTCTAAAGAATTTACATCTCCCAAAAATTGCAGTCCTTCAGAAAAACCGTCTCAATGCCGATCCCAATCCTTACTCTCAACCTGTGGAGTTTCTGCAGTGAACACAGTAAAATGTCTTAAAACCTCCTGCCATTAACCAAATGCCAGGCTGCATTTCTTGCAGACTGAAGGGTGAAACAGCATTCTCATCCTTTGCCTAGTCCTTTCGTAAAAATAGTTTTTGATAATCTGTTACATTGTTTTTCTTATTTCTCATGCAAATAATTTTCTTATAAAAGAGGTCCAGTATGAATGTAACCTTGTAGAATATGTGTGGAGAATACTAAGAAATAAGACTGTCTGCAAATGTGCACTGACTTATTTAACAGGATTTGTTGGTTGTGATTTAAATTTAAAAAAGTCCACCCACCTAACCCAACAAAATGCTGATTTGTTTCCATTCTACTTCAGAAGTTGATTTTACAAGTGAGTATTTTTGTGTCTTACAAGAACAAGGGCTTTTGAAGGGAAATCTTGTCCCAGAAGTTGATAGGAGTGGTATACCTTGGTATTTTAAAGAGTGAAAAACGGAAAAATTGAATTTCCAGCAAAAGAGCATAACATGCCAGTTCTATTAATTACAGTTTTAACCTAGACACAGTGATTCAGGAGAAGTAAGCTGACTGCAGTTTTGTGTACTAGGACTCCAGCCTACCAACAGAAAATTAGTCTCTCAGGCAGGGCAGGGGGTTGTAAGCTCTCAAATGCTGCACTTCTTCTATTGCAGAAGTCCAATGTGGAAAATTGAATTTGAGTTTTGTCGTGGCGTTCAATAACCTTCTGTTTTTAAAAATCCAACTCCTTTGAAGTTGGATTTTCACAAAGCTCGTCACTTGACAATTTTGCTGAGTGACTCAGCACTCAAACCTGGACAAAAAACACACAGAAAAACTAAAATACCCCATCCTAAATCAGAGTTTAGTCTGAATTTCTGCTCTTTTGACAGCAATCCTGTGTGACTCAGGTTCCTTCTGTCTTTGGGAACTCATGGTTTTTTTCCTTCTGGGGGAATTTGTATAGCTGTGAAGCTGTGCTGAGATTTAACTGAGAAAAACAATATTTCCCAAACACAGATACAGAGAGAGAGAAAGGAAAATGTGGGGTTTTTAGTTGCATTTTTCCCTCTGTACTTTCATATAGTTTACTAATCATATGTACTGTGAATTTACTGTGCGGTTAGCAGATTCCTTGTGGGATTGTGTTTTGTTTCTCATCATCTGAGTTATTCATTTTCTAAAGCACAAAGTTGAGTCTTTTTTTCAGGGGAAGAGAGTATGCTTTGTATTTATTAATTATTTTTTATTTTTTCGTTCTTTTTCCCCATAAAGTCTCCCATGATATCTAAAATTACTTCCTGATTGAAGTAGTTCTAGGTCTGTGAACAACTCAAATGAAAAAGATGGTGTTTGCAAGAGACTGGTGACCTGGAGACACTCAGTTTGAAGACACCTGCTTTCTGCCTTTCTTGGGTGTATTCTGACCCCAGCTAACTTCTTTTCCAGGACGTACAGTGTTCTGCCATTGCTGACATAATTCTAGCTTGGCATGACAGCTGGTGTCTGATCCACAAGATTTTAGAAGATTCTTCTGCCCTCAGTTCTTCCTAGTTCTTGCATTTTTTATCCATTTCCTTTGAACACATACAGATTGTGTGTGCAGTTCATTAGATTTGATCCCCTAACATCAGTTGCCACTCCTCCAGAAACTTGCATGTCAGCGCATATTGAACTTTGCACAACAAATGAGTAACTACCAAACTAGATAAGAGCCTCATATATACATCAGAAAAATATCAGGAGGTTCTGAATACTTGTCCTGAATATCAGTAGCCTTCAACCTCACCTAACAGTGGCACTGGTGTTTACTTAATGTGCCTTCAAGTACCCAAACTAATAATGTGTGAGGTAAAAGCTGCCGTAGATCAACATCTAACTGAAACTCAACAATGCATATAAATGATTAAAATATTTATATAACTTCACTGGGATTAAGTACCTTTTAGAAGTGTCTTTATAGGATTTATGAGTAGCCTTTCTGTTGGGTAGGTTGAAAAAATATCCACTTCCCGCTACAGCGCGATTGTTAATTTAACAGTTCGTTGACCAACTGTTTCTGTAAAACCTGAACTGCTACCCTCCTCTTATACTAAACAGTAAACACATTCCACTTCTCAGTCTTCCTCATGGTGAAAATGGATCACAGAAACACAGAACATGCTTAGTTGGAAGGGACCCACAAGGATCATCAAGTCCAACTCCTGGGCCTGTACTCCATCAGGCTTGGTGCTGTGATCAGTGCCCTGGGGAGGCTGTTCCAGCACTCAACCACCTTCTGGGGGAAAAACCTTTTCTAGTATCTAACCTAAACCTCCCCTGACACAGCCCCAGGCCATTCCCTTGGGTTCTGTCACTGGTCCCCACAGAGAAGAGATCAGTGCCTGCCCCTCTTCCCCTCACGAGGAAGTTGTGGACTGCAATGAGGTCTCTCCTCAGTCTCCTCTTCTCCAGGCTGAACAGATCAAGTGACCTCAGCCTCTCCTTATACGGCTTCCTGTCAAGGCCTTTCACCATCTTTGTTGCCCTCCTTTGGACACTCTCTAATAACTTAAAATCTTTCTTACATTGTGGTGCACAAAACTGCCACAGGGGCAGGTGAGGCTGCACCAGTGCAGAGCAGAGCAGGACAATCCCCTCCCTCAGCCAGCTGGTGATGCTTTGTCTGATGTCTCCCAGGACACGGTTGGCCCTCCTGGCTGCCAGGGCTCTGCTGACTCATATTGAACTTGCCATTGACCAGGACCCCGAGATCCCTTTCCATGGCACTGCTTTCCTGCATCTCATTCCCTACTATGAACATCTGGGGTTGCCCCATCCCAGGTGCAGAATCCAGCACTTGGTTGATGATTGCCCAGTCCTCCAGTTTGTCGAGGTGTCTCTGCAGGGCCTCCTAGACTTTGAAGGAGTCAACAGCTCCTCCCAGTTTTGTATTGTCTGTAAACTTGCTTAGTATCCCTTCCAGTTCTTTGTCCAAGTATTTTATGAAGATGTTGAAGAGCACTGGGCCTGAGATGGAGCTCTGTGGAACGAGGCTGCAAAACTATTCTCTTTCTTAGCAGTGTCGCAAGAGTTTTGACCCCGAATGAGTAAGTTCTTGGTTGTTTGGCTGGGGGTGCAGGCTTAGATTTTAAAGGTCAAGTTTAATCCAAAGCCACCTTAAATGAGTTTCTTATGAGTTCCTGCATTTTTTTTTCTTTTTAATGACTTGGACATCACACTGCTGCAATTATTGAATGATGATGAGGAATTGAATAGCACTGGAGACAGGGAAATTAGAATCCCCTAATTCATCCTGTGCTTTGAAACTGAAAGCAAATTAAAAGTAGTTTGAATTAACAAGATAGAATTTAAAATGCAGAGGACAAGTATTTTTCTATCCGAAGTGTGTAATAACCACAGTATAAAAAGTCAAGCTGGGATGTATATTGGTGCACAACAATATCAGTGTAATAAGTAACATTTTTTTCCCCCTGATTTTTTTTGTTTTGTTATACTTTTCTTTTTAATGATTTTAGAGCAGTTAGATTCTGTCCTTGTGGAAAGGGCACAATTTTCTCATATTTTCTCATTTGGGTTTATGTAAGCTGACATTTGCTGTGCCATTTATCTCACTCTTAGCTATTTAAAGGTGCTTGCCCAAAGAATCCTTTTGGGAACTGGCTTTCTAGACTCGGGGCTGATGTAGTGGAGGTTTCTGGGTGAAACCTTCTAACCTCTTCAAAGAAAAGACAGATTTGACCCCAAAGCTCTTATTCAGAACAACCAGCCACAAGGTGACCATCCTGCATGACCTGTGGAATATACTCCACACTATTTTTAGACAGCACAGAATGCAGTCAAGGTCAAATGACACAGTCCACGATTAACAAAAAATTCTTGCAGAAATATTATTCAATATTAAGCCACATAAATGGTCCCAAAGAGAAGAAAATCCAGAGAAGGTAGATGGAGATTTGAGTAGTATCAGTGCTCTTCTTGGCCATCTTGCGTTACTGGTTTTTTCACTCTAAACAAAATAGCATTTATAATTTAAAGGTTAAAGGAAATGCCTTGGGTTTGTGTGTATGTGTGCATATACATAAAAACTTACATATCTCATCTTATACATAGTGTAATTTTATGGACATAGAAATATGCTTCTTTTTCAATCTTTTATTTTTCCACAGAAAGTGGTTATCTATATCTATGAACTGACTCCTAACATGGTTTAGGCAAACAAATACACACCAAAAATTAGTGGTCTAAATGTAAATCAAGCACAAATATATAAATAAATGCACATTGAAGAGGAAGAATGGGGGAAAAAAATTACCATACATAGTTTGAAAAGATTCTCTGTAAATAGTTCATAAGAACACATGTGTAACAGAAAAGAAGACTTAGGGGTCTGTGAAAAGGACAAGGAATCAGAAAAAATTTCAATATTCTTCTGAGTTTTCAGTGTCAGTATTTCAATATTATTTGGAGTTTAGCAAATCACTTAATCACATTCAAATACCTTAATAATTAGACAGCTGTTAGACAAGAGTTGTAGAAGAATTTAAGTATTCAAAGTGATTTAGGAAACTTTTTTTTCACTAAGATTTTAAAAATTTCAATATGTATTTAAGTATTAAGAAATAACTTGATGATCAAATGCAGTGCTACATGTCTATTTCATCCAACAAAGAGAAGCTCTAGTCATTAACTTTTTTTGATACTGAATTGTTACAGTAGGACTTGAAAATTTCACACTGTTGTTCACAGTGGTTAATAGTTTATTATACAGCTTTCTAGTTGAGCTTTGCTACAGTTGCTAAACTCAGTATACCTTTTTATAGTCTTGTGAAACTGGACAATTGTGGGGTTTTTATCTGACTTTTTAACTTCTGTTTAGATCTGAAGAAAACCTGAAATGCTGGTCAGACAGGTAAATACTTTTGTCATGAAGAATAATAACACTTTGTGTTCACTTGAAACATCAGCTTTAAAGAATTTAAACTCAGTAATAGAATGTATTCATTTTACTGAAATTTGGCATCAGCATCCCAAACCAAGGAATTTGTTTTGTTTTTATAAAAGGAGATACATATACACACATGATGTACAAATTATATATAATGTCATAGGTAAAAAGTGTTACTTTTACATAGAAGAACCCTTCTGAGTTAAAAGCACACTTTAGAGATCTAACTAAAAGTTTTAAAAGTAATTATTTTCAAATATCTTTCTTTGCACACATACTTCCATTTTGTGACTATTATCAGTTATTCTTGCCTCAGCTGTAAAAGTTTTTTCTGGAAATTTTCAGTCATACTGTGCTGTGCTTTCAGCAGATCTCACCAGTTGAATAGGGTCATCTCTGTTCTTCCTACAGCCAAGGGAAAAATAATAGTGCTGATTCAACTTTCCTCTGAATCAATATTAAGCTCAGTGGTGTGCTAGAAGCGAACATATTCTTTTTAAGCATATCAAACAATATCCTGATTGCTCCTGGATTAAGGAATCCTTGATACATTTTGGAAGTTGAAGACTTTTGGCTCAAAGCCAGATTAAAATTCAGAGATAACTTTCAGCTTCTTTAAATCATCCTTACGTTATCAATTAGCCCTGATGCTCTGTCCTAAAGCTTTGATAATGCAGCCATGTGTTCATATGAATGTTATGATTCACCCCTAGGGAAGTTTTCAAAGCTGTTTTTTTTGTACTTGCAACACTATTTTTTTTGTTTTGTTTGTTTTGTTTTTGCTGTTGTTATTTTTCTTTTTTTTTTCACTTTGTGACATACTGAAAGATAGCTAAGCACCACCTTGAAAATGTAAAGGAAGGAATGACATAGTCACATTTTAAAAGGTATGTTTTTTTTCCAGCAGATTCAAATTTAATCCCTTTGTATGGGTAACCCTCCAGAAAACAGGCATCTTTGAAAACTTGGTAACATTTAGAGATACTAAGATTAAAAAAATAATATTCTGTGTTCTGTATTTTTTATAGGTTCCAAATAACTAGTTGATTTTTGCCACCACAAACCACTGTATATATCAGTGATGTAATATGATAGAAGTGTCATAAATAGTCTGAAAAAAAGGATAACAATGAGAAAGCATGGATGCAGGAGATGAGAAAACACTGAAGAGTTCAGGAAAATTTAGTGAGGATAACAAAAATTTTAATTGTTTGATTAAGGAGAAGGTAACTTGGGTTTTTTTGTTTCTATCTGTCTGCAAGAAAGCAAAACAGCATTTGATGAAATCAACAAGGTTGGAGGCAAACCATTTAATGGAATAAAAATCTATGTGAGCATCAGAATTGGCCAAAACAATGATTAAATCTTGAAGATATTTTTGAAAATCCGGCATTTTTCACACTCGAGTCAGAGACCAGCATGAAAAGTGAGTGTTTCTCTGTAGCTAAGTTCTTGCATCTTCTTCACTGAAATTGTTCAGTGACTGATGTCACTTGAGGGACAGAAAACAGGGCTGAATAAACCTCTTGTGTAATCTGGTATGACAACATCTACATTCTCTTATTGGAAACTGTATCATGGTAAACAGACTGTTCCAAAATTGTGTTTTATTCTAATGGTTTCTCTGGCATAGTAGGACTAGGACAAACATGCTGTTTGAAGCCAGAACTTTGCTTTACATGATGAATACATATAAACGGAATAAAAGTCAGTTCTCTGTTATTATTTCAGTTGCCATTATATATCAGCATTTCTTCCCATAGCCCACATCACTACTTAAAAAGTACTAGCGAGACAGAAAATTCACCTATAGAGCCATAAGAAATATACCCCAGAAATAGTTCAGCAATTCTGTTTACATTCAGGAGCAGCAGTGGCAGATATTTCATAGAAGAGAATTTCTGCAAGGTATTTTTGTTCACTCCTTTCAGGAAGGGTGAGGGGTAAGAAATGACAGTTTCTAAACAGATCATTATAAGTGAATCAGATAATTTAAAAGTGAAAACAGAAATATCCCTATTTAAAGTAAAAGGTGCTCTAAATTTCTTGGAAAATAGTTGATCCATACAAAAATATGTCCCCTGGAAGAGGGCCAAGCTTTTGGTATTATGAGCTTTTGGTAGCAGGTAGTGCGAATCTAAGCTGCAAAAAGGAAAGTTTTAACATCATCTTTTCCCCTCTCCGGTTTGGGAAGAAGAAATGTCTGTAATGTGTAGAGGGACAGACACTGTCGTACACAGTTGTAGATCAATTCAAAGAGAAATGAGTCCTGCCATGCAACAAACCATGTGTCTGTTTGTGCTTGGCATTGAGCTGCTCATTTTGTAACTATTACATTGCGTTAATGCTATTCAACGTCTTGTAAGTCTCAACTTCTTGCAGGATCAGGCTCTGAGTGCTGAAAACTAATCTTTACAAGCAATTCTTACAACATATCTGTGGGTGACAATGAAGTAAAAAAAAATTTTGAAAAAATCACAGCCAGCAGTTATATTTGCATATGATTCAAAGGAACTGCTAATGAGCTACACAATTTCTCTTCAGAAAAAGAAGAAAAAAAGGAATAAAAATGGCTTATGAAACATTTTTGGCAGCTTCTTCGAACTGTTTTAGAAAAATGCAGGGAAAGGTTAAATGCCTTAAAATGGGTATTTTTGACACTTGGCCTTTTATCCCACTGAAATTCTTCCAACAATTTTTTTCATGTTTTTAACCGCATGTGTCAAACATGCAAGGGAAGAACAGCCCTGCAATGAACTTGAGATATGGAAAGTCTTAGCAACTGGAGTACTCACTATTTTTGAAAGAGCATGTGGACTCAGAGCCCTGTGCTGTTCTTTTCAGCTACATGCTGGCTGTGTTACTCTGTTTTCTTTAAGTGCTATTTCATCGAGGTCTGTATTCTGTCTGGGGTGATGTATCTCAGTGCAAACAGCTCACTGTTAGCCATTATGTACCTATTAGCACTGATTACTTTCTGATAGCGCTTCACCAGTTGGTTTCACTCACTTTGACAGGTTTGGTGCTTTGTTTAACCTTTAAACTAGTGGGCAATAACATTGCTGACAGAATTGGAGAAATAATTAAGGAAAACTTACTCAAGGCATAAGAAAACAACTGTAACAAGGCAGATCTTTCTGGTGGGTTTGAATTGTCAGCTGATATACAGGAAAAGGATGGAGCAACCATGAGGCCATAGCACACTGCAGCATAATTATAACTATTTCCCATTTAATCTGCAAGAATCCAGTTTAAAGAAATTATTACTACTTTACTAATCTTATTTTTTTTTCTCTCTCTAGGTACATACTCTTTTAGACCAGGAAATAATTTTTTATCTGTGTTTTTTGCAGAATGTATAATGTTCAAAATCAGTGAGATTTTGAACTCTAACCTTTGTTGACCTCACCAAGGCTTTTGATACTGTGAGCAGAAAAGGTCTGTGGCAGATTTTGGAACGTTTAGGATGTCCCCCCAAGTTCCTTAAAATGATCATCTTACTTCATGAGAATCAGCACGGCCAAGTCAGATATGGTGACGCGCTTTCTGAGCCCTTTCTAACAACCAATGGTGTGAAGCAAGGCTGTGTTCTTGCACCAACCCTGTTCACAGTCTTCTTCAGTATGATGCTCCAAAGGGCCATGGCAGACCTCAATGAAGAAGATGGCATCTACATTCGATATCATACTGATGGAAGCCTTTTCAATCTAAGGCGACTGAAGGCCCACACTAAGACCTTAAATCATCTTGTCCGGGAGCTGCTTTATGCTGATGACACCGCCCTTGTCGCCCACACAGAAGCAGCTCTGCAGTGTTTAACATCCTGCTTTGCAGACGCTGCTGAGCTTTTTGGGCTGGAAGTCAGCTTGAAGAAGACAGAAGTTTTCTATCAACCTGCACCTCAAGAAGTCTTCCATCATTCCCACATCACCATTGACGAATCAGAGCTCAAATCAGTCCAGCAGTTTAATTACCTAGGTAGCATCATCTCCTCGGATGGTAAGATCGATGAGAGATAGACAACAGGTTAGCAAAGGCATATAGAGCTTTCAGAAAACTCCATAAAAGAGTCTGGTGAAATAAACACCTGAAGAAAAGTACCAAGATCAGTGTTTACAGAGCCATTGTGCTGTCTACTCTTTTATATGGGTCAGAATCATGGGTCATTTACCACCACCACCTGCAACTCCTAGAATGCTTCCATCAACACTGTCTCTGTACAATCCTAAACATCCACTGGTCAGATTGTGTGACCAATATGTCTGTTCTTGAACAAGCAGCTGTCACAAGCATTGAGGCCATGTTACTGAGAACACAGCTGCATTGGGCAGGGCATGTCTCCAGGATGAAGGACCACCGCCTCCCTAAGATCTTGCTTTATGGTGAACTTGCCACTGGCTGCCGCAAGAGAGGAGCCCCAAAGAGGAGATACAAGGACTCCCTGAAACAACATCTCAGCCTCGGCCACATTGATCTTCATCACTGGTCTACTCTGGCCTCCAGTTGGGAGGTCTGGAGACACACCATCTATAACGCTGCTGATGCCTTTGAGAACGCACGCAGGATCACTCTTGAGGAGAAAAGACAACACAGAAAGAATCTTGTTTTTCCGACACCACCCAAGGAGTCTTTCTGCTATGCCTTTTGCAACTGGACGTGCCTATCTTGCATTGGCCTCTTTAGCCACCAGTGCAGTTGTAACAAATGTGGGTGAATCTTCATTCGCGAAGCCTAGCCATGATGATGATGGTGGTGAACATCAGTGAGAATACTTGTAGCTTAGAAAACGTTTCTGTTTTGATTCACGAGGGAAAAAGAAAACCTCACTATTTTTAAATACTGTTTGTAAAGCTGTTACAAAAAATGACAACCTAAAATCAAACTTTTAATCTGCTAATGCTACAAAACAACTTGAAGATTACCTCATATGAAAGAAATCAGATAATAATAAAAAAAAGTCCTTTCTCACAAAACTTTCCACCCACCCAATTTGTATTTGACAGTGTTTTGGTCACTCCTACTGGGCTTTTGCAGGGAACTAAGTATGAAGTCCCAAGCAGGAATGAATTAAAGTTGAATCACTTTGGTTATTAATACATAGATAACTATTGGGGTGCAAAAGTGAAGAAAACATCAAGTTCAACACTTGTCCAAAAGAAGAAAACACTACATAAGCAGATACAGACTTTAGTGAACTATTTAACAATATGCATTTCAAATTTTATGTTATGTTATGATGTATTTTGTATTCTATTGTATTATTATCCATGTATGGTTATGTTTTCCCTTTATGGTTATAATTTACATGCTCCGCCTTAACTCCTCCTTTTGTTCTAACACCTTCCCTACCCTACCTTATATAAGGTGGAAGCCATTTTATGTTGGGTCCTTTTTGCTTGCTTTTGACTCGTTCAGCTGTGTTCTTTTACATTTCACCATAATAAAGCTGTCTTGCCATTCTCACCTACGAAGTCGCAGACTTGCTTGTTCCTAGCACACGCTGCAGATAACACTTAAGAAGCATTTTCTAAGTTTCTGCAAATCTCTGCAAAATCATAGGCAGGACATCAGCCTCACTTTGCATCTTTGCACCAACCTGCAAACTGCATCAGATGCAAAGCTGCATACTGAAGAGACAAAAGAGTCAGAGCTCTTGAAAGAAAAATAAGCTGGAGGGAAGCCGATATGATAGCTTCCTGGTAACTGCCTTGACACCTAGCTTGAATTTATTGTTGCTTGGAGGAACAACACTCTCCCAGTATTGGGAAAGTGTTGGGAGAGGTTGTCTTCCCATGAGATAATGATGTTGCTGTGGCAGGAAAACCTCTGTGGTCCTTTGGCTCTTGATATATAGCATTTCAAACCCTCAACGGGTCTTCTCTCCTTAGCTGGTCCCTACCAGGTTCTAAGCCTTATTGTCCCTCTCTGCAGCCCTTTATGGACTAGCAGGATACCAGTTATGGCTCAGAGCTTGGATGGTATGAACAGTAATCACACAGAGTTTTCCTCTCTTTAGTAAAGCCAGAAACTTTTGTTTGTTTGGTTGGCTTGTTGGTTTTGTTTCTGTTTTTGTTTACAGGAATGTTCAGCAGTGTCACAGCAGGGGAAAGACATTTGAAGAGGAGGATATGATTGTTAACCCACAGAAACAACGGAGGCATTCACAGCAACTGCTGTGCATATTCAACTACTTCAGAGATGGCCACCTAATTTAAATCAAGCCAATTTCTGAAAATGAGTTTTCATGTTTCCACTCTTCCCTTTTACTGAGAGTGATTCAATCTGTTTTGGAAGAAATATAGTGCTCCCTTTTATGACCAGTATAATTTTCACAAACGCTTAGTGAAGGTGCAGACTTCCTGAAAGGCAACCTGGTATTCTGCAACTAGTACAGCACAGGAAATCCAGGTCTTTGTAGCTGGCACAAGATAGGCAACCTCCAGCGAAAGCTTTTCTGGAATTTTCCTTTTTTTTTTTTTTAAAACTTTTTTCACTCAGTTAAAAATGGAATCCATCATAATTTCTGTTTTTCTATCAGCCAAATGGTATGCAAATTGTGGAAAACATGCTTTATTGCTGCATACAGATAATTAAAATCTAAATAATATCCCAATACAGTTGCCACGATAATCTGTGATCATTAATAATTTAAGAGTTTGTAAGTCATTAAAATATAATGCATTCATTATTTTCCTCAGGTTGACTAGTGCATTACATGATGTGATGTATTTATAATTCATATCCCTCCTTGCTTTAGTTGTACTTTCTTTGGCTGTGATAATAACAAAAATAGGCTACTTGCACTTTTTGTCAGATGTACGATGCTGACATCAAGCAAGTAGCACAGTTGTCCCTTAATTAAGTGTGATAACCGATCTAACTTAGTGTCCTTTCATCATTCATTTATCATCACTTCTATTGTTCATAGTATTATTTCTTATGCTAGTTGCCAACTGTAATACTCCTAAACTACATAAATGTGTAAATACTTAATAGCAAAAGATTTCAGCATTTCTCACAGCTCATTTTAAAACTACATTGTTGAACGCATGGGTAACAAATGTCTAAAGTAATGTGAATTCATCTCTGGCCAGGTAAACAGAGCATTTCTTGGGTTCTTTCCTTTAATAGCTTCAGTAACCATAAAAGTAAAGAGAAGGCAGATATTAATGATATGTTCCATCCCCCCAAAAGAGAGAAATTCTGAGCTCTCCTCTCATTCTTTTACTGCATACGATTTTTTCTAAAGAGTACATGGAGACTGGAGAAGATTTTGTTATCACATTTTTTCACCCCTGTGCATTAAGGTCTCTTGACAAATACAACATCATGTGAAGGAAATGAGAATGATGTTTCCCTACTACAGTATGCGAATTTGAAATCATCTTTATCTCATTCTAAAGTGTACGACATGCTTGACACCTCAAGAGGGTGCGCTTATAATGAGGGTAGGGATAAAGATACCAAGAATAGTGTTAATTAGGGGATTATAGTGCAGTTCTTGCAACAAAAAGATGGAATATGGGGAAACTCTATATGAGACTGTTCTAAAGACAGTCTTATTATTAAAGATGCTGGTGCCATTACTTGTGGTGAAAATAAAAGTATTTATTTTGATGAAGCAGATCAGCAGGACCGCAGGAATAAATGGAATTGGGTCATTATATGTAAACTGAAATCCCCTTCTCTAACTGCAAGGGAAGAGCACTTATACATGAATTCATAAACCCCAAACCAAATGAATTGTTAGAGATCAGCAGCCATATGAATTTCTCAGTAAATGTCTCTCACCCCATTGACACTTTTTTCAGTACTCCATATGCTAGATTGCAAACTACAGATTTAGCCCTTTTGCCCAAAGGCATCTGAACCTGTGAAAAGCCTAGCTGAAGCAGTGTCTATTGTTCATTGACAACTTGTCAATTTACTTCCAGGCAAAATAACTCATAAACATGATAAGTAAGGCAGATAAAACAAGAATTCTTTCACACTTTGCAACTTTACTGCAAAAATGACTTATTTTTCATAAATGTGTGAAATCTCCCCTCAGAATTGTGACTGTGCATTGAACTTTAAAACTGTGTGGAAACCACACATGCATCTCACGATCTCTGTCTATAATAAGATGAATGTTAAATATTAAAAATGCATTAAAAGTAATAAAATGAAAGATATTCAAAGCCTCAACAACATTCTCGTATTGCTAGCTGTTTTTCCTGAGTTAATAAAAGTTAATTTTAGGGAAAAAATTCCAAAAGACAAATGTTTGAATACCAGTCTTTAAACTGACATTCATGTATTTCTTTAATGGTTATTATATAAATCTTTCCACTTCTAGAACCATATAAAACTCATTTACTTCATAGACAGTGGCAAAGAGCATTAAATAGAAATCAATGACTTACCAATTTAAAATATGTTCATACAAATAGCTTCCTAGTGCTCAATAACAATGATGATATTTTTCACAAAAGATATTTAAATGATTAATTTTTTATACATTGCCATACAGACAATTTTGCAATCACACACTCAGGATTTAGTTGACTGCACATTCACACACACAAATTAGTTATTCAGAAGTCAAACTTCAGAACAGGTTGCCAAAAAGCAGCTACAGAAATGATATTATTGCACATACCATTAGGCAAAGACCATGTTTATAATGCTAAAAATATTACTTTATTTTTTGTCAAAGACAACTGGCAGTCGCCTCTTCTCCCTTTGTTCATTTCCTTATTCTTTCTCGACATATGCTACCTTTGTAATTCCATGGGAGCATGGATGGCCTTTCCTGTGTGCAAGTGTAGATCCTCTAGCACACTGTATTTCTTACCTCTGATGTGGTGCTTCCACAACATGTGCAATAGGTACTGTGAAATAGTATGACTAAAAATTGAAGAACAATCCATAATTTTATGGTAGATTTCTGTTGGGCTGTTGGTGCATACAGCTGGGCTCACTGGGGCTTGTCACCTTCTGGGGAGCTCCAGAGCTCCCAAAAGCCTCCAGCAAGCCCTGATGGGTCAAGGTTGTTCTCCACTGGCTGATAGCATGGCCCATCCCTACTCCAAAACTTATGATGGCACCCATTAATTAGCTAAGCTGTGAAACGAAGCTTGTTGGGAAGTGGTTACTTTCCAAATTTGATTGCTTTTAGGAAGACTTGGTGGTCTTTGGATGAAGGGAAGAAAATTAGGAACAGTTTTCTCCTGAATTACTGCCTTCTAATTAGCCAGACACTGTAAATGAAGAAGTGATATTTTTTTTCTCTTTTTCCAGTTATATTCACCTATGACCATGGCATATGTTGAGCCTTAAACTTCTATTTTGAGTAAGGAGTTAAATAGCATTAAAAATGCAACCAAATATTTGTGAAATATTTTCTTCTAATCTAATCATAAAAAGGATTCCAACTTTAAAAACAGTATTTGAATTATGCGTATTTTATTAATATTAGATGATTATTGCCACTTAGAAGAAAAAAGGGAAAGGGAATTATGAATTCATCATCAGCTACTGATTCAAAACAGAAACTTGCTTTCTGTTAACACATCCTTTCGGGTGTTTATTACACGCTCATTTTAACCAATTGCAACTGTAATTATAAATGTATATAATATAAATATATATATAAATATACATTTATATAATTATAAATTGCACAACATAGTTAGTAATTTGCTTTCGGTTTTATCTTTGGATGCTATAAATCACTTGCCATTGTTTTTCAAAGAACTTTACTACAGAATAATGCAAGAGAGATTTTGGGAGCTATGCTTTTAACAACTCATATATAGTATGTATAAAATAGTGGAATGATCTAAAGTTTAATGCTCTCTAATGTACAAACACCCACACATACAGCAATTCTGCATATATGTATTCTCAAACACACCTGAATTATATAGTCATAATATTAATCACTTCCATATAAGACACAGAATGTTTCCCTTCCCACACCACCCTCCCCCTTTTTTTCTTTTGTGTGTATTAAGAAGTTGGTATTACTGCACATCATGTACCAGACACAGATTCATAGCACTGTGAACAATTAAAAGCCATCTAAGGATAGGGGCCAGGCCCAGAGAGAGGTGGTGAACGGGGCTGCATCCAGTTGGTGGCCGGGCACTAGTGGTGTCCCCCAGGGATCAGTGTTGGGCCCAGTTCTGTTTAATATCTGGATGAGAGGATTGAGTCCATCATCAGCAAATTTGCAGATGACACCAAGTTGGGGGGGGTGTTGATCAGCTGGAAGGCAGGAAGGCTCTGCAGGGGGACCTGGACAGACTGCAGATATGGTCTGATTCCAACAGGATGAGGTTCAACAAGGCCAAGTGCCGGGTCCTGCACTTTGGCCACAACAACCCCCTGCAGCGCTACAGGCTGGGCACAGAGTGGCTGGAGAGCAGCCAGGCAGAAAGGGACCTGGGAGTTTGGATTGACAGGAATCTGAACATGAGCCAGCAGTGTGCCCAGGTGGCCAAGAAGGCCAGTGGCATCCTGGCCTGTATCAAGAATGATGTGGCAGATAGGTCCAGGGGAGTGATTCTTCCCCTGTACTCAGCACTGGTGAGGCCACACCTGGAGTACTGTGTCAGTTCTGGGCCCCTCAGTTCAGGAAGGATATTGAGGTGCTGAAGCAGGTCCAGAGAAGAGCAACAAGACTGGTGAAGGGACTCAAACACAAATCCTATGAGGAGAGGCTGAGGGAGCTGGGGCTGTTCAGCCTGGAGAGGAGGAGGCTCAGGGGAGACCTCATCACTCTCTACAACTCCCTGAAAGGAGGTTGTAGCCAGGTGGGGGTTGGTCTTTTCTCTCAGGCAGCTATCAGCAGGACAAGAGGGCATGGTCTTAAGCTGTGCCAGGGGAGGTTTAGGTTGAATATTAGGAAGAAATTTTATAGAGAGAGAGTAATCAGGCATTGGAATGGGTTTCCCAAGGAGCTGGTGGATTCATCATCCCTGGAGGTTTTTAAGATGAGACTTGATGTGGTGCTTAGTGCCATAGTCTAATAACCGCAGTGGTGTTGGATCAAGGGTTGGACTTGATGATCTCAAAGGTCTTTTCCAACCAGTTGATTCTATGATTCTATGATTCTATAATTCTATGATATCTATCCTTGTTTTTCCATTACAGGCACAAATTTTGCTACTGACAAAAGCACCAAACTCCTCAGAGTATGCTGGGCCAACTTACTTAACATCTTCTTCTTCTCCTTATATCTTTTTGCCAGACTATTTTCTCTCCAGATGTGGTAATAATTAGTTGAAGGTTGTGAACAGAATGGTTGGGGCTGAAGGATACTTCAGCAAAATGTTGTGTGTGCAAAGATGGTTGAAAAATGGGAAAGAAAGACAGTTTTAATTAGTTTGCAGTGGAGTTAAGAGAATATTTAACTTTATACTGGTGTTGCTTACTGATCATCAGTCACATCCTAATAACAACTTGTGTACAGTAAGTAAAAACTCTTATTTAATAGATTTCATCAGAAGCCCTTGAGATACCACCCTGCATGGTGCCAAATGCACTTTCCTGTAAGGTTACCAGGCTGCTGTCATTAACAATATCATCTTCAGAACCATAATTATTAGACTATATATTTACATGTGATCATGACTGAAGATCCATATATTAATAAAACTTTGTTATGCAATGTTTTTCTTACCATCCCTCTCTTTTCACCTGTGATTAAAATACTGAACACTACAACAAGCAAGTTGTGAACAAAATAGTACAATAAATCAGTGTAAAATGGAAGAGAGATGTATTTTTATTTCACATTAGGAAAAACTCAGTAACTAGCTGCTAAAAGAATAGTTGATTCACTTGAAAAAAACCACACAAATGAAACTGAAAAACATTTCACTCATTTGCAAGCCATTAAAGGGTTTTTAAGGTTGACTTTTCTGGAATATTTTGATACAATACTGAATGATAGCACGCTCTTCATGTAACTGGAAACTGAAAAATAAATGGGGATGTTAACACTTTTTTTCCTATAAGATAAGGAGTAATATGACTTTTAATTAAAAGTGACTGATTTGACATTTTTACTCACTGTTTTAGAAAACAAATGCATTAACTGTAAATTAAAAGATGTAATATTGATGACATTATTTCTTTTTTCTTTTTAGTTCTGTTTCTCGCCACCTTTCCATAAAGTTAAGCTATTTAGAAATGGTTTTACTTTTGGCCAAAATATGCTTCTCAATGTGAATGGAACATCACTTTAATTTAATTTATAATTTTTGTTCAGTTCAGCATTAGGAAATTATACAATATACCAGTATCACTTTGATGATAGCGGCAATTGTTGGATAAATTCTATTAAAAGAGAAAGAGAAGAATGGAACCAAGGTACTTTTATTTTCTTTCCGTTCTGAATTCGCTGAGACTACAGAGTTGAAAGGCCCTTCAATGAATCAATCCCTAGCATCGTGAAGGAGCACCAATGGTTTTATAGAGCAAAGATGTTTTAAGAATTGACCAAGATTCAGAAGACACTACTGCCTTGTAAGTAAAAGGGGTGGCAGCTCTGGAAGGCTTAGAGCCAGAGTTAAGTGCTAGTGTGACTGATGATAATCTTTTGAAGCTGGGGGTACCTGTGGGTGCATGTGGGTGTCAGCGCCATTGGTGGGTTCCTTCTGGACCATACACTGTTCCCACCACCCCAACATAGAAGTAGGTGCAGATGAAAACACTTGACTTAATTATCTTCAATTGTGTTTTGGTACATTGACTTTGGGGACTTTTTATTCCTTTAGTAAAACAAGTTATTTAATCTGCCTTATTATGACTCCAAGTGTTAATTAAGTGACCTTTGGCAGCTTAAGGTGTATGAGTTTGATATTCTGGAACAGACACCAATCCAACAGGAACTCTGTTTCAGAGGAAAATTTTTTTTTTAGAGTTGCAGGTAGTTTTAAGAGGTACCATCCAAATTTCATGGTGTTCAGTATGTGGATAACATTGGCTGGAATACGAATCTGAGGACAAATAATTTCAGCCCACTCAGTCTTTTTTATTTAACTATCACAATATTTCTTTTTCTTCCGCTTCCTTTGTGTTCAGGTACATTACAAACTGTAGTTAACTGTCACAAACTGCAGTTAACTAGTTTTGCAACCATTTGACTTATAAAAAATATATAAGCTCAAGTATCAGAGATTACAGTTAATGTTTTTTAATAAATTATTTTTAAAAATTTATTCTAGATGATTCGCAATTTTTCTTCTGGAAACAGAAAGTAAAAAATCAATTGTTAAAATGAAAATTATTTTCTGGATTATTACTGGAAAATTTCCTACAACTCTTACTTGGGCTTGTTTTGGACAACACTAAACCTTACACAACTTTTTATGGGTAACTTTACACAACTTCTTTTATGGGTAACTTTACAGAATTATTTGCCACATCTAGTTTAACATTGGCAAAGTCAGAAGAAAGATACATACCTGTGATAAAAGTACTAGAGTAAATAGAGAAGAGGATGGGAAGATGTGCAGCAAAGGAGAACGGTTTTGCCCTCTGTCTTTGGCTCCACACAGACCAGATTTTGTATCAGTTCCTACCCCCTCTACAAATTGCCCAGTAATTCTCAAGACAATATCTTAACTGAAGAGATGTTGAAAATCTGATAACTGAGCAAGCATGTAGATTACCTACTAGCATGTAGATTACTACTGTGAACTAGCTAAAGTCTACTTCACAGCAGACATTCTCAGAAATTCATCTCTATTAACACAGTCAACTTGCCTGCTGACAAGACACCTGTTTTTTCAAGTCATACTAGTCCTTCCACATATACTCAGAACATAGGTAAGCATTACATTTGGGCCATTAATTTCTTTGTTATGAAGTACTATACCGATGCATGGTTGCCACTACACTGAGAGAAATTTACAACCCAAGACTATTTGGGTTTAATTTGTCTATGGTGTACAACTTAGCTACACTCCCCAAATGGACAAACCACAAGAATGAAATAATTATTTTCTTTCACCAGCTTTCCCAGGTATTTTTCTATGCAAATTATTCCAATTGAACTAGTGCTGCATAAGACACTTTGCAGAGTTACACGTTAGTGCTTAATATACTGTGTGTAAGACTGTTTACTCAGATTATCAGTTAAAACAGTTTAAATAAATTTATAGCAATACCTTTACTTATTTATTTTGCAATTTTGCTCTGTCCCCCTATTCTATTAACCTTCCATTTGGTCAAGTAAATTTACGGAGTCTCTGGTGCTACATCCTCTGTATTCAAACTAAGGGCAACCTTCAGAGGTGCAAAGAAGTGAACCCTGCTGAGTGCGTAAGTGGAAGATAGTGTATTTGCAGAGGTATGAGCTGCTGTGAAGTGGTGGTTAATGAGAAATATGAGCTAGCGCTTACAGTGCAATAAATCCTTAATGCAACAGATGGGTTCACAGGCGTGATGCTGTAAACACCACACAGGTAGGAAAAGGACCTGTGATCCTCCCTCTGAGCCAGGCTATTCACCAACAGGTTTTATCCACAGCTAGCTCAAGACAGGCTGATTCTCATCATGCAGAGAGCCAGTAACAGACAGGGATGGATTTGAAGGTTCTCCCAGGTCAAAAGCCCCTCTTTTCTTATCTCCAGCTGGTGTAAATCCTCCAGACCCTTTGAAGCTAATGCAATTCTGAGACACTACTGCAGCTGGAGAATACACTTCTCAGTTTCTCTGGTTTTGGAGGTCATGCAGTGAAGTGCATGGTGCAGTTCACTGAGGCTTTTGCAGTAGAGGTAGTAGTGAAATAACTCCAGCACCATTCCAGGTATTTGGTATTTGTTTTGGGCTTCCTTCACAGGCATCCCTGCAAGAATTAATGTAACTAACAAAACAATTATGGTACAATTTCATGAGTTCTACACATTACAGAGGATTCTCTCCACACTCTCTCAAAATTACCCTATCTTACAGATGTGATGGAATTGAGAATCTGAATAAAATCTTTAGGAACTGAAGAACTGGAAATTTAACATTTGCTTCTCTTCAGTGCATGAAAAAAAAGTAAAAATATGGCTTTCTTCAGTGAACCTGTAGTTCATAATTGCTCCAGGTAACTTGCTGGAGCTATCATAACACTGTCTTCACCTAACATCTCAAGGCTGTAATGTGGTTTGCTATTTTTGTCAGGGATCATGTCTAATTCAGAATGTTTTCTATGTCCTTATTGTCTACTAAGGTATGTTTTTATGTTAAATTTGAAACCAAAAATTATATCTTCATGACTCCTTTTATTTATAAAATATTTTTTTATACAGCACAAGGCAGATTAAAAGGGCTTAACCATGTTGATTAATATGGCAATAGCTAGATGCAGTCTAGCTGTGAAAGACCTTGGAGAAGTCCCACTTGCCTTATTTCCCACCCCCAAGTGAGACATCAATGAGCATGGTCCATGCATATCAATGCAGAGGGGCTTAGACAAATACAACACTAATGGAAAATTGTGGGTCACCTTGTCAAAATATGTTAAATGCCCCCTAAGTATTTTTTTTTTAATTAAGAAAAAAAATGACAGTAAACTGACCTTGCAATATCATACAGCCTTTCAGGAAGCAAATATTAGTCAGTCTGCAACCTGCTCATTGATGTATGAGTCAAAAATCCATTCCAACTAAATTATAAAAGACACATCCTCATGTGTTGATACAACCCACCTGACAAAGTGTTAAACAATTGTACTCTTTAGTACAGAACATATTCGATGAGACTTATTTGGAAAATACGTGGAGGGGCCTCTAAGTTATTCAAAAGCAAGGGTTGCAGATGCCAGGGTGTGCTGGATGTCAATGCATCGCAAAGTCAGGAAAAGTTCATCTTGTGACCACAGCTCTTGGACTCAGTCCAAGAATATGCCATTTGCAGACATGGCATTAACTGTAAGTGGGCTGTTGTGGGATTTGAATTCCCGCCCCTGTATTTATCTGCTCACAATGTCATTAACACCCACATTTATCCTGAACTGCTGCTGGTGCCAAGGCAGTTTTGTTTGCTGGTGTCACAAATCACACACAAGACAAAATTGTTCTGGTAAAGATAACAGCTCTGTAGCTTCGCATTGTTATAAATGAGGCACAGGAGCTACATACCTACTACAATGATTTTGCTTAGCTATTATTTAGAAGCATTACCTTTGCTTTGGCTGGTAAAATTAGTACGAGGACAACTGTAACATAATTTGCACTGGGATTGTCACAATGCATCTGTCAATATCTTTGTGGTCTTGGTATACTGCCTAAGACAATGCTGTAGGTTAAATCTGGCAACAAGGACAAAACATTACTAATTAGCTAAGTATTGCCTTCATCATGTGGCTTATTTTGAAAGAGAAAGAGAACTACACAGCATAGTATTATATTTGCTTTAATTTCTGATGTATTACACAAAGGTTACTTGAATCTCCCATATAGTGGCACTGATTGCATGTGTATAGCAATGTAAATCATGCAATCACAGAATATGATGAGTTGGAAGGGACCAACAAGGATCATTGAGTCCAGCTCCTGGCCCTGCACACAACCATCCCCAAGAGTCACACCACGTGCTTGAGAGTATTGTCCAAACATCAGGCTCCATCAGGATTGGTGCTGTGACTACTTACCTGGGCAACCTGTTCCAGTAACCGACTCTGAATGGAGAACCTTTTTCTAACATCTAACCTAAACCTCCTCTGACACAACTGCAGGCAATTTCCTTGAGTTCTGTCACTGGTCACCACAGTGCCTGCCCCTCCTCTTCCCTTCACAGGGAAGTTGTAACTGCAGTGAGGTCTCCCCTCAGTCTCCTCTTCTCCTGACTGAACACACCAAGTGACCTCAGCCGCTCCTCATACGGCTTCCCGTCAAGGCCCTTCACCGTCTCTGTTGCCCTCCTTTGGACACTCTTTAATGGCTTAATATATTTCTTATATTGTGGTGCCCAAAACTGCCACAATATTCAAGGTGAGGCCCCACCAGTGCAGAGCAGAGCAGGACAATCCCCTTCCTCAACCGGCTGCCAATGCTGTGCCTGATGCCCCCCAGGACAAGGTTGGCCCTCCTGGCTGCCAGGGCACTGCCGACTCATATTCAACTGGCCATTGGCCAGGGCTCCCAGGTCCCTTTCTGTGGCACTGCTTTCCTGCATCTCATTTCCCAGTATGTCCATACATCCAGGGTTGCCCCATTCCAGCTGCAGAATTCAGCACTTTCCCTTGTTGAACTTTGTATGGTTGGTGATTGTCCATCGCTCTAATTCATCAATGTCTCTCTGCAGAACCTCCCTGCCTTTGAGTGAGTCAACAGCTCCTCCCAGTTTTGTGTTGTCTGCAAAGCTGCATGAATTTCCAGTCCTGTGTCTAAGTCATTTACCAAGGTGTTGAAGAGCACGGGGCCCAAGACAGAGCCCTGAAGAACCCCACTAGAGACAAGTCACCAATCGGATGTTACACTATTCAGTATCACCCTCAGTGCTTTACCAATGAGCTAATTGCTCACCTACCACCTGATGTGGATAAACAATTTGATATCTTTATGTATATTTAAATGGGCATGTATAAATTACACATGCTGCATATGTTTTTATGTTCATGTATAAGCATGGATACAATATTTGCAAACAACCTGTTATTCTATAGTCATAATTGTATCAAACACATTAAGAGATCTCTCAAGACTTCCTCATTTTCTGGTTTCACCACCCTAAGTTGGAGAATCTAAAACAATACCTAGCAAAAGCGTTGCTGCAGCTGCTACAGCAGCTTTCAGGTCTAGATTGGTGTGGCACTGAAGGTGAAACTAAAATGGCTTGAAGAGGACCATGCAGCAGATCAGCAGCAGAGAAACAATCTTGTTTAGTATTGTCTCAATTCAATGTACATTGGTGCTTTTGAATATGAGTGTTTTCCTGCATCAGCTTCCAACACTGGGAAACACTTATCTATGAAAGCTTTATGAGTAATAATTAAAAAGTCAATTGAATCTTTAAAGAACCTGAGCTACAGGTAATAGTACTAGGCACTAAAGAGTCTAACTATTCATGCATGGCACATTAGCCCTTTAAATCACTTTATTTGTAATGAATGGAGGGAGACAATGAGAAATTTATTTACGCCCTTGACAAAAATACTTAAAAACATGTCAAATCCTTCCTCCATGCTAACTTTAAGACAAGGGTGAAGCCTTTGCTTTGGATGGGTCTGAAGTCCAGCAGTCCACAAAAACCTAACCTTTAAGCATCAAAAAGAATGTTAACAATTCAGTCTCCCTCTATGTCTGTTTTTCTACCTCCTTCAATCTTGGAATGTTCTTGCTAATCCAAAGGATAATTTTGACCTGGATAGTGATTCTAGCATATATTTTTCAGACCATGTCTTGATACAATTCTGTGTTTTAGACTTATTGGTGAGGCTTACTGGCTGTGAATACTTCTGATTTCTCAAAAAAAAAGCAAGTGTATTTTTGCAACGTAACTCAGAGTAGTTTTCATCTCAACTTGCCAGCTACAACTGCTAATCTCTCTGGAGTCTTCATGAGCTCAGCAAATGCACTTAGGTTTCTCTGAGGATCTGCTCATGGAAAAAATTTAACAGCTCAGTCTGTTCAGAATGATCAGGCTCTGATTTTGCTGACTGCTTGGAGAGTTCAAATTGGCTACTGACAGAAGACAAAAATCTGTAAACATTAGTGGTCTCACAGAGAATTTAAAGGCATACAAACTTATTCATACACAGAAGGACATGAAAAAGCCCTTTTGTATTCAGAACAGCTGGTTCCTTACCATTGAAGCAGGGCTTTTTTCAGTGTGTGCAAATGATAAACTCTAGATAGCAGATTATATGGAACTTTTGCTTCGCTCAAGTAGATACGGTACTGTAAAAGATGTGAAAAGGCTGTGAAATTCTTCTGTTTGCTGTGTCATACTTCCATAGCATCATGCTGCCAACATCTCGTGTAAGCCACCTCTGCTCTGTTGAGTAGAAGTTCCCATTTGTGGGTTCTGTCTTTCTCAGATGCTTTAAACAAGTCAGGGATGGCAAAAAGATTGCAAGTTGAAATCTCATTGCTGGTCTGGAAGGTGTAGATGGCAATTGAAATGAGTACAACCGAATGTACAAAGAGGGATCACACACGTTAATCGGGACACCACACTATATTAAAAATGCTATCTGCCTTCCTTTCACAGTTATCAGCCTTCTGGTCCAAAGGGAATGATGTATCAAACTTTTCAACTACACTGTGCCTGTGCTTACCTTCCCATGAGGTTTTACACAAAAGGGAGTATATGACCCATAACACACTTGAAAAATAGCCTTTAAAAATCAAAGAGCATCAACACTTCTGTTTTTCTGATACTTGTCTGTTTATATTCTGCAGTTACAACCTTTGTTTAGTGTCCTTGGCGAGGCAGTTTTTCACAAGAGTGCCTCAAGTCCTTCTCAAACAGAACTGACTCTGGAACAGTCTGGTGTTTGTATTCAACTTCATGTGGATTTTAATGTGATAAATAGTTTTAGTGGATTATCACTTTACATTGCCCCTCACTGTGAGGAAATGTCGATCATAATTGGCAACCACTCTTCTTCCAAATTTAGTCTTCCTTGGATTCAGCCTGACACGAATTTGCCTTTCAGCCTGTAGCTGCCATTTCAGTGCTGTTCCTGTTGCAGCAAGAAACTCTGTTCTCTGCTGATAGGATTTACCTGGTTTTCCTTTTGCTATTTCAAAAATAGTGTCCATGAGAACTGGCTTTTATTCTAACACTTACTCCTTGCTTCTACACCTCTGACACGGTTAAATAGCAAATGGATGAGTCCCTGCAAGATTTTTTTTTTGCTATTTT
The DNA here is from genome assembly GCF_001715985.3 of Manacus vitellinus. Lineage (NCBI taxonomy): Eukaryota > Metazoa > Chordata > Aves > Passeriformes > Pipridae > Manacus > Manacus vitellinus. Next base: position 250,892 of record NW_021938983.1, read on the forward strand.
GAACTCTTCTGGTCTTATGTTAATATCAAAGTGACATTAGATGACTTTGCAGGACTTCTGTAGTCTGTTCAAATTTCTTTATCCTCAGCAATATGTCAAAGAATGATAGCAACTTTGCATGGTATATTTCAGTTACTTTCCAGGCTTGATTAAGTCACAACCATGATGTCTCCTTGCCTTCTGATATTTTGCCACTTCTGCATGGCTGTTCTAGCACAGACCACAATGTTAAATGTAGAAAAACATTGGAAAAAATGCATGCAATTTCCTGAATCTTAAAACATTCATGCTATATCTTTTCATCAGAAACTGTGATACCCTTGCATGTGAATTCTTAGGAAAAAAATGCAGAACCTTTAAATTAAATTCAGCAGGTGACATTGCATAGAATCAACAAATATCAACAGGTCATTTTGATACAGGGAAATAGGTAGTATTTTTACCACCAAGAAGAGATATAAATAGAAGTTCTTACAGGTATAAATTTTTTCCCCTCACAATCAGGACAAAACAGTAATGGAGGACATGCATCAGCAGTGTTAGGGAGAAAAAGACAAATCATGGGAACTATTGTATCTCCAATGTACAGCTTATGACTTTTGAATCACGAAACAACCATAATAGATCTCAAAAAAATGTCACATATCACGGGAAAATAAATGTAACTTCTGCAGACAAAACAGATTAAAGGCAGAGCAAACTTCTCCAGAGCACAGAGGAACATGGATACAAATCTTGCTCTAACACTTGCTTTCTGAGTATGCTGTGCAGAAAAATTCTGATTTTGATTAAGTGAATGAAAAGCAATATCAATAGAAGTGATGCCAGCACTAAGCAAACAGAACACAAGTCAGGGGAGATACATATAAAAGGGTTCAAGAGTCTGCAGCCATAGCTAGGTTGCTAAAAAAGATAATATTTAGCCACAGTTCCCCCATAGGGTATGTGATAACTCTTTTTTGCTATTCTAAAAAGCTATAATGTTGACAAAAGTATCATTAACTTTAATGTGAGCTATTCAACATTCATCAAGGAAGGCTCTTAATTTTTAAGCAGGAAGTGAAAATATGCTTGTTTGGCAACATTTTTAATTATTAATGTATTTAACTATGTACTGTGCTAGTTTTGGTGTTTATATTTTATTGATGATATAATTTTATATTGACCCAAACTACCCAAAGTATTATAAGGTACAATTTTATTTTTAGGCCAGTGTCTGTCACACTCAGCTAAAATAGTACCTTGCCATGGAAATAGCTCCTTATACTTCAGAAAAATGAGTCTTGAACTGTAGATAGTAGAAGAAAGTTCTAAACATATCTACATTGAGAAAGTCCAGCCACGAAGGGGGATAATTTTCACTTTAATTTCTGTTTTCACATACAAGTGTACAGTAAGCATTTTTTTTTGACAGGTATAATTTAATTAATGTTTTCTGATCTTTTCTGCAAAATATCCAGTTCACTACATACTCCACAAAATGCATGTTTTATTTTAAAGCTTTTAAAGTAAAAAACCAGAAATCACCCAACAACAAAAACAGAAAAGAAAAGAGAGAACAACAAAAGAAAAGAGAGAAAGAAACAAAAATAACCAATCAGCCCCAAAGAAATCAAGTCTTGATTTCCTGTGGAACAATTCCATAGTACAATTGTATGTGAACACTGTTTTCTCAGATACTGTTCTCAGTGTAAGTGATATTGTTGGTAACTCACTGAGGTGAAACATTGCCTTATTCAGAAAAATAATTTGGGCCACTGCTGTAGAAAATGAATGTTACATTCTTTACATGGAAAAAGAGCATGAGAGATGATTTCCCACATAAGACATGTAATATATCAAATGTCTTTTCTCGTGTGGGTTCAAATACGCTCTCCGTTGTTATATTACAAGAGGGTGCATAACTCCAAAAGAAATGGAGTTAGATGAAAAAGAACCATTCCAAATTCTACTGATTAAAATAAATGTGCTCATAAAAGAGACAGGAGAGTAAATTACTGCATCCCCAGAACAGCAGTAACTTGTATACCAACAAGTTATTTTCAAGTTTGCCAGAGGAAATAATCTGCTATCGACAAAGGGTAATTGCCTGAGCAAACTAGTCTTTACATCTCACACATGCTGTCACCTTGTGTAAGAAAGAAATATACCACATATCAATTCAGGAGAAAAAAAATTTGAAGCGTTTCTTTAAAGGCTGCTTCTCTCAGCTGTTTGAGAAAGAGAACATATACGCAGCTTGGAACACATCTAATCTCTATTATTTTCTTATCACTGTAGAGTATCCTAACACACCACAAAATTCATAACCTAAGCAGCTTCAGGCAGTATTAGAAAGAATCCATTTTAGATTGGAACATAAATTTTAATCTGAGATTTACCTGTGGCTGTCACAAGTAAAAGCAGGTTAGTGACAAAATCCTTCAGGAATAAATGAAGGAACTGAGTCATCCTGATTGATGATCTGGGATGCTCACATTTCGAACCCAGTAAGATTTCCTGATCAAGAAGTAAGCATTACAAAAATAGAGCCAGAACTTGAATTTTCCTAAATTAAAGACTACAAGGCATATGGGAGGATTTCTTTTTTTCTATCCAACACTTATGAAGCTCTTCCAACAAAGAAAAATGGAAAGGTCTAAAAAGATTTTTGGCAGCAGTCTGGCAAAAGTTATAAACTACTGTCAAGTATAGTATGGAAGAAAAACCATCTCAGTTGACAGAAACAATATGCTTCAAATTTTTTCTTGGTCATGATTTTGTATTTCAGTGGTACTTTGTATTCCAAATTAAAAGCTGTGGTTATTAAAGAAAAAAGAAACCTCCCTTAACCACAGCAAAAGTAATGAATGGGATCTGTCAGTGTAGTCAACAATCAATTCTTTGGTCTCGCTGCTTGTCTGCTTCCATACATTCACCCCTGGTTAATAAAGTTTGAAGTTTAGTCTGAAGTTTGAAGAGCTTATGCTGTAACCTAGCATGGGATACGTTTCTAAAGCACAGATTTAATCTGGACAAGGTCTGACCATGCAGTTACCACAAAGTAAAGAAAAATCACAATATTTAAGTAAAAGCAAAAATAGCCCAAAGTAGAGTATATAGGCTGACATTTTGCATGCAAAAATTTAAGCTTGCTGTGTCTTCAATGTCAATTCATGTGAGTTTTGTGTATTTTATCAATGGTAATTCTTAACACAGAAATAACTCCACCTATAATGGATTGCTGCATACAGTAAAGAAATATATCACCAACACCTGTCCCTAGTACAGTAATAAAATGTTACAGATTTCCGAGATAAAAACTTCATAATAAAATATCTTCTGTATGCAAATAATAAGACTATTTTTTGAATTGAAACAAAGATGGAAACTGTTTTTCTGAAGTAAAAAACCAGAAGATTAAAATTGAATAATTGCTTCTATCCCTTGAATGAAAGAAAATAAAGGATTACAAATATCAGTCAACTTTTATTAGTACATGGCAGTAATGAGAAATGGGACTGTTCATCCTGGGAACAAAAGAGATGATATTTCTTAGGAGTGAACAGTCTCATTTTGTTGTACAACAATATTGAGACCAAAACTAGAACTGAGCTACCATAACACTCTTAGCTTGGTTTGAAGAAAGAAATCAGACTGTATTGGTTTCTCCAATGAAATAAAATGGAAGTGGTGAAATCTTCCTATCTCCTCTTACCTTTGGTTAATTCGCCCTTGCCAATTACAGCTTTCTTCATGTTACCTTTCTTCAACCACATCTCATGTCTCCATTTCTATGCCTAACTTTTTGCCGTAGATCATTAAATAACACAAAAGTCATATGCTCTTGTGGCATCAAGTTGTTTAAAATGCTCTCATTTATTGCAGAAGGATGCGTAAGTTTCACATCTAGCAACAGCTTTTGCTCAGAAACCTATATGCGGTAATGGGTCAGTTTCCAGTCTACTCAGCTTCTTTCAGAACATACAGGGAGCTTTCCTGACTGCAGCGAGTGTTGGAAAACTCACAGAAATGTGAGAGCACAGATATATTTGCTGTTGCCACATCCTCACAGATATAGAAGATGGGCCCAAACTGAAGGGATACAACAAGTTACAATACCTTATCCTTTAACTTTTCCCCACACTTGTTTACATTTTTCACAAAAGTTTCTAGAATAGTGCATGAGATGTAACTACATAGTATTCTGACAGTTATGGATCCTTTTGAAAGAGCTAGTATTTCAAAACATCAGAGTACATGTTAAATATTTCGTGGAAGTTATAATAAGAGCTTTTTCCACAAGTGGGGAAGCCAGAACAAGAGATACAAGTGGATATTTTTCTGGGACTCTACCTTGTATTTCTCAGCATCAGTATTTCCTTTTGATTCATAGTTGAACCTCTCCATTCAGGTTCCCAGCTTTTTCACTCTTGGCTTGGTCTTTCCTCTATTTGCAGCTTAACTGATCTTCCTTTGTCCACAAGGTGAATTCCTGAGGACACAAGCACAGGAGATGCTGTCAGGGACAAGGTCTAGACTGGCGTCATGCTTCCATGAAAAGGTATGCACTGTTGGGACTGGTGTAGGCTGACGCAAATGGGGCCTGTTGTGTTCTTCCTCCTCCTCCTAAGGCACCTGCAGTGGGAACCTCCCTTCTGCGCTCTTTGTACAAGGCTTGGGTTAATTGTTCATCCCTTACTCACCAGTGCCAAGACCCACTGCCACGTTGGCATACTCAGGCTGCTCCATAAAGGACTTAAGGAGGCACAATTACGTGATTCTGTACTTCTGCTCCTCTCATGTATTTTATCAGTAGGAAAGCAGGGAACATGACACAAAAGATAAATGAGGATGGTGCTTGATGACGTCAGTTAATCAGTCAGCTATTTTTGAGTACTTACTGACTACTCACTAAATTACAGGCTAAAAAGTCCTCTCATACAGTCATGCTCTGATCTGACTGTTGTATACTGTCTGCTGAAGGCCATAGCATTTGAAAGCTCTTGAGCAGTATATACCTAATTTAACAATTTTAGTCTTTATCAAGATTTTACTTAAAAAAATTACAGGAAATATCATGAAGGAACTCTAGAGAGACTGAAATAAACATCTGGTTATAATTCTGAAAATGTGCTACAAAAGAGCATTTTAAAATATGAGGCCAGTGCACAACACTCCAATTTTTCATCGGTTTTGAGCAAAATTAGTCAGATGTGAATTTAAAAATGCATAACTGTACAACATTCTAATTACTTATGTAGGTTCTGGCTCACCTGAAGAGGTTTTGTCTCTAAGCTTGCCTTAAGTTAAAACAATGTAAAGTGAATTAAAGATGACTGTAACCCTATAAACCCTACAAGCCCCTATTTATGAATCATAAATATCTATTCCAAAAATATTGCCAATGGGAGGGGAAAAAACAAGTAAAAAATAAAAAAAGAAAAGTCTGCATTATAAAAAAGGCTGTCATGAGTTGAAACACCTTCAGTTAAATGTATATATAACATACATCACATATAAAAGCTATTAATCCAATTTAGGAACCTTGAATGCATTTATGATAAGAAACTGCTAAAAAGCACTAAATGGAATTTACTGAGATGAATAAAAAGCACAATTACCAACTCAACTTTCTAAATTCCAGTTAGTAAATGAGGCTGTGAAATTGCTTTGTGTTAAAAGAGTATTAATGGCTATGTTAGCACTTGACTAATATTTTATAGTACAGGCTGTTACTACATTAAAGCTCACTGCATGTCTGCCTGTAAAGTCATTGACTTATACTTGGAATATATTTTTTCTTACGATATTTTTAAGTTTGCTGCAAGTTTCTAATCCTGAAAAGGCTTCTGTAAGCTGAAGCTACCCATGCTACCTGCAGACAGTTTGGTGGTAAAATAGTGCTGGGAATGAACCTCTGTTTCAAAGGTAATGAAAAACACTATCTTTTGATAAATGGTGCAAATAGCAGCTAACAAAGAAAATCACACTGGGGTACAGCCCATTCAGTACTGTAAGCATGTGTTTTGTTGTGTCAGTGATGACAAGAAGTGGTGTGAACTGTGATTCAAATCCTAGCTTGGGGAACTGTGAAACACAATTTTTCCACACTAATTCTGGCTTCGCTCCAAGGCTGAGACTGCAAAGATGCCTTTGGACATCTGCAAAGGCAAGGAACCGATTCCCAGATCCATGCTAGAGGACCTGGCCTAACTAATGCTACTGCTCTTTGCTTCAAATTTGCAAGTAATTCATTTAGTCTCTTGCACTTCTCAATTTTTGTTAGAAAAAGCAGTATTATGCAAACAGCTTTTATTAGCTGTCTATAATATTGGTCATAAATGACCATGTTCTGGCACTTTTATTTGAAAAAAATCTAAAGATTGTAAGTATTTTACGGTGAAAGCAGGAAAAACGTATTTATTTTTAATAGAAGAATGCAGTAGGCTTGCATAAGTACTTTCACTTATTGCAATCTTTTAAAATACTGAACAGCTTTCTTGAAAAAAATTTATATATAATAGAAATTAAGGCACTCAAAAGTCCTACTGTGTTCAAAACTGCTTGAGTATTTGAGAGAATGTGCAACTGTATATGAGCAGCCTTTTTATGTGTGAATTTAAATTATTATATAAAGAACTTAAAACAGTAAATAGCAATGATAAGCATTATAACCTTAGTGACAATGACAAATAAGCAAAAATAAATACCTCCTGAATGAGAATGATAAAGTTCTATGAAGTTATACTTCATAGAATATATATATTCAGTGAAATCTGAAGGCTATATCACCTTAGCCTTTCCCATCACCCAGTTGAGGAAACCCCACTGTAGTGCTTGAGAAAGAGCTTGGCGTGCAACAGACCCATCATGTTACAGAGTGAGGTTCCAATACCAAGCTTTTACACACCTTCATGCACTCAAATTGGCCATGATAAAAATTGATTAAATTACAAATTCTTTTCTCAATTAACCCTGACCTAATATAATAAAATTCTATATAATCTATGCAAACCCTACTAAGGAGTGCAGCAAACTGTCCAGAAAACCTGACTGAGGCTGGTTTTAGCCACATGACAGTCTCTGAACAGAACTTGGAGGAATAACAAAATCCACCATAACGTACTGAGTCGTATTGTTAACAGAAGCATAACTCTTCTGCAACAGCAGTAACATTGGTCTCAGCTGGGGAAACACGACAGGAGATTCGCAGAGTGCTCTTCCAGCATGCTGGGGAAATGATCTCTGGTGAATGTCCAAATGTATCCTGAAACATCAAAAGTGCTGGTAGTCAGCTCATGTGAAGCACCAGTTAAAAATATATTACATAGATGTATATGCTTAAAGCTGCTGTTATGTGAAGCATGCCATCTGTATAGCCCAGAGGAGAAGAATTAAATTGCGCAGTCTTGTTAGGAACTAAATAGATGCGCTAATACTTGAAGCTGAAAGGAGTAAAATGAAATAGCAAGCAGTGACAAAGGAAAAAAGCTTTGGCCTTTCCTGGGCCATTTTTACACCCCAGAATAAATCTGGATTGCCACCACGTCAGCTACATCATGGCAGCACTGGGCCCAAAAGTAGAGGGTGACTGGCTGAATTGATTGAATTTAATGTCATGAATGGTGATAAGTCTAACACTACAGGGGAAGCTGGAGCTCAGGCTTTCCACTATAAAGGTTTCTCATAGCTCCAAAACCTTCATGGCTTGAGCTGACAGAAGCTCGTGGGTGGGAGAAATGCTCTTTCATTTGACCCCTGAAATCCCATTCAGGTTCTGCTGCTGTATGAATAGCTGGTAACTGTCATTTCCATTCACTCATTCGTGTTCCCCAGGAAATTGCCACTGTCTGCCAGCCCTGCTGAAGGCAAGTGAGGTGGAGAGAAACATAATGGCAGCTGCAGGCAGCACAGCTGCCCTGTAAGGATCTAGGAGCTGCTGGGTCACCAGTACAGGGTGTGAGCCCCTGTTGGGATAGAGTTACAAAAGGGCTGAAATGAGGTACTTCAGTGCCACTGACTAGCTCAGTGGATGCCATGTTTTCTCTTTCTTTTCCTTCAACTGCAGCCTTCAGCAGCTGATGATTGAAGCAAAACTTCAAGAGTAACAAATCACAAGGACACTTATTGCATAAAAAATAAAGAAAGATTTTTGCAGTAGTGAAGAGTATGTGAGTAGGGACAGGGTCACTGTTGTTTGGTTTTTTTTAACAGCTAAAATAATACAACTTTTCCTGGTTTTTCTTTTGAAGAAGATATTTATGTGACAATGTAATTAAAAAAAATAATAATTAGAAGCAATGTTTACATGAAGGCCCAGCATAAGTAACATGCTGCTTACAACTGTACAACTTTGTAGTCTGTTGTGCCTATGAGAGGAAAAAAGACATAACTGAATTACTTCAGCACGGATTTCAAAAAGTTTCCCCTTCACCAGTAAGCAGAAACACTGCACACCCTAGAAGTCTTGCAGAGGCAACAAGGCAACTGATGGATCTATTGGAGTTAAAGCTGCCAGAAATGTGGGGGACAACAAAAAGAGTTTTTTAAAATACATCAATGGCAAAAGGTGGTGCAGAAATGACATTGCCCCATTACAGAATGAGGATGGTCACCTCAGAAACAGTGACATAGACAAGGTGAAGAGGTTAAGTGCTTTCTTTGCCTCTGTTTTCAAAACTGACAATGGGCTAAGGGTGTCCCAGTATTCTGAGCTAGAGGACCATGGCTGTGAGAATGATAAACACCCAGTTGACCCTGAAATTGTAAGGGTTCTGCTTCTCCAGATGAATCCTTCTAAGTCTATGGGGCCTGATGTGAATAACTGAGAATACATAGAGAGCTGGTTGATGTCATTGCAAGGCCTCTTAATGATCTTTGAACTGCCTTGGGAATCTGGAGAAGTCCCAGTTGACTCGAAGCTGATGAACGTTGTCCCAGTTTTCAAAAAGGGCACAAAGGATGACCCTGGAAACTACAGGCCTGCTAGTCTCATTCCTGTGCCTGGTAAGGTTATGGAGGAGAGGGTTATTCAGAGAGATATGGAAAAACACCCAAAGGACAAATCAGACAGTGGTCACAGCCAGTACAACTTGATGAGAGAAAAGTCTGCTTATCAAATCCTTTTGTGACAAAGTAACCCACTGTATTTGTTTTGGTAGTAGTATAGTTAATTTTCTTCACTAGAATGGAGTTATGGTTTTGATTTGTGCTGAACAGTGGGTTGATAATATAGAGATGTTTTTGGTTTTGTTATTGCTGAGCAGCACTTAAATAGGGCTAAGGCCTTTTCTGCTTTTTGTACTGACACCTTGACAAGGAAGTTGGGGTGCATGTGAGGCTGGGAGGAGACACAGCTAAGACAGGTGATGCAAACTGACTAAAGGATATTTCAGACAATATGACATCATGCTCAGTATATAAAGTGTGGGGAAGAAAGAGGAAGGAGAGGGATGTTTGGAATGATGGCATTTGTCTTCCAACTCACCATTACGTGTGATGGGGCCCTGCTCCACGGAACTGGCTGAACATCTACCCGCCCATGGGAAGCAGTGAATTAATTGCTTGCTTTGTCTTAGGGCTTTGTCTTAGGCCTTATACTCTTCAACATCATAACAAGAGGGACAGAGGACTGGAAGGGATACCAAGAAGTTTGCAGATGATACAAAACTCACTGCAGCTGTTGACTCCCTTGAAGTAGAGAGGCCTTGCAGAGAGACCTTGACAAATTAGAGTGCTGAGCAATCACCATCTGTGTGAAGTTCAACAATGGCAAATGCTCAGTTCTGTACCTGGTGTGAGGTAATCCTGGATGTATATACAGACTGAGAAATGAGATGCTGGAAAACAGTGGCATGGAAAGGGACCTGGGGGTCCTGGTCAATGGCTGTTTGAATATGAGTCAGCAGTGCCCTGGCAGCCAGGAGGGACAACTGTGTCCTGGGGGTATCAGGCACAGCATCACCAGCCAGTCGAGGTAGGAGATTGTCTTGCTCTGCTCTGCACTGGTGAGGCCTCACCTTGAATATTGTGGCAGTTTTGGGCACCACAATATAAGAAATATAATAAGCTACTAGAGAACATTTAAAGAAGGGCCATAAGGATGGTGAAGAGTCTTGATGGGAAGCTGTAGGAGGAGCGGCTGAGGTCATTTGGTGTGTTCAGCCTGGAGAAGAGGACACTGAGGGGAGACCTCATAGCTGCAAATTCCTCAAAAGGCGAAACGGAGGGATAGGACCTGATCTCTTCTCTGTGGTGACCAGTGACATGTCCTGAGAGAATGGCATGAAACTGTGTCAAGGGAGGTTTAGGTTAGATATTAGAAAAATGTTCTTCACCCAGAGGACGGTTGGGCACTGGAACAGGCTCCCCAGGGAAGTGATCACAGCATCAATCCCGCTGAATTCAAGAAGTGTTTGGGCAATGCTCTCAGGCACATGGTGTAATTGGGGATGTCCTGTGCAGGGCAAGAAGTCGGACTTTGATGATCCTGGTGGGTCCCTTCCATGTCAGAATATTCTCTGATTTTTTTGATTCCACGATTTCATGCATCACAGTTTTCATGTGCTTAGCATGATGTCATTTGCAAGGCTAACATAGAAGAATTTAGGGGACCCCTGGTGGTGTAGTGGTTAGGATGCAGCACCCTCACTGCTGTGGCCCGGGTTCAATTCCTGGTCAGGGAACTCCTCCAGGCAGATGGAGCTCGTCAGCCCTGTAAGGCCATCCATCCAAGAGAAGGTCACTCTAAACAAACCCACGTCCTGAGGACCTCGCTGCCACCGTCCGAGCTCGCTCAGCCCCGGCAGATGAACCTCAGGATTAAAGGGTGGGCTCAGTTCAGCGCACACTGTGTCTCACCTAAAAAATCCACTGCGCAGGCTGGAAGGGTAAAGACCTTTCCCAAATCTTTGCTCGTGAAGACTGGCCATACCTGGATAGAAGAATTTGTAATTAATATGTATATTTCAGCACACCCACATTCAGGCACATAGAGATGTAAATTAGGCGACCTTAGACAAGTGATGTCTGCCATAGCAAGCAGTTCACTTGCTTATTTTCTTTACTGGGCCAACTTATAAGATAGCTTAACATCAATGAACAGCAATGATATAACATTATTATTATTACAGCATGAGCATTGTATGATGGAAAGATGTACAGAAAGCAGCTGACACACAAAGGCCTAATGGCATAGTTTCTGTTGAGGCAAAATTCCCACTAATGCTTTTAAAACCAGAGGGAGGCATTAACTTATTACTACTTACCACTAGCATAGCTTTCAGGAATAATTGCAGGATTGGGCTACTAGACAGCACCTTCCATTCCACGAAATCCCATGCTGCTTTCCAAATTATACCTATTTACAGGTAGATAGGCCAAACTTTAGCTATGACATACCTGGTGACCTGCAGGGTAAAACGCAGCAGAAACCCTGCACACCAATTTAGAAGGGCAGAAGTTATCCTGGATCAGCATGCGACTGAGTCTGCTGAGCACGGCAGAGATTTAATAACTCACTTCTACCAAAAAAAATAAAATTAAAGCAGACCTTTAAGAAACATAAGCATTGGCTGCTTTTATCCTAAGCCCAGACATGGCATCACCATGCAGGGATGTTACCCCTTTTCTGCTTCAGATCAGCTGTGAGAGGCTGGGTTTTCCTCCAGGTTGGGTCACCCAGCTGCTGGGTAGGACAGATGCGAAGTTTATGAAGTCTGACAAGATATCAAGCCAAGGTGACTCTGCAGTGAAAATGCTTGTGAACCAGAGTTCCTATGCAGGCAATCTGTGTACACTCAGGGCAAGATCATGATATATTCTTGCAATTAACATTTTACACAGGAAAGAGTCTCAATGAAATCAAGAACAGAAACTGTGGCATTAAAGAGTATTTTAATATGGATATCAATATTACCACGAGGCTTTGACATGATTTGTATTAGATACAGAGAATCCAGTGAAAAACAAAGAACAAACAAATCCTGGGATCAAATTCACCTGCAGCTGCAAATGTTAAATGAAATCTTTACAAGCAGCAATATCTTCCCAGGCTAAGCTTGCTTATGGCACGAGTCTGATGCAGTCTTATGAATAGAACTTCAATTCTGACTGAGGTTACATATGACACTGGATTACCAAAAACTCTCAAACTTGGATCCATTATGAAAGTGCTGAGAGATACTTCACCATGGCAGCTTTGGCTGTTCCAGCTGAAATCCGAGAAATCGTAAAGCATTACGTGGTAATGCTCCTACTGACAGATACAAGTCTACAGTCTTTGGATTGAGATATAAATCATTTGAATTTTTGTTGTTATCTCTGGAGAGATTTCTGTTGTAACAATGGTGATTACAGAAGGAAGAAAATATAAATAGCATTCAAAACTATGAAAAGTAAGACTTGACAGCCATTAACTACTAACGGAAAAAGTTCAGCAGGGGCGTGATGTAGTCAATAATTTGTATTTTAACATATTGATAATGAATCCCAGCATAACCATTCAAATCAAAGTCAGTAAGCTTTCTTTTGTCCCTATGGAAATTTAAATCAATAATATGGGTATTATCCATATACACCTATATGTATATCTATGAATATATTTTTCTGAATTATAAATCCCATTGCATTGTTTTACTCTCATTTCAGTTATTTTACACAGTGATGCACATCTCTATTCTTCCAATCAATTCATTCTGTTAGTGTTTTTCAGCATTTTAAATCCCTATGCTAAGTCAATAATGTTGATTACTTACCATAAACATTGTGCATGCCATTCTAATACAGGTTATTTGCAATTTGACATCCTCATCTATATGCATGATTCCACTTGGAAAATTAAATGAAACCCTCAATTCAGAATCTGAAACACTTAGAAGTAATGATCCTGTTTACTGATTGACTGAAGTTGTGGGTTTTAAGCACTATTTAATAGATGAAACAAAAAGCACTATCAGGCAAAAAGGAAGCATCTAAGTTGCTTTAGAAAGCATTCATACTGTATGAATAATAGACATTTATTGTGATTTTCATTGTTTCAGACCTCTGAGACAGTTACCTACACTGTTAGCTTAACACTGTTTCAGTTTTCTTACAATTAGGAACATGAACCTAATTAACTCAACATCAGAGACAACATAACACTCAACATTATTTTGTCAGAATTCCTTTTCAGTACTGCTTGTTTATCAGTGCGTAGCTAATAATGGCTGTTTTGTATTTAAAATTATCAAAATAAACTGGAAATGGAACTGGAGGTATTTAGGTCCTGTGTGAACCACAAGCTCAAAGAAATGCAAAAAGTTACTTCTAGTTCTTCGCTGGTGCCAGTACCTTTAATAACAGCAGTAATATAGTGATTGAGCACAATGAACATTTGACAGTGAGGATGACAGGATGTCTGTCCCAGATAGGGCTCTGCTAAGGACCACTTTAAAGAGAGGGATCATCTCACAGTGACTATGCAGGGATGAAGATGGAACGGCCTGAAGGCACTAATTTTGGTCCGTGAATCAGAGGTTTAGTTCTAATTTCAGATGTGGCACGAATCAGGCACACTTCAGGTGACAGTGTGGAGGGAAGACAGGCTGTCAACATCAAGTGTATTTTGCTGTTACTTAGTAAATGATAGTGAATAAAACCAAAACAAAAGTGGATTTTGAAGGGCAGATGATTCACTTATTTTTTTTGTTTGTTTCCCACTTCTACTAGAATTGAATTTGAAGTCTTGGTGAATGTGGTGCCTTTAAGTGATTCATCTCTATTCAGATTATATTATTTCAAATTCAACTTTATAAGCATAAATTAGGGAAAATTCATTCTCAAATATACACAACCTTTCAAAGATTTTCTCAGCCATTACTACATTGCAAATAATCATTTTACTTCCTGATCTAAACCTTTCACTTGAGATTTTAAACATATTATTTAACACAGAGAAATCATGAATTTAGTACTTGTACTTATTAGCATATAGTCAGAATAAATCCGAGGAAAACAACTGAGAAAATTAGAAATATATTACATACTAACTTTATACAGTTTAACAAGCAGATGCTGAGAGCTTGTTTGATGGCATATTTTTATTCAGAATTATTTTAGGGATTATCTTAGAGCTGTACTGTGGATTATGGAAAAAGAGTAATTTCAGTTTAATTTAGCCCTATGAACATGTGAAAATGTTTCAGACAGGTGAAGTATACAGAGCGATGTCTTAAGCTAGCACTCCAGGGACTATGAATGAAAAAAAAGTCAGTTGCCAAGTGGAGTTGGCATTTTACTAAGTCTGGATATAATTGTGCTAGAAATCTTGAGGATACTTTGAAGTAGTCTTAAGAGAGGATATTGCCTACTGGAATTCCTTCTTTGTGCAAGTTTCACTGCAATTTATTTTAGTTCAAATATTCTTGTGACATAAGATTATACTCTTGCTCTGGATATGTATATTCATTTCACCAAGTGAAATTGTTGAGAGCTATGTGCACTCGCTTCTGTGCCTGCTGACCTACTTTATGTGGTTCATGTCTTGCAACTGGAAAATAGTCACGAAAGCCAGACCAAGGTTTTTATTATGGACATACACTGAGCTGCCAGTCCTTTTGAGCTGACTGCCCATCATTTCATGTACTTTTGCTGTTTCTGCTGGACTTTAATGATGCTGTTCTGTGCTTTCTTTTTCTCTTTGCTGTACCCAGATCTTAACCCATGTAAAACAAAGTCAGCCCCAGGACCAGCATCAACATTTCACAGTATCCCAGCAGCACATTTATGAGCACTGAGCTTTACAGTCAGGTGCAGCCAGAGCATGTAGATCTCTTCTGTCTCAGTTGCCTTCCATTAAATAGGGATAAAACCTGGAACTTTTATTACTTTTCAGAAAAAAAAAAAATCCTATGTCTAGTATCACCCTTCTCTTTTTTTTCCATAGCCTTTCTATTACTGACATCTGTCAAGTTGTCAATAGGAGAGACCACTCTATGAAGTTGCAGTCCCCTTTGTCAGGTACCCCTTACTGCAGCCTATTGAAGACTTTGTCAGTTATCAGTATGCTTGAGCAGAGTGATTTTCCTGCTCTGACCAACTTCTTTTATCCCAAAACACCCTATCTGAATGAGTTCTAATGATGCTCTCTTATTAACTGTTGGTCCTCCACTGCTAATTTGCTGACAAGTGCAACAATTTCTCCTGGTGTCCCCTAACCACACAACATAACCAGGTTACTCAGAAAATGGGAATTGAAACCTGGGAAAGAACATATGCAAACATCTATCTGGAATAAACTCCTCCTGCCATTTAAGCATTCTAAGATCTGAACAAGAAGTAGCTCTATAGGAGGAGAACAACAAATATGAGAAAGAAAGTGACAAGATTCCTTTTCAGACCTTAGTGGTGTGAAAACATGTAGAATTAGTTTTGAAAGCACAAATAATGACGTTGAGACACACGCAAAACTAGCACAGAATACAACACTGATTTACTGGTGGTTGTTCTAAAATACAGTTAGGGCCAGAGGGCAGGAGTTCTGCAAATTAATGTATCATTAATACATCTATTGCCTTGTGGAGGACACAAACCATACCAATCGTATTTGGAGAGTTTTGGACCCCGGTCCTAAGGAATGCTGAAAAATGACCCTGCAAGCTGGGTAAGTTAACCCTAAAATCACTGAAATAAAATATGTAAGGCTTAAATGATAGCAGACTGGTTTTTTGTTTGTCTGTTTGTTTGTTTGTTTGTTTGTTTTGTGTGTGGTATCACCGAAGAAAAGACATTCAGACGTATATAATTTACAGGATTTCTAATCTTTCTTATCTTTCTTCTACCCCACAAAGTGAATGCTCTGGCCACCAGGTTAAAAACCAAGAAGAAGTGGATCATTCTTAAGTTATTCTACTTTTATTAAAATTGTTTTCAACAACAGGAACACTTTACAACCTAAACTGAAGCAAGTGTCAGATTTTGTGACTTTGGCATGAGCATCCTGTCCACAAAGGTGTAGAATTATGTTCCTTCCCTTTTACACTGAAGTTCTTGGTGCAGCTTAACAATTCCAAAAGTTTGTGCAGTTTTGATGTAAAAGAAATCCAGCAATAGCATTAAACCACAAATCTTCAAATACTGAATTTTCAATATTGAAGACTTAAAAAACCCCATCAAAATAAGATTTTAAAATCTTATCTTCATAACTCCTAGTGTCTTTCTAGGCAAGTGCTTATACCTAAGCAGTCTCCTGCTAAGAAACAGCTCATGAAACCTTTCAAAAAGTGATTGCATCTGAAGAGGTACCTCCCTGTCTTAAATACTTGCAGCGATCAACACTCTAGAAGAGAAAGGGAGATAAAGAACCAATTAAGTTCTGACTCAGGACAGTGGCACAGATAAGTGCTCTCTTAGGCTTATGCCTGCCTATCAGTGGCATAAAGCCAGATGCCATCAATGGCACTGTTTCGTCAGATGCTTATCAGAGACTGTCTAGGCTTTACTGTTTATAAATTAACTATTTGCTAAATTACAGAAAGTAAGTATACACTCCACTTATCTTTGCTTTAGAGAGACTGATACAGTGAATTATGAAGTCAAACCTTAGGCTAGAAGAAGCCTTTAGAGATTAAGTCATTGCATTCTTTCCCAAACAATTAGCAGCACTAGACTGCTAAGAGGAGATCAATCGTAATTGAGGAACTAAGTGAGGGCAATAAACAAATTACTAGTGTTTTCTCTGAAGCCTGTTTTACAGACTCACTGTTATTTAATCCAGAAGCTCAGTAGATTGTAAATTATCCATTAGAGTTGTCACAGGCCCCTTGAAAAGGATTCGCTTTATGATAAAAGTACAAGAAAGAAAATCTGCCTAGTTATTTTGGGTGAAACAGGAAAACACCAGCTGATTCATAATCACAGCTGTGCTGCCTATTTCTTGATGATGGTCAAGTGGTTTAGAGGTTTTCTTGACAAACGTCAACATTTTAACATTACCAGCTTCGCTATGAGGCACGTGGCATCTTCTCCGTCTTTCATTGTGATATTCAGTGCAGCCTTTGGAAGAATTTTCAAGTCTCCATTTCCTTTTTCTTTCTGTTTTTGTTTTGTTGTTTGTTTTATTTCGTTTCCCCCACCTATCTTAGGTAGCAAGGAACAGGAATACTGTTTTTGCAGCAGGACAACTGCCCATATAGAAGTGTATTAGGATATCTGCATACTGCAATGAAGTCTGAAGTATAGGCATACACAAAAATAGTTATTTAAATGAAAGAGACCTTATTCTTTGCCTATCCACTATCCCAGTGCAATAGCTACAAAGCAGAGAAATTAATGTTTTTCTTCTCTTCTAAATCCCCTCACTCAAAGGATGAAAGATATTTGTTTTGTTTTCAGTTCTTTTTATTTCACTTGTATATGTTGGCAGCTGATAGAGCACCAAATCTTGTCAATCCCAATGTGCTACGCACAGAAATATAAAGAACATTACAATTCCTGCTCAGAAGAGCTTAAGGACGAAAATCTAAAGGACAAGACATGGACAAAACAGCGATATCACTGTTCGCAAAGCTTTTGCACTCACTCCCAGAAAATAATGAGAAACACTATAAAGCCCACAATATTTAAAACATTGTATGTATATTACAGTTTTTGAGTTCAAGTTTCCAGAACTTCTTCTGCAATCATAATGCCAAACCTGCAACTCCCTTAAAAAAACAACTTTTTTTCAATTAAGAGTAGAAATCTAATATTGTTTGTGAGTCTCCTGTGTGTTTAACCTTAGAGAAAGCACTAAAAGTAAAATAGAATTCCAATTAAAAAAAAATTTAGTCTCCACAAACACTGCACAATACCCAGAAAGAAGTAGAACAGGAGGAAAAAGAAATATGGCACATCAGAGAACATAAAGGAAAAAAAACACAAACGCATTTCCATGGTTGGTTTCTTCCTGGAATCTGCCAAAATTTCATTGCCAGAATTTAAAGAGAACCAAAATGACATAGCTACAAAAAGGATAGCTATATTAGAGGACTAGAATGTGTTATCAGTGTAGAAAATGAATAAGACGGTTTTGTCACAAGCAGGGGTTTCCCTGGTTGCCTCACGCCGAGATTCCTGCAGGCCATTTTGTTTGGGGAGCTGTTTTGTGGCTGAGGACTGGTGGGCTGCTTACTGTTCTGCTTAGAGTTACCTACTGCTGCTTATTGTTCTGCTTACAGTCACCTATTGCTGCTTATTGTTCTGCTTACAGGGTTGCTTACAGTTCCTTACCGTTCTTACAGTTTGAAGGCGGTCGGAAAGTGTGTAAAGGCACTGAGACCAGTCTGGGCTCATTGCCAAGGGACCATGCGGCCGGGGGCAGGGAAACAACCTGATAGGTTGGCTAAAACAACCAATGGACCGCAAGAAGAAGACTATTTTGAGGAAGAAAAGAGCGAGATTGGCATGGGAGGAGTGAGGGAGTGGTTATGTAAATCAAAAGGTCTTAAAAGGGCTCGTCCCTCCCATTTGAGTGTGCTCGGACCTGGTCATGAGTGTGGTGGACCCAGCGTGCTGTTAATAAAGTTCTTCGTTTCACTTCATTTGGCTGTCTCCGAAATTTTAATTACAGATATTTCTCACAATCAGCATTTATTTTTCTACCTTTTCTAAAACTCATATAAATTATCTTGTCCTAGAAGTCCTATGACAGTTTTGATCACTATTAACTGACCCTAAAAATTCTGTTTTTCAGTAACAGTAACAGAGCAGAGTCTGTGAAATCCCAGAAGTCAGTGATAGTAAGACATCATGTGTTATTGCAACAAAATTGGAAAAAGAAATGTCCAATTCACAGAAGAAAAAGATACGTCTTTTGTGGATTTGAATTGTACCTGTCATCTCTAGTTTCTCTCCTTGCCTGGTAGGCCACATACAATAATAGATAAGCAAGAGTAAGAACAAAAAAATGCATTCCTGACTGTTGGTTTTGTCCAGTTTGCTCACTGTGAGCTTAATGACAGTCACTAAAAGCAAGCAGCCAGATTACAAAGATTTAGTGATAATGAAAAAGTCAATGCTGCCTTTACTCGACTACCTCCACTCCCCAAAATATATATGATATCTGCATATTAAATCTAACTGTTTAGAATAATAGTGTAAACTTCATGGCCCTGCAATCTTTGCTCAGTACAATAAGAGAAGCTTACAAAGAAAGGAAATAATCCTGAAACACCATTAAAAAAGTATGTGTGGGGTGTGATATCCCATTAACAGACATGATATGCCTCCTCTGGAGAAGTTAGTTCCTAATCTTGTCAGGGAAATGCATGTGCGTACGGTGCATGTGTTCGTTGGTGATGCTTTATAAATTATCTGTCTCTGGATAAGAGCTTATGTACATCTGAAAAGTTACATTGCTCTTGGTATGAAACTTTGTGATCTGATTATTATGATTATTAGAGATGGCTCTGCCTGAACCGAGGTGCAAACGAGGCCATATGCTGAAGTCAGTAGTATGGATTTTTATTTAACAGTAAATGTGAGGTAGAGAGACTGACAGAAAGACAAAGAAAAATGAGGCGGAGAGAGAAAGAGAGTGACAGAGAAACAGAATAAGTAGGAAGATTTAACCACTCATAGATCCAGATGGTATCCCGTTGGTCCTCTTCTTCTGGTCTTGTTGGTGGTAGGGCTCCCATGAAACGTAGAGTTCAGTGGGTTAATATTTGTTCAGGTGCACTTCCACTGCAGGGCGGGGTTGGGGCGGGGGGAGTTTTAAACTGTTTTTTGCAACACTGTGTATCTGTTGCAACACTGTGGATCACATACAGTCATCTAGTTGAAGGCCTCAGAAATGAGTCTGTGGGCTTTGCTCTCCCTCTGCTGAACTCAGCCAGAGCTGTTTTTCAGCGCAGCTACTGAGATGGCTTTCCTTGTGGATACATTCTTCTCCCCCACCTTGTTTACTTCTCCTTAGACCTGAGATAACTGGACAACAGTGTCACCTTTATCTTTCTCAAGTTCCCATCAGGTGGCTTAACTTACTTTCCAAACTTCCAGGAACTGAGAGAGGAATATTCGAGAGGGAGTTTGGTGGTTGCAGATGAGCAGTTGCTTCCCTTTGCCATAGCGGGCAAAGTCCTTCGGTGATCTTAACAACGTTTGGGCCATTAAGCATTAACATCTCAGTCTCTCACACCACCCCATCGCTCAAACGTTCAGTAATTTCTCTTTTGCTGCTCACTCCAAATATTTGATGATGGTGATTTTCACATAACAGACAGAAAGAGAAAAGAGAGAAGAAAGAGAAAGAGGAGAGACAACATGAATCGTTGTCCCAAACAATGTGTTTACCAAAGCAGAAAGTAAAATCAGGAGAATAATCACAGGATGTAATTAGATTGTAACAACTGATGGGATATAATAGTTAAAATCACACCTCTTAATATTAACAAAGTTACAAACACAAAATTCAGGATTTAAAGGACAGAAACAGCTCAAGCAGTAACATAAGTAATCATACAGCGTACAATAGCTATCCCAATCCTTAAAAATGCAAGCACAGTTGACTTTACTGTTGGTGGGGTCATAAGTGAAATTATTATCCATTTTAAATGTAGTTTCTTTTTTTTTTTTGAATTTCAGTGAGCAAATCGCCTTCATAGCATTCTTTTAGAATTGCTGCCACAGTAAATGGCAGCCACAACTGAGAAGCATGTGTGGTGCAGAATGTGCTACACTTACTATATTGATCAGTGTAAATAAAAGAAGTGAGGTGAAGTTAAAATACCCTCTGAGGACACATGATAGGAAACCTGACAGTGCATTAGACATGTTCAGGTGTGAATACAAGTCTCTGATTTACATTAGAATGTTTAATCTTTGATAATAGATTTGTTTCCAAAAATGGTTACAGGTAGACTTGCTTGAAAGTTTGTAAAAGGCTTTCTTGTATTTTATCCATAGCCCATTTACAGTCCTTCTGGTCTAGGAAAGGGGACTCAGCCATTTCCCATGTAATAGTTCCTTTTGGTTTGTTAAGATTATTTAGTTCACTCATTAATATCTCTAAAAATTTTAATAAAATTATAATAAATCAAAAGTCTTCTGAGGCAGAACTGGGAAGGTTAATACATGCTTATATGATTCCAAATATTCATAAATTCTTGTACCAGCTCCCAGACTAAATTTGATTGAGACAAATTATATATCCATAAGACAAAAGTAAAAGCTTTTCCCACATAAACTTAACAAAAATCTGGTTGTTTCCAGATTTAGTATGTTTGCTATATCATGATGTAGCAGCAATTGATGAATAGTGAGAAGCAGCATTACTTTTAATGAAAGTAAAGAAATATTGTGCTTAGTCTTGACCTCTACTCTAGCGAATCTCAAACTAAAAATAATGAGATTCTCCCCACTAAGAAATTTAGCACTGGATCTGTTTACAGTCCTGGTGTATACTTTCTGATTGAAAAAATGTATTATTTGATCATAAAACCGTCATTCATAAATGCTGGAGTTTAGTTACTGTGTTTGCAACAGACAATCCCTCTATAAAATGAATGCAAACCAGAAAGCATTCAGAAGCTTCTACCTTCAAAAGCTGATTATTGTAAATTTTTTCATCAATGAACACTGATAGGTTTTCACTGTGAGCCATACATTTCTAAGTAATGCAAATATATGAAAATTCTGATGAGGTCTTTATTTTTCATTGGGTTAAAAAATTAAAACTAATTGGAATTTAAAATTAATCAGGTAATGTTCAAATAAAAATTCTTTCATAGTGGATTTATAATCTTTTTTAATGAATGTCTTACAATGGAATGACTTGATCTTTGTTTTCTAACAGATTTATTTTAAATTTTGTACATGAAAACTGGCATTTTGATTTGATTCAGAATTTTGTAGTAAATTGCTATAGTTCTTGAAATTACATTTTCCACTATAGGCATTTATATTGCTCTTCACTGATTTTGTTATTGTAATCTGAGTCACCAAAAACCAGTGAAAATTTGGAGCTTTCACAGCATCTTTCACAGCAGAACTAACTGGATGTAGGTATCTAACAAATGTTTGAGGAAAAGGCCTTTTTGGTGATACAAGCATTAAGTGTCAGTGTAGAGATGATGTGCTTTGTATGTTATGGATGTGAATCCTAAGGTGAGGGTAGAGATGTGCCAATGAATAAAAGCTCTGACGATTTTATAAAATCCTGAATACATTTATATACCCACAAAAGTTGTTTATAAAGCAGCAGGAATTCCTGTGAGGCTGTAAAACCTCTCAGACTTCTGAGGGTTTGTCAAATCCATGTGATCTTATGGAACTTGTAAACTGTCAGTGAGGTGCTGCAGAATTTGTAAACTTTGGACCTTAGACAAAATCTGGAGCAGCAGCTACAAAGCCTACCAGGACTTTTGAATTGTTCACGGTATTAGTATTTCAACAAGAAAAATTCAATTTACCTTTCCAAAATCACAAGCTGCTCTCTAATATCACACAGATATTGTGGAAGCAATTTAGGACATGAAGAATCACCAAATACAGAGTTGCCATCTAGGTATCAGGTTGTTGAAGATGAAAAAATATCTTAAGAGGTTAACGATGCTATTCTCTTTATTGCAATTCTCCAGACAAACTTAACTGTACCCATTTGGCAAACAAACCCTCTACAATTTTAAATTGATAGGTCTACTGTAAGAAAAACATTTTCCTTTCAGTAAGTAGAAGTGAAGACAATGTGTTCTCAAGAGTGAATTGGTTGAAAATTAATCCAGTCATGGTTGATCCGTGATATAAACAACCTGGATAAAAGCAGTGGTTTGCATCAGTACATTGCTTAAAAAAGAAGATATTGCATCTTTTGCTACATGAGGTTCTCTAAAAATTGCTCAAACAAATGTTTGTATCTTCAGCTTATATGAGGTCTTTTATAACCTACTCAGTTTTTGATTGTTTCTTTGAAACCAAGAAAGTTCAAGCCTTTCCTTGGCCTTCATCCCTGCTGGTAGAAAAACTATGTGTTTCAGTCAGCAGACAAAAGATGTGAGGACAGAGAAAACATGCGTTATCACAAAGTATTGGTGCACTGGGGACTGACCTAAAGGGAAGGAGTCCTCACACAACATTTTCCTTATCCCAGAACTGCTTCTGCTATAACTGACTGTATCATCTTCAAGAGATCTCTTGTAATATTAACTTCCACTTCTCTCAGACTCCAGAAAAAAAAATCAGTCAAATATTAGTTATGTTATAATGTCCTCCACTGAAGGTACAAGCATATCATAGCTAGAAACCTACATTTACCTTACCAAGCTTTTAGATATTATTCAAATTTCACTGTTAGAAAGGTGAAACTTGTGGATATACAGGAAGTTTCTGTCACAAATGGAAACTCGGTTTAAATAAACAGTTTGTAATCTCCTCAAATGTTAGGTTATGTATGTATTTATTCTACTTAAAATTACATCTAATTAAGTCTACTTTTTTTACTTTCATCCCTTCATATCTCTCAACTGCTGCACCTTAGAACATCATTTTAGGGGAAGGAGGGTTGTGGAATGCTGTATGTGGAGAGCAGAGCAGTTCTTTGTAGACATCTGCCATTGCTTCTTATATAGATGAATACATAATACTTTCAAGTACACAAATCACATTTTAGATTTGGATCTCATTTAAATAATACATAAGAATGTAGAA
Organism: Manacus vitellinus; assembly: GCF_001715985.3. Taxonomy (NCBI): domain Eukaryota; kingdom Metazoa; phylum Chordata; class Aves; order Passeriformes; family Pipridae; genus Manacus; species Manacus vitellinus. The sequence continues at coordinate 274,538 of NW_021938983.1, forward strand.
AATGTTTCAGAGGGCAAGAAAATGCTTACAGCATAAAATTGAAAGAAATTTTGATAACAATTGCTGGTTTCTTTAGTGTGTTTTAAACCTAAGAGATGTTTATTGCAAAAACCAGTGTTGTTCTCAGTCTATCTGCATATAAAGGTGGAGAGTGAGGGAAATCAGAAGAAAGAACATGGTAAGATGAAATTCAAGTAGTTACAAACTCCTTGTCCTTGAAATTTATATAAATAACTTTCCTGTGTTTTTTTAACCTGTTCCCCTTGTTCCCCAGCCACCTCAGCAGCGAGGCATGTCACTCTGATGGTTCACATCCATCTCCTTTTATTGATGTCCACTTTGGTATCTGCACAGGTCATCAATTTTGCTGCCTCTCTGGCAGCTGGAGGGAAAGGCAGGGCAGCCTTGTGGGACTTGGCATGTGAGGGGAGGCTCAGCTCGCTGCTGAACTCACGGTTCCAGTCAGATGCCGCTACCAGGGTGTCATAAATCTTGTAGGTGACCCAGGTGAACTCTGAGGCTCAAAGCTCACTGAAAACTGATCAGGTCTCTGTTTAGTTTAACAGGCCCTTTTCAGTGACAAGTGAAGGGTTCAACAAATGCTCAAACCAGATATATATTAGTTGAAAAACTAATGGCTTTTAAAAGAATGTTTGACAATTGTTTAGGGCTGTCTGTAGATCCATTATACTGATAAACGACCAACTTGGTCTATGCCAATCTGGAGATGGCCAGCAAGAAAGTAACTTTGATTATTATTTTTTTTTCCCTTCCTTGCTTCCCCACACACTCTCCACCTCTTTGGGGGCTTCATAAGAGCCTCATGTGCTGTTGTGGTCAGGAAGACTTAAAGAAGGCAGCAAAGGGTACCTGTGCAACTTATATTCAACATTGCAATCAAACTGGAATTAAGCAAGACTGCAGATGCCTCCAGTGACCTGCTATTGACCGCCTGAACTTCTAAGTTAGGGTCAGTTGGGGCCCAGAGTAGGAGGTCAAAAGCTGGTCAGTGCTCTTCAGCTTCAGCATGTTGAATAGAGAGACTTTATTGCTGTGATTTATGCAATTTGCACAGACAGGTTAAGGAGACCTTAAAACATGCCACAGTGCTCACTTACACTGGTTACACCATCCACTTGGAAAATAAATTCCGATTGTCCATATGAAATCTCTTGTGGATACGCCTTGAAGTATTTTACTCCCTGTGCTATAAAGATTCATGCCCACACTCGACCCCTGAACATGACAAGGTTAGTGTTTCCAGATTTATTTAAACAGCATGAACACACCAAATGAAGCACTTTACAAAGTGGATTAATTGCAAAGGCAGAACAACAACCAGTAATTAATTTATTTTTTTTTGGAGGGGGAAGCAGTTTAGATCTTTAACCAGTCACAGTTGCAATTTGAACATAGCAAAGACTGATTTTTAACCAAACCACACATACCAAACTTTGGTGCTTCCCTCTCAGTTTCTACATATTTTCTTATCTTTGTACCAGAAATTCTACAGTTGATGGGAAACAATCAGAGCAATCATAAAGAAGAACTAAAAAAATTAAGAGCTGTTATAATTTTGTAATCAAAAGATTTTTTCCGTGTGAAGCTTAATATGGATTAAATTATATCTTAACTTCCACACCCAAAACAGTTTTAAGGACTGCCTTAGCTTCTGCTCAAACTCTGTGTCTTTTTGAGCAGAAACTGACAGTGTGATGTGGATTTTCTGACACTCATCTCTGACCACCAGACTTGTTTTTGCTGGTGATCAAAGCCAGAAATTGAACCCCAGTCATGGAAGGTGAAATAGTGAGGTATTTTTAAAACCTTTAGAGCTATGTCTTCTTCATTGTGGTAGTTCATAACTCTTTGGTCTGTGCTACCCTGGTTTAACATCTAATTTAACAAGACATTAGTCCATTATAGGGTGTAATTGTATTTGACAGAATGAAGGGAAGATGTAAAATTTGCCAAGCTCTACTCAAAAAAAATGGTTTTAGTGAGTGTATAGCTACTAATTTTCATAAGTATGTTAAGGATGCAGTTTCAGCAAGCATATTCTATGCCCTAAATTCTATTTATGTGAAGCTCAAGAATGGTTGAGTGTGAATTGTTGAAATGCTAGGTAATTCCACCATTATTAATAAATGTATTTATAACCAGCTATAGAACAGAGCAGCTTTGGCAGTTAAGTAATAATTTGTTTTTAAAAGAACTTATGTATATTATGTTAAGTGGTATACTGGTCTGTCATAAGCAGAACGTGTATTATTAAGGCTGCCAAAATGTGTATTTATCTGAAAGCCTAAAACTGATACAAAAGACACTTCTCAAATCAATAATACATATTACAACCTCCTATGGAAGTATCTTTCTCATGTAATGAAATATAGGAAAACCTATCAACTTCTTGCTTAATTCCTTTAACTCAGAGATTAAGGTACCTGGTGCCATCCATGGATCTACACATAAAAGGTTCTGCGAACAAGTAACAGGAGTAGAATATGATCTCTGATCAACCTGTAGAGACAGTGCTGATGGCTGTTGTCTTGTTTTAGCCTGCTCTGTGTGCTTACCTAAAAGAAAGACAGTGTTCCTAAAGCGCAGGAGACAGTTCCCAGTCAGACTCACTTCATCTTCCAGTACAGACAGCTCTCTCACCCCAGAAATAGAGATGGATTCTGCTCCTACGGATCTTGATGGCATCAGGGGCTGGTGTCAACTACAGCCTTATACTCCTGTGGGTCTGATGTGCCAGGCCATTGGATCCACACAGTCCAGGAAATCTGATTGTCTGTTTGCTGCACCTGGCTAGAGGCAGGGCCCGTCTAGTTCTGGTCACGGTACTCGTTGCTCACTTCTTGTAAATATGAACTGGAGATTCCTCCAAGAGGATTGGAAGTATCATTAGCACTCCTATTCTGTGTGAGGACTTGCCCATCGGAAATGAGAGCAGCATTTATCCTTGAAGAATTTCTCAACTCACATACCTGTGCTGCTAGGGCAGAGGTGGGTTTTCCACCCCATTTGCTCATGTCCTTTCCCTTGTCACACAGCAAAAACCATAGGTGTGTACCCTCCATCTCAAGCAGGGCAGTGCTTGCTCCCAAGAGCAGAGACTCTAGTCCACACTGGCAGGGAGTGGGACATTTCCTTTCCAACTTGCTCAAGTCTTTTGAGTCTGTCCACAGTCTCGGACAGATTCTCCACAGCCAAAGCAGGTTGGTAGGGAGGAAAAAAGATGATCTTCATATTGTCACAGTCAAGTAGTCACCTGAAACAGTGTTCTGCTTCTTTCATTGACATCAATGCCAATGAGTTGGCATATGATGATGGTGCACTCTGTACAAACTTCTACTACATGGATTGTGTACACTGGACTTCATCTGGATCTACAGGAACTGCTCATTATTTGAATCCCTATAGATTACCTCCAGCACAGTTAATTCTCTCAGGTACTGGATACCTTTCTCCATGGCATTCCACCTGCTTGGGCACATTACTAGATCATCTTTGAGAGAAACTTTCTCTCACACTTGACAAGAGTTGCCCTCAAAGGCAGAGAGTTTCTGTCCCCTTCCCAATCCCTTTGTCAGTGCCCCCATCCCAGGACAGAGATCTCAGTTTCTTGGCTCCACTACCATCTAGTTTCATATCATGGGCCACACTTTCCCAGCTTCAGAGCAGCCCAGGTCACCAGGGGCTTTCCTGACTGGCAGCTGAAATCTTTTTGCATATCTCTAAGCTTAGCAGGGCATAGGGATTGGGTGATTATCTCTGGCCCTGCCTCTTCCTGTTATACGCACTCTGCTTCCTCTTCATCCCACACTAAGTGAACTGATTTGGTCTTGGATTTCTTCTTCTATGTAGGGGTTACTTCTACTAAGCATGGGTTATTCCTCTGGTTCAGCTGCAGTTTTGAGCAGCCACAGTGCCTGTTGATCTGCCTCTTCACCGGAGGGTGCTGTCTAGTGATGAGCAGTGTCTGCTAAATAGCAGTCGGGGCCCAGCACACTGCAGTAAGTTGCTTCTCTCTGGAGTTGCCACAGCATTCTCCTTGCAAATATTCTACCACTTCATCAGGGTCCTATAGTTGTTCAGGGGGAGAGAATTTTCCCCCAGACTGGCCCATTTTCTCCCACATTCCATGCCTCATGACTATCCACCCTCAGGGCAGATCTCTGAATGACCTTCCTAGAAATCTCTTTCTTGACTCTAAACATGGTATGGACTGTACTGAGGAGACCTGGCAGCCTTAGCAATAAGAACATGCTTTCTTTGACATCTAAAGGGAATTCAAATTTCCTAAAAGTTGTTGTAAAAGGCCTGAAGGGCCCTGGAAAAGAGTCCTTTTCTCCCTCCCCTGGCAATGAATTGAAGTGATATGGAATAACCTCCATGTCCTAGCCACAACCCCTCCTGGCTACTGCAAAAATTAACACTGTCCTGGCCAGAACAAGGACAAGTGGGAAGTCTATCCCACATTCCTAAAGAGTCTGTGACAGACACCTAAGAAAGGAAAACCTCTTTCCTAGAAGGTCTAAAATTTTTTTAGACCTTTCTGCAAATTAAGGGAGGTTTAAACCCACTAGTATAAGAGAAAAAGGTTTTTATATGTTCAGTTCAGGGAAAGCTTCAAAGCTAATTTGAATCTTATCCAAGTTTTATCTAAAAGTTAAGCTGTATTTCTCCTCTAAAGAGGAACATGCATTTCCAAAGCTTGACTCCAGATAGAATTGCAAATAATGCAATAATGCTGGATAATTCTTTGTGCATTGATAGTTATGCAAAGCAGACAAATCCCAAAAGGAAAAATAAAACCTTCTCTGAATACTCCAAAATACTTAGTTTGTGATTGGTACAACATACAAATTTCTTTCAACTATTTTGTTTTCTAAGTATAAAAAACATACTAGATCAACATGGAGAATTGTGAGCAGGGAGAATCCTACAGCTATTAAAAGGCAAAAGTATTTTGGAAAAGATACCAAATTTAAACAGTAACATTTTAAGAATTCTGCACTGTGATGAACTAACATGATGCTGATGAAGAAAGAAATACTTCAGATGACAGTTGGTTAGTTTGAGATCAATATAATTTTTAAAGACCAAAAAATGTCTGATTTGGAAAGTGAAAATATAATCACAGCTTCAGAGCAAGAAACCAGTTTCTAAACAATTGAAAAGATGAATAGAGTCACTTGTTGGATACATATATAATTTTCTGTACATGTACTGCATCAGCCTTTCCAGGGACAGTTAATGAATTTTGGTGGTCCTTAATACTGCCAATGCAAAAACTTGACCATTTATAGACAGATTAGGAAAACCTCAGACAGCCCAAAAGTTTAGATAGGGAAATGTCTGCCTTTAATATATTGAGCTGAGTTTTGGTGCCTGTGAGGTAATATCTGGTGAAGGGTGAATGAAAAATTGGAAGAAGATGTTATGATACTTATAATTTGTGTACAAAATAAAAACAGTTATTAACCAACAGGATTTAGTCCAAATGACAAATTTCTACCCAGGAACAAATCAAGGTTAAGGCTGCACATGGACAAAGTAGGACCAAAGTGAAGGTAAATCTGGTTATTAATAATAGAACATTAATGCTATACCATAGAAACACAGCACATCTTTCATCTTTGTGTGAGGAAAGGGCAAGATTAAAAGGTATTTTGGGACTTAATGTTCACCCAAGTGCAGCATTTAGACTTCAAGTACTTGGTGCCTAACCCTAAAATCCAAAACTACATGAAGTTCCATTTTTTGGATTTATCTGCACATTCTACAAAGAAAACCCAAACCTGACTTCCTGACATGTTTTCTCTCTTTGACAACAGACCATGAAGACAGTCTGTTGAATATTTTCCTTATACTTTCTCTTACTTTCTTTGAAAAGCAAATTCTCAGCCTGAAAATTCCTAAGCAGTTTGGGCTTGCAGGTGCTCAACGGTCTGTACAATGCAAAAAAAAGCTTAACATTTTCAGTCATTTTTATGATCATATGACTCAGACTGGCATTCAAATAGAGTCAGCCTTCCTGTCCTTTACCAAAAACTTGGAAACTGACTTATTCTTCAGTATCTTATACAATGAAGACTATTTATTACATTTGATTCCCTATATTGATATTTTAAATGTTTTGTTACCATGTCAAGATTATAGAGTTATCAGAGTGATGAGCACAGAGGAACACTAAAACTCTAGCAATGTGAAACATGTTCTTGAGTGGCTTCTATAGGAGGATGCTCTAAATAACTCTATTTGTAGCTAGGATTTACATTTCTATTGTGAAAGCAGGTGGCTTCTTAGTTTCCTCTTTTGAGAACACACTGTGGAACAGTCAAACACTGACTTTTGGCTTTGTACCTTGCAAAGAAAGTCATTGTATGGACTTCATATAAGGTGCCTTTACCTTCCCAAAAATAGAGAAATCTATAACATCAAATTCAGGCATTTAGCTTGTTTTCATGAGACTAACTGTAACTTGCATTCAAAAGAGCGTCGTGAGAAGTCAGGTTAGAAAGAAAAATAGTATATCCTCTTAAATGGAGCATGAAACCTCATCTAAGGTCAAAACTGAGGTCATAAAGAGGATAATATGGGCTTAGCATGCAGTGCAGCTGCTGTTTGCTGTACTTAGCCTGTGAATAAAAAAAGGGACTTTTGTTTCCACTACTGTTACTCCTTGCATCTTTCTAAGTAATTTCTTCACTCAGCTACCTAAACTTGTATAATATATGAGGCAGTTAAATTTAATATATATGTATCTGGCAGCCACATATTTACTTTAAAGTATCTGATTTCAGAAATAAACAGTGTGATGTGGGTTTAATAGGCTGAATCTCTCTTGAAAAAATATATTTATAAATGCACATCCTCCTATGGTGACAAAAAGATTTTTTGATGTTTCTGAAATCAATGTTTTCCATCATGTGTTGGAATGGCATTAAATTCTGCTGTAGAGGAGGAATCAACAACAGACCAAGCTCTGACTCCCTTGTATTAGGACAGAGGATCTAAGCAAACAAGCACAGTTTTGTAAGGAGCAAAATTGAGAAGAAATCAGATAAATAACCATTCCTCCATGCAATGTCCCTTTCTGACTCCACAGTGAGTGAAGTGAGTCCACTCTCAACCAGAGAACAAGGCAGTAAAGGCTTTTTTGCGATGAACACCAGAAAGAAAATTGAAAAAGACACACTCCAGAGAAGAATGGTGAGGATTTACCAGATTAAATCCACCAAATAGAACCATGATAAAAATCTAATTTCATTATTCAGAGGCTACGGAGTGTATTTTACCTTAGGGAAATGTACTTTGACTCATTTTCAGTAACTGTGTAGTCCATTTAGTCTCTACGCTTGAAAACTAACAGCAGTTTAACAGGAGTATTGCCTGTACAGGTGGAGCTGTCTGCCTAGGATTAGGCCAATAAATATTGATGGTGATAACTGTTCCTGACTTGAACAGTAGAAGGATAGAACTGAAAGCAGTTTAACTGACATTTGCGCGCATGCTTGGTAAACAGAGCTTGGTTTGAAAGTGCTGAACATACAGTATTGCCTTCTGCACTGTTCACATTAAAAAGTACCACTGACCACAAAGTTGACTTCGAAAAATGTTGTAGCAAATATTAAATCAAATAATTTCACCAGAAATATATCACATATACAGTGGTAATACATAATAATATATGTCTAATTGTCCTTTGGCAAGTTTTTTTTTTTTGAAAGCTCATCTGTCACAGTTTCTCATTATTCCAGTGTTAAGTGTCACCTTTTGTCTGCACATACTTTCCAAATTGTGCTTGTCTTGAACAGCAAGATTTTGAAAGTCCACGATGCACTGGAGGAGAGTGAGCTTTCATTTCTTATGTGTTTCCCATTAATTTTACTTTTCAACCTTTTTTCATAAATCAGAAAGTTTGTGAATTTCTCTGTGTGATATACATCACCCAGGAGGAAATAGTTTGCTCACACACAGTTTTCTACTTTATTAGGTGTGACAATTTATCACGTAACTTATCCAATGCATCATTTTACTCAGACTAAATAATTTAAACTCGATATGAGCTCTTTGCAAACCTGATTTGACCAAGATGCATCAAGGTGAAAAGTCAGGCAGTTCAGCTCAAGAAGACCTTTTAAGTGAAGTGTACAGCACACCTTGAGGGAATGCAGTCCCCATGGGGTAACATCCAAGGTGCATTAAAGAAATGAAGGGAATGGAGTCTGTTTCTGCAAGTGGCTGTGTACCTGACACGCTCTTGGACTTGTATAGGTTAATGATGCATAACCCCCCCCTTCAATTTAGTAATTTGAATTACCTCTGGCTTAATAAATGACTGCTAAAAATGGTGTTCTTCTCTTTAAAGGAACCACACTTAAACAGAAACAAAGTGTCTGGAAGTTATATCAAATTAAAAAATGTGCTGCTGCTGTTAACTAAAGGTCTCCTCCATTGGCTCTGAATATGATGCCCTTATATTAAAGACCTCTGACATTGCCTGCCACTTGATCTGGATACATTAATATGGGATTCCAGGCAGATAAGAGCTGAAGCTCTAAAACCCTTCCTTGTGCAAGTGTTTAGGCACAGCTGTTTTGCTTCGCATTTCAGAGCACTGGAACTCTGCAAGCTGCCACACTTTTACAGGACTGCATGTGCAGAGACTAAAAAAAGGTATCATGCCCTGGCTAGACAGCAGATGTGGGCATGAAGAAAAGTCTCCATTAAGAGAAAAAAATAAACAAAAAAAGATTTGAAAAAAACCACAAATTGAGAGGCAAGAGGAAGAAATTAAAGGGAGGTTATATGAACAAGCAGAGGAAATTAATCTGTTTTTCTGAGATACAAGAGGTTAAATGTGCAAAGATTTTCCTCAAATGTTGCAAGCCCAACATATTTACTCTTTAAAAACATTTTTGCACCTCTAAATCTGCCCAAAAGTATAAATTTTTAGGAGTCTAGAAACTCAAATGCCACCTCTACATTTGCACATTTTGTATAATGAAACATCTAATCAACTATATTTCAGGAGGAAGGTTCCTTCAGCTCAAATCAACAATACATAAATACTAGCATGCAAAGGAGAAATTATACGAAAAAGCCACTCCTAACACTTTCACAAACTGTCTTGATTTTCTTAATTTTCCCAGCTCCAGGTCTGTGTTGTAAAAGGAGTTTCTCAGAGAAGCCTCTTCTATAATTGATGAAATATTTTTATTCTACATTTGTGGTCAAATAGCTATTTAAAGCCTAATCCTACTTCACAGAACCTTACGGGACACTTTTCCATTGATTCCAATAAGATCAGGATCCAGTGCCAACTTATTAAAGCTACAGAAGAACCCCTGGTGTAGAGTTTTTTAAAAAAATGTATTAAATGGGGAGGCAACTGATATATTTAATGAAGGAGTATAGAAATTCCATGTCATGCCTATCTCATATTGGCCTTTTTAGCCGCAACAAACGTGGGTAGAGCCCTTCCCAAATCTTCATTCGCGAAGCCCAGCCATGATGATGATAGAAATTCCATGTAAAAAAAGTTTGAAATATGGTTAGGAAAATACATATATTTGCAAACACATTTGTAAGAGGAATTTGTATTAGGCAGTTCAAGAGAAGTTTACTGTCTCTGTTATTAACTGGCAGAGAGCTTTGTTCAACAAGAACTCTTTGGGTTCTTTAGGCTAACTTTTTGTGACTTCAAGATGTTTGAGTAGAGGTGCTTCTCTGATTCACTATGCAGTGCAAAGTAAATTTTATGGGACAATCAGACTGTCCTGGATGTCCTGAGCAAGAAACATTTCACAATGAAGAAGCTCCTGACTGCTCAGATGGCAAACTTCCTGAGAAACAGTCGTTCTTTGAGATAAATTTCCTCCTTCACGAGACTGCCACAAGAGCTGCAGAGTGGCTGGAAATAGAGTTTATTTTAATGAGCTTCCCATTTGCAGAAAAGTTTGAATTAATACCTGAAAGCTTTATCTTCACTGCTGCAAGGGTGTGGGACTTTTTTCACCCTTCAGGATAGCAGATGCTGTCTATACCTGTGAGTAATCACAACTGTCACACTCTTTTTTCACTTGAAGTAGGAATTTTGTGTGGGAGAGGACAGATTTCATCTGCTGTGGTTTAAAAGTTGTGATTACTGAGCGCTCCTTCCACTCCCACATTTTTCTACTTGAAAAGAAAACCCTCAGGGTTTCCTACATCAGAAAGTAAAGCTGACCTCTCTTGTACTTCCAAATAACACAAAGATAAGCGTTTTCTTATGTCCCAATTAAAAAGGTTTCAAAACTGGTTAACACTCACTGCTGGTGATGGGAGAAAAACAAAAAGGGCAAGGGGCAAGTGTGATGTGAGTAAAGTTCTTGTTTTGTGAAGAAAAGGTGAATTTTAACTCTCTTCTCATCATTTTGGAGGCTCATCTGGAAGGAAGACATTCTAAAAAACTTTATCACTGTATGTGATACCTTTCTTGCAACCTTACATGTAAGTATAAAATTATAGCAATACATCCACTGGTGTCATGATCATGATAGACTCAAAAATAATCTGAAATCGTGACGGAAGAGGACAAAAAAGAAAACAGTGGAGATTTTTTGATGCTTTTTTCCCCAAGTAATCCCCCTTGGTTTTAAAAACAATCTTGGCTTGAAGGGATAGGGAGGGGAAAGAAAACAGAGGGAGAAGAAAGGGAAGGGAAGAGGGAAAGGGAAGGGAAGATTTGGGAAGGTTTGGGAAGGGAAGGTTTGGGAAGGTTTGGGAAGGGAAGATTTGGGAAGGGAAAGTTTGGGAAGGTTTGGGAAGGTTTGGGAAGGGAAGATTTGGGAAGGTTTGGGAAGGTTTGGGAAGGTTTGGGAAGGTTTGGGAAGGGAAGGTTTGGGAAGGTTTGGGAAG
>NW_021938983.1:285658-300375 GCF_001715985.3 Manacus vitellinus
GGGAAGGGAAGGTTTGGGAAAGTTTGGGAAGTTTTGGGAAGGTTTGGGAAGGTTTGGGAAGGGAAGGTTTGGGAAGGTTTGGGAAGGTTTGGGAAGGGAAGTGAAAAGGGAAGGGAAAGAATTCAGCAAGTAGGACAGAGCAGAATAATATTAATAATAAGAGAATTTGGGTCGTAGGCCGAAAGAGTAGCAGTATAGAAATGAGGTCCTGTAAAACCTGATTCTAGAAAATCAGATCTAGGAATAACGCTATGCTCCATTGAGAAAAAAAGGTTGAGAAAGACAGTATTCAAATTATCCACAATTGGCAAGAAAAATTAAATTCAGCATAAACCTCTTCATTACAGAAAATGATATCCTAAAACTGGTAAGCCATTTCATTGGTTTCATATTGCATTGAAATTTATCAGACAGTGTAAGGCGAAGAAGTTGTCTTTCTTTGAGATACATGATGGGAGAGGAAAGAGAGGATGTACTGACAGCACCAAGTCAAACACAGTAGTGGAAGGAGGTAAAATTGGTGAAACCCAAACTGCTGATAGAGAGTAAGAAAGAAAAACACAGCAAGGAAGATTTTAATATAAAGACAACAACCAAGAAGCTAGAAATGGAAACTTTGATGGTCACAAAACAAATGCAGAAAACATGTGGGTGGCTACAGAGATCTTTGATCATGTGACTCTGCAGAAGTCTGGCAATTTTCTGAAGATCTTTGAGGAAAGAGAGTTTCTTCACAGCATTGCACATGGATTTCCTGAAAAAGCAGTGTAGATCTGTGATTCATATCTAAAAAAATGAAATAGGACAGGATCATGGAAGAGGCCTATAAAATATTGGAAGAACAAAAAGACATCTAATCTCTGCTGATGTTATTGTCACACACTTTGTGGAATCAACCATTACCTGAGCTCTGGAAGGGATAATTTCTTGGATAGATATGGAGGATAGTTACATCCAGAAAGAGTGGAAAAAAGAGAGCACTTTAAATAGAGTAACAGAAGACTGTGAAAGTTGCAAAGGAACTCTGCTCATGGATGGAAGTGTGGTGAGAAGGCAGTAAGGAGGGAGATGAATCATGGGTATGAAATGTTCATCATTGTGGTGTAGGATGCTCAAAAATGGTGACTCAGGCCCTGGCAGAGCCCTGAAATGAGGTTGTCAGCTCTGGAGGGCTTGTTTAACTCAGGATTTGTTGTAAAATACCACACTGAAGTTTGCTTTCCTGTGGATGCTCTGCAAATCTCAGTGTTGATTTGGAACAGTCATTTTAACACTTCTAACTCCTATAATTCAACTGAGAATTGGAGATGCATGAAAACAGAGAGAAGAGTGTCTAAGTCAGAAACAAATACTCTACTTTCCTCAAAACCTCTCAGATTTATATTTCTTTTATTGCAAGTTCTCCCTTTCTGATATCTGTTCTTTGCTTCTGCTTTTTGTGTTTTTCTTTTCTTGACTGCTTCTTCCCTCTTTTTGGTGTTTCTTCTTATTTATCTTAACAAAATTGCTTTTTAAAGCCTTTTTCTATAAATTTCCCACTATTTTGTTCTTAACCCTACATTAGCAAATACCTTTGCACTTTGCTCTTCTCTACCTTCCCTACATCTCCTTTGTTGCACTTTTCCCCTTAATTTCTCTTTTATTTTCTTCACTTTCTCGCTACATTCTCCATGCCAGAACTTCAGCAAAAGATCAAAAGGGAAAACCCAGCAACACAAATTAGAGATTTGATGGCAACCAAGTGTAACTAAATAAAAATGCTTTTGCATTAGCCACAGTTACTAACAGCATTTAATAGTTGGCAATCTGTAGTTTTTACTGGGCGAAAAACATAAGTAGGCACAGCAGACAGCATAGTAAAAATTGTGTTTCCTATACAAGCTTGTCCAAAGTAGCACATCTTTTGTGAGCATTTTTTCTTCATTAGTATGAAAACTTGAAATATGTACGTTGTAAACTATGGCTTGAGACACAAGTAACCTAAATTTGTATTATTCCTTCCCAGGACCTCAATGAATATAATATCATTTCACTTTCTGACATGGAAAGGCACAGGTGAGTACAACATCTACTGATTAGAGAATCAATACTATTTCACACAGCTTATATTAAAGGATGTAATCACCCAGATGTTGCTGCTGTCAGTAGAACTGCGATACTGTGCACGTTCACACTTTGAGATGCATCACATAGATACACTGTATCTGTATGGAAATATGATTCTAACATACTTTAATTGTATTCAATAATCACATTTTATAACCTTTTAATTGACTAGTATTTAGTGTTTGGCAATTAAACTATTGTAACCAACCATCCATTGAAGTTAATTATCTGTATATTATGCTGGTCACTTTAAGTATGTCTTTTACTATGTTTAGGACATGGCATTTTTCCAATTTCTTAATGGGCTACATTTATAAAGGGAACTACAGCAAACCTGTTCTCTGTAGTGTATTACAGAAGAATAACTCTTATGATGGCAATCTTGTTAGAAGCTGTTACGAACAACATTCCCTTCAGGCTATATCTTAAACTGTCAGTGTAGCTACTCTGTTTTACACTAGCTGAGGATTGGGACACGTATGATTGCAAGGAATGGTAACTCCTTTAGATGCATCAAATCTTTTAAGATAAAGAATGTTGGTACCAAGAATAGCTGAGTTAAAAAACATTTCTGAGAATAGCAGAGTAAAATAAGAACAACTACACTGATGACAGGGCTAGTTGCTCTGTACTTATGTCCATATAAAACTTAATTTGCTCCTATACAGAAGGACCAACCATGAGGTCTTTAAGGCGTTCCATTAGTGCAAAATAAAGTTTGGGAATAAAATTAAAATTAATCACTCTTGTCAAGTAGCATTCTCTGTGTTCAAAGAATGTAATAGAAAATCAACATGATGAAATTATCTTCTGAAGGAATGACCTTCCATTTATATTTAACTATTTTTCTCTGTTGGGCCAGCATGGCTTACAAACATTGGCCCTTCAGCAACATGTCGTAAGTGCCATTCACAGAAATACAGGAGGATAATAGAAACTGAATCTACAAATTTTTCAAGGTCAATGGGGAAGAAAGTACTCTAATTTCATATACTAGAGCTGACCATATTTCATGTTTTTATCCATACACTGTTTTGAACCAGAATATGTCAATCCATGATGCCACTGCACTGCATGTTTGGCAGCAGCCTGATGGTTGCTTGTCTGGTAACAGACAGTGGTCCTTTCCTGTGATGGAGCTGTAATGTCTCTTGGAAGCACTTCCCTGCAGTGAGCACCTGTGCATGCTCCCCTCTGCAGAGGTCATTTGATACAGAAGATTCAGGTTTTATGGCTCTTAACAACTTTTGATATAGGTCCTGCAGGAACAAGTGGTTTTTTTGAATTAATATATACAGTTGAAGTTTGGCTAAAGAAAGTCGTATCTTTCTATGTAATTTTAGGACTTTGCTGTATTATGCAGTTTTTTACGATGACAATGTCAAGATTTCACTCATTAGTTTGATTGAAAATAGCAATGTGTGATTCCATATAGGAATGTATGTTGAAGCAAGGATTTTGAAACACATCCCTCAATAGAACAGTTACAATGGATCAGTGAAAATAATAGCTACAGAACTGGGATTATTTTTTGTGATTTTGAAGAAGTTTGGAGTGAAAGCATTTCTTCACTTTCACATCAACTTTCCTCTCTTGTAGCTGAATCTTGAACTAGATGTAGTGATATGTGATTTCTTGTGGTATGTTATGTACAATCTCTTAAACAAGTCTCTGTAGACTGTCTGCAGGCGCTCACCCAAATGCAAGTTCTGTACTAGCATACCACCAAGCTGTATCAGATGTGATATGGAAACAGTACTTTCACCTACAAGATTCAAAGATCCAGAAACAGACTCAAGGTCATTTATTAGACGGACAGATCATAGAATCATAGAATCATAGAATCATAGAATCGATTGGGTTGGAAAAGACCTCCGAGATCATCGAGTCCAACCCTTGGTCCAAATCCAGTCCATTTACTAGATCATGGCACTCAGTGCCACGTCCAATCTGCGTTTAAAAATCTCCAGGGATGGTGAATCCACCATCTCTCTGGGGCAGCCCATTCCAATGCCTGATTACTCTCTCTGTAAAGAATTTTCTCCTGATATCCAACTTAAATTTCCCCTGGCGGAGCTTAAGCCCGTGCCCCCTTGTCCTATTGCTGAGTGCCTGAGAGAAGAGACCAACCCCCACCTGGCTAGAACCTCCCTTCAGGTAGTTATAGACGGTGATGAGGTCACCTCTGAGCCTCCTCTTCTCCAGGCTAAACAACCCCAGCTCCCTCAGCCTCTCCCCATAGGACTTATGCTCCAGTCCCTTCACCAGCCTTGTTGCTCTTCTCTGGACCTGCTCCAGCACCTCAATATCCTTTCTGAACTGAGGGGCCCAGAACTGAACACAATACTCAAGGTGTGGCCTCACCAATGCAGAGTACAGGGGAAGGATCACTTCCCTGCTCCTGCTGGCCACGCTATTTTTGATACAGGACAAGATCCCATTGGCCTTCTTGGCCACCTGGGCACACTGTTGGCTCATGTTGAGCCTCCTGTCAATTAGTACCCCCAGGTCCCTCTCTGCCTGGATGTACATCAGTGTTTTGTCTTCCGTTTTTATTTGTTTGTATGATAAATTTTGAATCTTAGCCTTAGTAGTTAAAAATAGTTAAAAATACCAATAACAGCAACGCACCATAGAAAACTAGATCTCACCATGTTTTCTTCTGAACCACAGTCACTGGACTTGTTGGAGTAAGCATGACGAGTAGAAAAATACCTTCTTTGTGTAGGTTCAAAAAACTTATCCTGAAAGAACAAAGAAAGGCAAAGTGTGTAATGTGTCCAGCTTCTCTAGGCTAGAGAATTTTTATACATGATTAAAACAGGAATAGGTCTTTGGTGCCAAGAGCTACTGTAGTTGGTAACTGAGGCATGTGTAGAAACAGGTACTTCTAGTTTTTTGTTTAGCAGTGAAGAGAACTGTGGTGACCACAGGCTGGGTCAACCCTGTTTCAGGAGTATAAGCCTCTTTTCTGTGATTTACTAAAACCCTCACGCAAAAATAAACTATGACAATAAACTATGGTAATTATATACATAAGGAATTTGCAAAGAAAAAAATTCCTTTTCTAATACTATTTGGTCTGCAAGCCAAGCTGTACCTGTTTTCATGCAGTGTTAAAATATTTTTTAGTAATTGCTAATGGATAGCGATGACTTGTCTTGAATGGTTTTATACAAATAACATTGGCTTATGGTTTCAAGTTATTGTTGTCTTGCATGGAGTGACTATATTAGTGGACAGGGGAAGAGTTACAGATGTCATTTATCTGGATTCCTGTGAAGTCTTTGACATGGTCTCCCACAACATCCTTCTCTCTAAACAGGAGAGAGATGGATTTGATGGGTGTACTATCAGATAGATGGATATATAAGAAATTGGTTGGATGGTCACATCCAGGAGGTAGTGACCAACAACTCAGAGTCCCAATGGACATCAGTGACAAGTGACAGAGTCCCAATGGACATTGTGTCACTCAATACTGACCCAGTGCTATTTAATATCTTCGTTAATGACATAGATGAAGGGATTGAGTGCACCCTCATCAAATTTGCAGACAACACAAAGCTGAGTGGTGCTGTTGACATTCCTCAAGGATGGGATGCCATCCAGAGGGACCTGGACAAGCTTGAGAAGTGGGTCAGTGGGAATCTCATGAGGTTTAACAAGACCAAGTGCAAGGTGCTGCACCTGGGTGGGGGTCACCCCCAGTATTAGTACATGTTGGGTGATGAAGAGATTAAGAGCAATCCTGCTGAGAACTTGGATGTGCTGGTGGATGAGAGACTGGACATGAGCCATCAAAGTGCACTTGCAGCCCAGAGAGCCAAACATGTCCTGGGCTGCATCAAAAGCAGTATGGACAGCAAGTCAAGGGAAGAGATTTCTTCCTCTCTACTCCACTCTCATGAGGTCCCACCTGGAGTAGTGCATCCAGATCTGTCAATCCCAGCACAGGAAGGACATCAACACTGCTCCAACAGGGAGTGAGTCCAGAGGAGGGCCACCAAGATGATTAGCAGGATGGAGGACCTCTTCTAAGAGGAAAGGTGAAGAGAATTAGGCTTGTTTAGCCTGGAAAAGAGGCTTCGAAGTGACCTAGCTGGGGCCTTCTGATACGTGAAGGGAGCCTACAGATGGGGAGAGATTCTTTACAAGGGGTACAGGACAGGACATGGGGGAATGGCTTCAAATTTAGATATTAGGATGATTTTTTTATAATGAATGTGGTGAGACAGTGGACCAGGTTGCCCCGAGAAGTTGTGGTTGCCCCAGCCCTGAAAGTGTCCAAGGCCAGGTTGAATGGGACTCTGAGCAACCTGATCAAGTGGAATGTGTCCCCACCCATGGCAGGGGTGGTGGAACTAGATTGCCTTTAAAGTCCCTTGTCAAAAGTCTCTCTCCAGCTCTCTTCTGCTAGGAAGGTGTCAGTTTGCGTCTGACTGAGCTCAGTAGGTGAAGGCAGGTCAAGATTCTAATGACAGTGTGGCACTTTGCCTGAGAAAGGAGTGTGCATGTGGCTGTGCTGCTTTTCAGCATCATTAGATTTGCAATGGTTGGTTTAGCCCAGTTAACAGTTTGAATAATGCTATACTAGTTAAATGTTTTCCAGCCAGGTTTCCATGGTTTCCCACCCCATCCCACCCCAATACTGAATGCGTTCACATGTATTGGGAAGGAAGTGTGATCTGGAATGTGTGCTGCTACTAGGCCTGAGGCTGTGTTATTTCATGTATATAAGTCTATCCAGTCCAACATGTTAACATGGGAAACTTAAGAAGTCTTTCCTTTTTCAGAGACAAAACCACAAGCCAAATCCATGGAATTTTTTTACTTAATAGTAGGATTGCTTCCAAAATAATTACACTATGGATTTGTTTACATGATGCACACAACTAGCCTACCCTGTTATTAGTGTTAAAAATGCGTTAGGACAGTGCTTTCAGATGCATGGTATTATTCTTAGAGTGTCCTGTGCAGGACCAGGAGTTGGACTCAATGATCCTGATGGATCCCTTCCAACTCAACATATTCCATAATTCTATGTATATAAGTATACATATATGAGTGTATAAGTGCATTATAGGTAATCCACTCCAGTTCCCTTGTTTCTTGGGGAACAAGTAGTGTCATGTGATGGCAGTATTACAGAGAAAAGCCTGTTAATCCTGTGCTACACAAAATTAAGTATTCAGAAGATTCTGGTGTTTGTCCTGCTCTTAATTACAAGCCTTGGAGAAAAGGGTCATATATCATCCACAGAACTCCAAGAGTAGCTTTGTTGGTTTATTAATTCCATTGTATCAGATCATAAAAATAATGTCAGTGATTTGGTAATGTGATTTGGTAATGTTCTGATTAATTCATTACCATGAACAGAAGAGACAGATTAACCATACCATGAATTGTAATACACTAATTCTTCACTGGAGCTCTAACAACTGAGTCACATGCAGTTCCAATTATTTTACATGTTTGGCAGACATTCTTCCCAATGGAACAATAAGCATTAACACAATAATCTGAAAGAAGCTTATAAAAACATGGTTGACAGAAGTTCTCTCTATTAAGAAATATTTGACATTACAATGGCATTTTTGTTTTAACCATACTAATTTCTGTGATTAAAAGATGTTTATCTGAATGCCTTGAAGATACTTCCAAAGTCTTCATGCTCCACTAATATGTCAAATCATTGGTAGTCCAATAAATTAGTGTTATTTCAAGAGAAATACATGAAAAATAATGGGCAGAAGGGATTAATGTTCTCTGATGAGAATGAGCTCTTTCTGAATTAAGCAGCGCTTAAAATTGGAGACACCTAGTAGAACAATGATGCTACAACTGCTGCTGCTTTTAATAGTGTCTTGTGCTTCATACAGAGCTCTTCACTTGGAGATTCTCCTACACTTTAAAGTGTCTCTAAACATCACACTTTATATTTTTCATGTCATGTATGGGGAGACTAAATCCAAGAAGAAAATTGATCAAATTGAAAAAAGAATCTGTGTCAGAGTTGGGATTAAAAGTTTCTATTTTTTCTGTCTATCTTAGAAAATCCAAAGTCCTTAAATAAATGGAAATTATATGCCTTTTTTTTTTAATATTTCTACCATGTATATTTTAGTCCAACTTGGTCTGCTACTCTGTCCATTATGCTAAACATGCTAAATGTCCTACATTATCCTGCGCGCCAACTTATGAACAGAGGATATGGACAACTTGCTCAATTCCTTGACATTGGCTGGAAGAAGGGTTATACAAGATCAATAGATGCACTGTGCAGGTTTTACAGTGGAAGATGTGTGTCTCACTCACCCTTTTGCCCCACAAGGCAGAAGGTGGGTAGTTGCCCTTGCTCAGCTTCCGTGTGATGAAACTTTCTCCTGCAGTGGGATCGTGGCTTGTTGGAAAGGGTAGCCATTTATCACAGCCCTAAATGAAAGCATTCCTTGGACACAAATGTCTTTTTCTTCTTTTGTCTAATTACTGAGGGGAAAAGTGAGAAGGAAATGTCAAAACAGTGAAACAGTGGTGTGTAGAGAGCAGTCACTTTGGAGCTCAACCAGCTTTTGTGAAGGCCTGGACGATTTGTCAAATGGTTGTGGCATAAGTCAAGCCCTGAGGTTGAAAGGTCTTGACCTAAGGAGTGCTGAAATCAGGCAGCATAAGCAAGAGGGCTGCTAGAAGTTTCAGCTGTAGTGGAGATGAACAATGATGGGTGCTGGACACAACAAAATCTAATCTGCATAATTCAGGTAAGGAATTTTATTGAATCTGACAAGTATGTGACAGGCTGAGAAAGAGAAAAGAACATGGTCTTGCTGGGAACCTTTAAAGCTCCTGTTAAGGTATGTGGAAATAAATGACAGCTAATCTCTTCACTAAAAAAACTGTAAACAATGCCATTTTACACAGGGCTCACCCGTGACCTTTTCATAGATCAGGCTATCAACTTTCAGGCCAGGCCACAGAACTTATCACAAACAATGCAGTGAATTCATATTGTGTAAGAGCTTTACTTCTCCCAGCTGCTTCACATAGAGTTGCTACTTGTTTTGACAGGTATGCTTGAGCAGAAAGACTATCACTTAAATCTGGTGCATAATCCTCCTGGCAAATGGAAAAACCACATGGAGAATTTTCAGTGGAGGGTGTTTGGTTTGTTGTGGTGGGGTTTTTTTTTTGTTTGTTTCGTTTGGTTTTTTGTTTGTTGGTTGGTTTTTGTTTGTTTGTTTTGTTTTATTTTGGTTTTTTTTGTTGGTTTTGCTTTTTGACAGTTTTGGCTTGCATAGGTTATACTGCAACTACACGTCTCAACTTGAAAGGTGATAAGGTGACAAGATGTTTCTGCACTGAGACCAGTTGATGCCATTAGGGTGACCAAGACTTCAAAAATCCTTCATTGATCTTGACACATCAAGTTTCCCAGATTTTTTAAAATTTATTTTAACCACTTGCCTCCATTTTAAGTCTTCCTTAGGTAAACAATAATGTCTAAGAAGAATATGTCATTGGTGCTTTTCAAAATACAAATAAGATCCTGATCACCAGCTTTAGAGTATAAAATCTTTGTATGCGACATTATTTCATAAGCACTAAGACAAATATAACCTTAATACACATACAAAACCCAGGAACAACAGTTGAAAATAAAATCTAACCTCTATGTGATGTTTAGCCTGATCCAGTAAAGTGATGAATAAAAAGTGACCTTGCGTGCAAGCAAGAGCTTTGATTTTGTGTAAATCTGTATTCTTATTTTCTTAATACTGAATTCCCCACAAAAAGTAGCAGCTGATATCTATATAAAGAGATTTCTTGCCAGATGCAGACCTCTAAGGCTGACAAGAAAACAATTTGTTGTACAGGCTGCTGAATGATTGGAAGGGAAGCTCTAAATCTAGAGGAACACAGTGAAAATGTGACTGCAAGTGCAGAAATTCAAAATTTAAACTCTGAAACTCTTCAAATAAATATGAAAACAAAGATTAACTGACTTTGCTGAGCATGAGACACAAAATCCCCAAGCACTTCCCTGGATTACTGGCACAGTGCTTTCTGCAATGTACAGCACACATGTATGTTTTTTACCAATTTGTGGATCATTCAATCTAATGGGAAGCAGTTAAAAGTCCTGGCTGGATCAACTGTGGATCTTGGTTTTATAAGCAGTCCAATGCATAATTCAAAAGGCTTAATGAATATTCCAATTCATGACAGCCAACTGGCTCCATAGGTCACACCTCCCAGTCTCATATAAATAAAGAATGAGATACTGGAAAGCATACCAGCTGAACCCTAGTGAGTGCCAAACCATGAATATTAATGAGGCACAATAAAAAATATACTTGACTCTCAGGAAGTGCTTCTATTGTTTTTCCAGCTTTAGAGAGGGAGAGGAAAAGTTTTGTGGTGCACCTTTCAATACACCACACTGAGCACAATGGGACATTTCCCCTCAAGGCAAAGAGGCAATCAGATTGTGGCAATCGCATTTCATATCCAGCCTCGTCAGGTCTATGACATCCTCTGTCATTCCCAGCACAGTAGTGAAATCCATGCTGGAAATATCCCCACCCTCCAATCACATGTTCCTCTGCAAGTCCCCATTTGGTAACTAGGGAGAGGAAGTGCTTCAGCAGTGCTGTTCTTTTATGTGTTCTGTTTAGTCCTTGGAACAGGATGAATGGTAGCTTAGATGAATGCATTTGTGCCATTTTTCTTGGCCCCAGACGATGTTTCCTCACTACCATGACATCTGAACAGAAGGAGAAAACATCTCCCTTTTGTGGCAAGCTAATTTAATTTGTACCTTCCACCTAGGGGTAAATATGTTTGTCTGTCTTTTTAAGCTCTCTTTGCCCACTTTCTTTTCTCACGGGAAACCCTGCTGAGTCAAAAGCAGAATATTGCTTAGTGCTCTAACTTTATTTTAAAGTAATTTAATTTTAAGCGTGCTCACACCCACCCTAAAGTGCAGCAACTGTAGGAGTTCCGCTGGGACAGCCTTAATGACTTTTGCATGTCTTGTGTCAGAGACATCAAGGGCTTGTTGTTATGGAGGTATTTGTCTTTTAAAATAAATGATTTAAAATAAGACCTCTCTTTTGCAGTATTCTCAAAGATGTGTTTCTTTATTTTCAAAAATCCTACAGCTTTGCACATTGACCTCTCACCTTTAAAAACCAGCATTATGAACCATTGACCTTTGCTTTTTGTTGATCTGGTGTTATATGTGATTTGACCTCTTTTTGTCTGAAAACTTTGTAAAAAGGATTTAAAATAAACAATGAATGCATTTCTTTATAAAAAATGGCAGTGAAATATGACTCAGATGACTCAGAATTTACATCCTCACCATTTGATTTATGCGTGACTTCTTTAAATTGGCAAACATATTAAGTTAAGAACATTATTTAATCCAGTACTGAAAAGTTTTTATAATTAAAAAAGCAATATAAAATAAAGAGTGAGAAAAGAAAACTGAATTCCAAATTGAAGCATCATTTATAGTAACATCACAACGTCTTTTATTTAAACCTTATTATCTATTATTAAATTGGTAATGGCACATGGAAGAACTTATGTATTAAACAAAATCTTGTAATTTCTTCCCTCAAAAAAAGTTCAATTTCAGGAAATATTTGTCCAGGTAAATATTCTGTCATCCTATCAGATAAGAAAATGTAAAACACTTAAAATGATAAAGCATATTTCTAATATATGCAGTAATAAATATTGCAGGAATTTTACGTCTATTTCTTACCAGTTATCTGCTATTTGCATACTATTGTATCAATGTTTTTTCACAATAATTTGGAACTCTATGTTCTGATCAGAAATGTGCACTTCTGTCGTGTTCAAAAAACAAAGCATTCAACACTTAAATCAATAAAGTATATTTCTAATATCTGCAATAATAAATATCACAGAAAGTGTGATTTTGCCTGCAGTTACCAGTTACTTGTTATTTGCATAATATTTTATCAGTGTTTTTCTCTAGTGATTTGCACTCTGTATTCTGGTCAGAACTACGCATTTATCATCAGCAAATCACACAGACTTACAGGGAAAAAAGTCTTGGAATCAGTCACAAAATTCAGAAAAATTAATCATAACGATATTGCTCTTTTACTATGAAAACTTTCCTCCATTCTGTTTCTATTGCCTTGATGGTTTGTTTTTGTAAACACGCTGCATTTTTTAGGAAAAGGAAGTAGCTCTCTTATTCAAACTTACAGTTTGGAGTCTAAACATGCAATGCCATGACAAACAAATAACAGCCAATGTGTCGTCCAAAGAAAAAAGAAAAAGTGCATCTACCTTCTCTACCCTGGTCTGCTCAGTGTATAAAATACAGAAGGTATAAAATGGACAATGCCTTGCTTTGCCTGTGTAGGGGGTTGTTCAACCAGAACCGAGCACTTACATTCACAATGTAAGATTTTACAACAGCTTTGAGGATAATGAATGTAATTACTGGTGTGGGATCATAGAATGATAGAATAGGTTGGTTTGGTATGGACCTCAAAGATGGTCTACTTCCAATCCCTCCGCCACAGGCGAAGGTATGGATCAGAGGAGGTATGGATCAGAAAGCAAAGATGAAGGGAGGTTGGTGAACAGGTACCCTTGACGGATGGCCAGAGGACAGCTCCTACTCTCATGCCTTGCTTCACTTCGCCTCTCATACAGAATTTGGACCTCAGAAGGTATACCTAGACAAGCATGTACCTCAGACATATGTTAACAAATACATGGAAGCTGTGGTAGCCCATGGTGGAGTGTTCTGGTTGGGTACTGTGCCAGAAAAACCAGAACCAAGGTGCAAAGGGAGGAAAAATAGCAAAAAAAAAAAAAAAGAGATTCTATAGTACTTAGAATTTCACCTACTGGCCTCTGAGGTTCACAGTGCTTCAAACAAGTTGCTTTGAGGTCTGAAGCTTTTACTTAAAACTCTAAAGTTGACTCTCAAGACCTTACCTCTGGTAAGGGTGGAAAACCTTTTTAGAAAAATCCCTTAAACATTTGCTTTGTTTTCTTTGTTGTGCAGTGAATTTGCCTCTTTAAGGATTATAAAGTGTTCCAAAATACCTAGTGTTAAGAAGATAGTTGTCTTTAGGGCTGTAAAAAAGTATTTCTAGCCTTATTGCTGAACTATGTAAATCAAGGCCATCCACCCTTCCATTAGATGCTAACCTGTTAAGGCCTGTATGGACAAAGGACTTGGTTGTTAATGCAGCATCAACATCTGCTTACACTCAACCTCATTGTCAGGGACTTGTTGGTTGAAAGCACAAGATCTTCTTTCTCTCCATTTCATGCTGTATTATGTTTCATGTGGGAATATCTAGTCTGTGAGGCTTGACCACTGCTTTTATCTGCTGGACTTTAAAAGTCTTAGCTGCTTGTAGTAAGAATCTGACCATCAACTCCCTAGCAGTCTGGAGGGTGCGTTTCACCAGACACTTGAAAAATTTCTTTTGTTCTCCAGACACCTTTCTGCAAAGTATTAGCTTTCCTGTGCTGCTCTGAAGCTAAAACTCTTGTGTAAACAGCTCTCTGGTCCAGTTTAAGATAAAATATTGGCTCTGAATTTCTCACATACTACATGTGTACATGTACAAGAAAGATTATTAATTACACTTAAGCCACAAAATACCAGTGCATTCTCCAGACTGTATAATTAGTATTGCTATCTAATAAAATGTTTCTGAACTTTGCTTGTTGACACAACATGGTTTTTCTTAGACCTGCTTCACTAATGCAGTTAGAGAACATGTAGTTAATCAGTTTTTGTGAAAACACCTGAAGAAAAGAAGCTGCCCTGCAAATAAGTAAGATTTCATTTTGCTACTCCCTATCTGTCCATCAACAGGCACACATAGATAGAACATGCTTAAGGTATAAATTTGAATAATCAACACTGGTAAATGTCTCTGAACATTGGTAAATGTTTCTGCCCCTAATCTGCAGGATATTGTGGATTCAGACATCGTCCTGTAGAGGCAGAAGATGCATGTCCAGAATAAACCCAAGATATTTTTACGAATTACATAAGAAAGCCATGATGCAGTTTACAGAAATTACTGGTTTTTCTTGAGATGGTATTTTCACAGTATTATACCAAAAAATTTTACTGCAGTACAATGCAAACTTTAATGACACTGTTGTTGAAACCAGTGTAATGCATGAAAATATATCAGATTTTGCATAGGAAAATGATGCAAAATATGGCATCTGATTTATTTAGATATACTGACAGGAATGCACTCCTATGATCTAAAACTTCAAGGAAAAAAGAGAATACAGGTGCAAAGGAGACTCATGGCAGGGAGTTGGAGGCAAACTTCAGGCACAATGAAATGGCAGATGAGTGGGCCAGGAGGAACCAGGAGAGCATCCTGGGGAAAAAATTATCCTGAATCAACAACCTTCTAAATGGGAGCAGTGAGTGACACAATGATTTTACTCAATGGGTGGTGAGTCCAGCCTCCAGATATTGCAACCACTTGCATCATGCAATGCTGTATTAAAAGTAAAAAAGTCATACCTGATGTAGTTTTACTATTTCAAGTCATTTCCTCTGACTTAAATACTTGTTGCTT
>NW_021938984.1:0-1983 GCF_001715985.3 Manacus vitellinus
GCTCCAAGGACTGTACGTGCTGTGAAGAAGATAAAGATGAGGAAGAAGGGGTCCCAAAGACCCCAAACCCAATTCCCCAAGAGGTGTGTCAGGAGGCAGAACTGGGAAGAACCGGGGGGTGGAGAGTTCTGGCATTGGATGGACCATCTTCTAAAACTGTAGAACCATTGCCTGGGAGGGCGCGTCGTGTGTGTTCCCCTGGGCCTGTGGGCCTGAGTAAAGGACCTGCTCTTTTGAGCTGATCTTAGACTCTGAACTGGCCTGGAGTTTTATCTCTTGAGCTTACAGGATTAACTAACTAGGTGACTTTTGCTAAATGCACATCCCAAGGTTTGAAGGTCCCACTGCCCATTGCTTTCAAGGGGGTTTTGAACAGTCCACTCCACCATTCCACTTTCCCAGAGGCTGGTGCCTGACAGGGAATATGATCCATCCACTCCATACCAAGCTCTCTGGTCCAGGTGTGCACAAGGTTGTTTTGGAAAAGAGTCCTGCTGTCCAACTCCAGTGTTTCTGGAGGGCCGTGTCTCCACAGGACTTGCTTTTCCAGGCCCAGGATGGTGTTCTGGGCAGTGCTGGGAGGCACAGGGGGTGTCTCCTGCCATCCAGGGGTTGTGTCCCCCATGGTCAGCACGTAGAGCTTGCCTTGGTTGGTTGGGGAATGTGCTGGGATCAATCTGCCAGGCCTGCCCACATCTCTATTTCAGCCATCATCCCCCACCCCACAGGGGCTTTGCCCTCTTGGCCTCTTTGATGGCAGCACGTTTCCCAGTTCTGGAGAACCTGGCAGTTGGTGTCCATGGTTAAATGCACCCCTGGATCACAAGCCCAGCTGGATGTTGCACCTCTTCCCTGAGGACCTGAAGTGTCCTGGGCCCAGTGAACCAGGAATAATTCCCCCCTTGTGTTGCCAGTCCAGCTCTACCTGAGACACTTTCATCTGGTCAGTCCCATCCCCCTGTCCATTGTTGGATGTCACTCAGGAGCCCAACTCTTGGCTCCCTGTGCATCTCCAGGATGGACTTTCACAGCCAACCTCTCTGCCCGGGTGGCAGGAGGGCCTACCCTGATAAGACCTAAAATCCCATCAGACAATGCCAACAGTGCCAGCTCTCATGCAAGCTGTCTGTGAGATCTGAGAGTTACCGGTGGCACCATGGGAATGGTTTTGGTGTTGGATGATGCTCAAACCAGCCTGGTTCACCCAACTCCAAACACACATCCTGCTTTTGGAAGTTGGATGGGACAGAGAAGCTGGGAACTGGCCTGTACATTTGTGAGGAGCAGTCAATCACTTTATCCTATAGAAGTCCAGTCCTCTTTCATCCAGGCAGGTTTTTCTAACACAACCCCTCTTGGGGTAGATGTGTGGAGATTCCTGCCTTGGGTGGGGACGCCCTCCAAGGACACTCCTCAAGGCTGAGCAAAAGAAGTCTCCCCATGACCGTTGACCTGGCTGAGTTACATCGTATCTCTACATAATAATTATTTCTTTTCGTTAGTTTTAATATAATTGCTTCAATAATTGCTTCAATCCTATCTTATGCTGTACTGCTAATAGTTTTAGCCTTTGTATTGTGTAGTAAATAATTCTGATTAAGATCGTTGGTCTGATCATTTGTAAGAATAAATTATTCATTTAATATAAATATTCTCATTTGGCCAATCATTAAAACCTGTGGGACAAAAGTGGTTCAATCCCACTTCTGTAATTCCTTAAATTAAATTTGTTTGACAAAATTGGAGGCAAAGATTGGATCCCTTATTCCTTGAGGCTCTGCAGTGCCACAATGGCTCCTTGATTCCATGAGGTTGCACTGTTTCTCAGTGTTCTTTGGCTCCATCAGGCCCTGCAGTGTCACAATGGCCCACTGATTCCATCATTTTCCCCAGTGTCACAATGGACCCTTGATTCCGTGAGGTTCCACAGTGTCACAATGTTCCCTTTGACTCCAGAAGGCCTTGCAGAATCAGAATGGCCCC
>NW_021938985.1:0-1908 GCF_001715985.3 Manacus vitellinus
CCTGCGCCCCTCACCTGCCCACAGGTAGCCGGGACCCTCCCCTGGTGCCCAACCGGGAGATGGAGCTCAGGGGGACCCACCTGGGCACCTTTAGGTCACACCTGGGCACCTTTTTGGGGTGTCCAGGACTCACCTGGGCACCTTTTTGGCGTCTCCAGGACTCACCTGAGCACCTTTGGGGGTCTCCAGGACTCACCTGAGACCCACCTGGGCACCTTTGGGGGTCTCCAGAACCCACCTGAGACCCACCTGAGACCCACCTGGGCACCTTTGGGTGTCTCCAGGACTCACCTGAGACTCACCTGGGCACCTTTGGGGGTGTCCAGGACCCAGCTGAGACCCACCTGGGCACCTTTAGGTCGCACCTGGGCACCTTTAGCCTCGAGGGGCGTGTCCAGGCCTCACCTGGGCGCCTGTGCCGCCCCTCACCTGCGCCCCTCACCTGCCCACAGGTAGCTGGGGCCCCCACCTGATCATCGTGCCCACCTGGGCGACGCCCAACCGGGAGATGGAGCTCAGGGGGACCCACCTGGGCACCGTTAGGTCACACC
Source organism: Manacus vitellinus (assembly GCF_001715985.3). Classification (NCBI taxonomy): domain Eukaryota; kingdom Metazoa; phylum Chordata; class Aves; order Passeriformes; family Pipridae; genus Manacus; species Manacus vitellinus. Next base: position 552 of record NW_021938985.1, read on the forward strand.
TGGGCACCTTTTTGGGGTGTCCAGGACTCACCTGGGCATCTTTTTGGGGTCTTGAGGACTGACCTGGGCACCTTTAGGGTCTCCAAAACCCACCTGAGACTCACCTGGGCACCTTTTTGGGGTCTTGAGGAGTCACCTGGGCACCTTTGGGGGTCTCCAGAACCCACCTGAGACCCACCTGGACCCACCTGGGCACCTTTGGGGGTCTCCAGGACTCACCTGAGACTCACCTGGGCACCTTTTTGGGGTCTCTGGGACCCACCTGAGCACCTTTAGGGTCTCTAAAACCCACCTGAGACTCACCTGGGCACTTTTGGGGCTCTCCCGGCCTCACCTGCGCCCCTCACCTGCCCACAGGTAGCTGGGGCCCCCACCTGATCATCGTGCCCACCTCGGTGATGCTCAACTGGGAGATGGAGCTGAAGCGCTGGTGCCCCAGCTTCAAGATCCTCACCTACTACGGCGCCCAGAAGGAGCGGCGCCTCAAGCGCCAGGTGAGGGAGGGCCTGGGCACACCTGGGCACACCTGGGCACACCTGGATACAGCTGGACACACCTGGATGCACCTGGGAGACGTTGGGGTCTATAGGGAGTCACTTGGAGGGGTGTAAGGGGGTCGCCTGGGGGGCCTGAGGGTCACCTGGGACACACCTGGGCACACCTGGGCACACCTGGGCACACCTGGATACACCTGGATGCACCTGGGAGACATTGGGGTCTATAGGGAGTCACTTGGAGGGGTGTAAGGGGGTCACCTGGGGGGTTTTGGGGTCACCTGAGGAGTCTGGGGGTCACCTGGGGGAGTCTGAGGGTCACCTGGGCACACCTGGGCACACTTGGGCACACCTGGATCCATTGGGATCTATAGAGAGTCACCTGGAGGGGTGTAAGGGGGTCACCTGGGGGGGTCTGAGGGTCACCTGGGACACACCTGGATGCACCTGGGAGCCGTGGGGAGATGGAGGGAGATGGAGGGAGTCACCTGGAGGGGTGTAGGGGGGTCACCTGGGGGGTCTGAGGGTCACCTGGGCACACCTGGATACACCTGGGAGACATTGGGAGTTGTGGGGAGCTGTGGGGAGATGGAGGGAGTCACCTGGAGGGGTGTAAGGGGGTCACCTGGGCACAGCTGGGCACACCTGGGCACAGCTGGATGCACCTGGACACACCTGGATACACCTGGATACACCTGGGAGATGTTGGGAGCTGTGGGGAGATGGAGGGAGTCACCTGGAGGGGTGTAAGGGGGTCACCTGGGGGGTTTTGGGGTCACCTGAGGGGTCTGAGGGTCACCTGGGGGGTCTGGGGGGTCTGAGGGTCACCTGGGGCACACCTGGGCACACCTGGACACACCTGG
>NW_021938986.1:0-2019 GCF_001715985.3 Manacus vitellinus
GGGCACCCCAAAAGCATTACCTCAGCTGAAGAACACCTGGCCACGAGGCTTGTGGAACAGCCACAGGAAGCAAGAAGCCACACCTGACTTGCTTGGAAGCTGCAAAGTGCTGAGGTTGTACCAGCACTGCCTTTCACACCTCTGCACTTGACCTGGAAAAGCCTTAACAAATAATCTTCCAGCTGTCCTGTTCAGCCAGAAGTTGATTGAGCTTGCAAAATTATTGTAGCAAGTCTGTCAGTCTGCTGTGTCCCTTCATCTCTGACAGCTGGCTGGGATCTTTCAGAGAGCCTGCTCGTGTCTGTGCTGCCCTCAGTGCACTCAGAGAGGAGAGAAAAGTCCCAGCAGCACTGCTGGCACTCACCTGTGACCTCTGCATTCAATATCTCACCCCTGAGTGCATCAAAGGTTTGTTCTCAAGCACTACTTGAGGTTTTGCAGCCCAGGGGTTATTTGTGGACAATTTGTGCAGCATTCTTTTTCCCTGCTACAGCCCTGTGCACTTGGTAAAGAAAAGCTTCAGGTGTTCCCTGACTCTGACAGAGGCTGGGTTCCTGTCTGGGCTCCCGCAGCCCTGGAGGTGCTGGCAGAGCCTGGCATTGCCCAGCCCTGGGGCTCTGTGAGCTCTCAGATCCAATTTCTCACACAATCATAGGATCATTAAGACTCCTCCCTGCTGGGGGGTGGGATTTTCATTTCTCTGGCAATGATGTGCTCATCCAGTCAAAGCTTTACCCTTTCCTAAGCTCTGTTCCTACTGCCCAGCTCTCCTGGGGTGCCTTCCAGCCAACACCAGCACAAGTCCTACAAGGCTGCTCCACCTTCCTGGCCCCATAAGCTGCACACTGAGAGCTCTATATGGGTGAGACCCCCAGGATTCATGTCCAAGGTCACCAAGTCCAGCATCTGACCGACCCCCCCCTTGTCCCCCAGCCCAGAGCACTGAGTGCCACATCCAGTCGTTCCTTGGACACCTCCAGGGATGGGGACTCCAAACCTCCCTGGACAGCCCCTTCTGATGCCTGACCACCCTTTCCAGGAAGAAATTCATCCTGATGTCCTCCTGAACCTCCCCTGGCACAGCTTGAGGTCCTGTCCCTTGTTCCCTGGGAGCAGAGCCCGAACCCCCTCCCGGCTCCCTCCTCCTGTCAGGGGGTTGCAGAGCCAGAAGGTCCCCCCTGAGCCTCCTTTTCTCCAGGCTGAGCCCCCCCAGCTCCCTCAGCCCCCCCTCATGGGACTGACTCTCCAGACCCTTCCCCAGCTCTGTGGCCCTGTCACCTTTCCTGGAGGACCAAAGGCAGGGCAATGTCTGTGCCTGGTTCACACCCACCCGTGACATCTCACAGGGCCTTTGGTGTCCCACAGTGGTCAGGATTGACCTCAAGGAGGCAGAGCCTCTCTGGAAATCCATTCTGGTCATGGGGTTCACCTCTGCTGCTTCCCTGTGTGTTCTCCAGCGACTGTGGCACTGCTCAGAGCTGCTGATGATACAAAAGCAGAGCCCACGTTGCTCAGGATCCATGAGGAGCTGGGCCACGTCTTCCCCAAGTGCCAATTCTGTGATCAGAAGTTTCCTAACCCTGCCCAGCCCCCGTCAGGATGCATGAATTGCTTAGGAATTGCCAGCCAACAAGGTTATTTTGTGATTAAAAACAGAGGTTTGTGCCTCTTCATGTAGATGAGAGCACATGACTCACCTGAATCCTGCTAGGCCTCAGAGAGCAGATTCAACAAGCCCCCATTTGTCCTATTTTTGGAAGTGCCATTATTTTCCAACCATGCTTTTTAGACCTGAACCATGATTTCCAAGTGCTTGGAGTTGTCTTTGCTGCCCTTAGCCAGGCAAGAGAGGGGCACCTGAGAGAGAGGAGTGGAGAGAGGAGCAAAACCCACCCCAGGTTTCTGATCCTTTTCTGATGCAAAGGACCACCTGCAAAGAGATCAAAGTTTCACCAGGGAACTGGAATGTGTTTCCTAAAGTGTCAGGGATGTTTCAGGCAGCCTTTTGCCAATGGCACA
>NW_021938987.1:0-71059 GCF_001715985.3 Manacus vitellinus
AGTAGCACACAGTTCTAGCTGACTGCCAAGTAAGTGATCATGTACATGGAAATTAAGTCTGCTCCTTAAAAAAATTAGACGTAGGTAAATTAAAAGTTTTTTAAAAAAATCTCCTAAGGTATGGACCTGAGGTCACTCACAAAAGGGAGCAGATGTTCTAAAGCATGGTCTCTATTGCCTCTGCACAGCAGAGGCCATGAAGCAGGGGGCTAACACACCACTCACACAGGTTGAGTGTGGGATTCAAGAGGGTTCTCAGACCACAGAGAGAATTTCACTTCCAAGTGAGCAATACATAAGTAACATGAGAATGAGTCAAAACTCCAGCAAGAGAGCAGCAACCAGTGAGCCTTACAGAAGTCTGAGATGACCGTACAAATAACTCTGTGATCAAGCATTTCTGATGTTACAATATTCCTTAACTCCCCCTGTGAGAGAAGACTCCACATACTGTATGGGGAAGTGAATCTGTAATAAGTAGGCAGGGAAAGTTTTAGTGATTTTTTTTGTTGGTGTGTTTGCTTGGCTTTGGTTTTTTATAGTGGTGCTGGTTTGTCATTAATGCATATCAAATCTGAGGATTTATTACTTCTGAGTAGCCCTGACGCCGTACCCTAATTCTCATTAAGAATACCACATATTCAAACAGCAACAGTTTGTCCACACTGAGTCATTTCTCAAAAGCAGCATGAGGAGCTTCTAGCAGATGACATGTTAGATCATTGAACACAAAGGAAAAAACATCTTCTCTTCTTTAAATATTTTCCTCAGCTGCCCCTGTCACTCTTGTGGAGTTATACAAGTGGCTCAGGTCTAATCCATGGAGTCTCAGACCAATGATCCCCTTCTCCAACACATCCAAAACGCCTCAGAGGTGAGTGAGGCTTTCAGTTCCTGCCTACCTACATATTTAACTTGTTTTTCTCCGTGAGGGCCTTTCTGTTGCAAACCCCATGGAAGCTTCATATGAATTAGAGTGGGAAAAATGGGAATGCTGTCCTTGGTTTTTCTTTTAATGGTCTTCACAAGTAGCTTGGACTCAGAGTCCTGTTGGTACTACACAAAACTCTAAAATAGAGTGTAAGTCTGAAATCAGTCATGTAATTCCACTGTAAGAGAGAGACCTTCCCTTCTCGTAAAGTGCAAATCCAAGAGCCATTATATAGTACCAGCAATTACATTTACTATTTATTACATACTGTGATACATCACATAAGCATAATAAGATGTTATATATTAGTATAACATACTATTGTTAAACAGTAAATATTTTTTACATTGCCAGAAAAGAACATGATATGCAGCACAGTATTGTGTTAGTTACTGTGATGAGAATTGCCATCCTGAATTAGTTTGAAGGTCCATCAAGCATGGTATTGACTGACACCAGTATCAGATGTTTAAGGAGGGAGTCCCTATGGGGGCAATTATAGACTAATTTACCCATCAGGGAAATTCCTTTCTAAACTCCATCAATTATCCCCCTGAGGCATAGGGATTTATATCTTATGTTTTTAATCCTTTCTAACTTAACTCTAGGTTATCTTATTACACTTATAAATGCCTTTTTCGAAGCCTACTAAGCTCATTTCGCTTAGTATAACAATTATAAATTATGCATAAGTTTCCAAATATGTGCAGATAAACACAAAAAAATACATGTTAACTGGGAAATTACTGATAGGAATTGCATAAAAATCCATCATATGTATCATTGAGAATTCAGCAAGGTTGATCACTGAGAAAGCTATCATGAACATTCAGCTTAATGTCTTCCAGCAAACTTCTGTGAATCAGATAAAAACTGCATCTAGAATAGCAAACCTTAGTGTCAAAAGTCAAAAAAAGGCAGGGTTTGCTATGTTCTTAACGTATCAGTAAGCCTATTTATGTGAGTGTTTCCTATGTTACAGTATCCAGTACGTCATCCAGCTTCTCAGCACAGATTCACAGATGGAAATCTGTTTTGTCAGACCTGTATTTCAGCAATTTCATGGAGAATAACACACGAGACTGCTGTGGAATTCAGCAAGAGACCCCACATTCACATGGAAAGCAGAGAAAATGTCTTTGGCAATCCCCCTTGGTGGCCCCTGGACAGGAAGGCTATACACAGCTAAAGTTTCCTGCTTGCTGCAAGAGCTGCTGGAAACGGACTGAGGTAAGGAAGCTCGGGAATCAGATCATTTTAACAAGCACTCTCCTAACCAGCCTTAAGAGCTGAACAAGAAAGGTTTATAAAACATGAGGCAGAGGTCCTGCCTGCTCTGTACGTGTAACAGGACATAGGTCACATCATAGGATTCAGCAAGGAAAACTGCATGAGCAACAGGACTTTCCACCTGAACAAACTGAGTTCTGGAAAACTTATATTCAGATCTGGAGAAAAACCTGAAACAGACATAACTAATCCATCATACACATTAAAGAAAATATTAATTCTTTTTTTATTATTTTTTTAGTAGCTTTGAAGCAGCACATCAGCTTTCTAAGGACAGAAAAGGGAGTTTGGAGTCACATTAAACCATTAGCAAATTTTCTCCAGGTATTCAAGGCTACCAGGGCAGTGGAAGGGCTTCCTGGCAACAATTTAAATACACTTCAAGGAATAAAGCTCAGCTGCCTTCTGACTGCTGCAACTGCCAAGTTTCAAGTGTCTCCTCCTACTTTCCTACTCTTACCCTGGGAATTTGATGGATGCACAGATACCATTCCTAGGAGCCATTTACATCTACTAAAGTGCCAGCTCTGTACAGGGCTGTTCTCTGCTCTCTTGAGCACAAACAAAGAGCCTCTTCCACCTCCAAACCTCACCTCCTGACAGGCAGGCAGGTACAGCAGAGACACAGATTGTGAAAGAGAGGCACTTATCTCTATGTTTTTTTACCTTTAATAAATTACTCCTAGTCTCTAGGAAGAGAGATTAGGTAGACTCCATTCTTGTCCACAGTTCTCAGAAGCCAAAAGTTAACATAAAACCTCCCATAAAATGCCTGCCTTTCTAACACAGCAAAAATAAAAACCCCTGTGTGAATAATTGATGTCATGGCTCACCGGATGAAGAATCAGAAGTATTTCACTTCAATCCCAAAACTTAATTTATCATAAACGGCATGCAAGATGAAAACATTTCTTTCAGCTCAAGAGGCCCCTGCCCCTTTCCCTACATATAAATTTGTTTGATTTGGGATTTGGGGTTCTTTGTTGCATTGGGAGGAGGGAGGAATGGAAGTTACAGCAGTTCGGGATTTTTAATAAAGGCTGAAGAACTAAAATCACCAAACTATTTGCCACTGGTTGGAAGGATCACAGTTGTCACAGGAAATCCAAGTTCACGTTCCCATGCTCGAGCAAACACAGAAGCAATCTGAGCCCAGGTATCCTATATCATATTCCTGTACTGCATCCAGGAGTCTACAAATCATAAGGATGGAAGGACACATTAGCAGCACCTCACACCATCCAGGCTGGCTCTCTAATCAGCACTCCAGTCCTGACATGCTCTTCCTTCAACTGACACCACTTCCTGGATTAGAACAGTCTAAGGATAATTTCACGTGAAACAACTCTGATTTTTCTACTGAACACATTATTAAGCCCAAAAAAAAAAATCATCCCATATGAAACTAGAGCTGTAATTCTATAAAACCTGGTGGGCACAACTTCAAAACAACATTAGTGGAATACCATAGGGAGGATTTTTCTATGGATAAGAGTTTTTAGGACCATACCAACTGTGATAGTGAGACTGAGCAGGGGAGCATACAAGAAACTTCCTCACACAAGACACTCTCCCTCTGTATTAGGTACAAAAATCTCATTTGCACCTGCTCCACTGTGCCTGGAGAGCTACTCACTAAAAAGAAAAAAAATTATTATGCCACTGCTACTGCACCACCACCCCCAAAGAGAAGTGCACTCCTAGGACCTGGGGGATGCACAACAGATACCAACAGAAGCAAGATTATGGCTACTTGAAATGCCACAGGCAACTCCATATACAGATGATGCTTTGTTGTTTACCAACAGAATGCTATTCAGGTCAAAAAGCATTTCAGATGCAGCACGCTGCCATTTCTGACTACATTCTACCTATTTAAACAGCTTCTGCCAGTCACAGAGAAATGAAAAGGTGTCTGCTGGCACTGCAGTACTTATTCTCTCTGAAGCAGCAAGGATATTATTTAGGAATGTCATTATTGGCAACATTTCAAAGCCATTCAGTGCCAGATTTTTAAAAACCCCATGTATAAACATCTCCCTTCCATGGCCAGTGTCAGATAGAGGGGGAGCAGTGCAGCCAGATCCAGTCTCTTGAACAAGAGGTCACCAGGAGGCACTAAACCTGCTTTTGAAAAAATTAGGATAAGCCTAAATATTATTCCTTTCCTTAGTTATTGTTGCTAGCAAATAGCTTATATTTTGTTGCTGTAAGACTCAAGATAAAACACCTTTCCCTATGGGATATCTTCTAAATCCTAGTTGCTCATCCACTAGAAATATCCTTATCTCTCAAATACCTGACAGAATGCTGCATTTCCCAGCAGAAAAATCCTTTTTTCCCCGAGTCCTAACAGGTTTCCTAGCAGGAACACCACACTCCCTCTCAATGCTTTGGTGGGTTTTCCAGTTCATTGTCCGCTCTGGTAGGTGACCCACGTTCACCACAACTCCGCATTTCGCCGCCTCTGAAGGTCTCTAGAGAGATGCTGTGCACTGAATTAAGGCTCCCAAGGCAGCAATCTAGTCACAATGAACAGTGAAGGGAAATCCTGCTCTACTGACAGACTGAGTGACTCAAAGGCAATTGAAGCATTTTCATCCATTCCTTACAGAAAAACCCCAACATATTGAGGCTCTTAAATTAACCCACGAGGTACGAAGATCTGGTCATACAATATATGTCTGCTAGTATCCTAGACAGCAGCCTTTCAAAGAAGATCAAAAGGCCTACCTGGCAAACTACTACATTCCAAATAAAAGTAGTCTGTATTAACTTTTTGGTAGGAAAGGGTAAACTTGTAACCCAAGTAGAAAGGGCAGTCAGGACATCTTCCAGAATTCTAATGAAGCACAGGTAGAAACTCTCCACCATGGAATGGGGAAAAAGTATCACATGCAGCCACAACAGTATCAGCTGCCTTGCCCCCAGAGCCAGACCTGGATTGTCCATGCTGGGCAGGCACATGGGGAGCTGCTCATGCCAAAGGCACATAAGTGAGTCTATCATGACACACGGTCCCAGAGCTGCTGCTGCCTGTTCCCAACACACAAAACAAAGGAGCTGGGGAGCACACTGCACATAAAGATATTTACTTGCACTCATCTGTCAGCAGCACTGTAGCTAAACCCAAAGAGAGGACTTGCAAGAAGGACATGCAAAACCTAAGATGACATTTTCCCACTCGAATAGAGTTTAATTTCTTGGGTAACCAACAGAAATAAACGAAGGGTCTGACTGAGGAACTGCAGACACCACACATAACTAAAAACTAACATAGCTGTTAGCAGAGACACTTATAGCTAGAGACAAATCCCACCCAACCCCAGGCAAATCCCACCCATTTCACCTGAATCAAGTAAAATGATTGAACTGGGATTCACCCCTCATTCCCCAGAGGGAATACTATTGGGAATCGCATAGGAGATAGTTTTCAATTGCTGTAGCACTGCCACCAGAATGGGGAAGAAAACATGGGTATGAGAAAAGATTCCAGTGAAAGTTCCAAAACTCTACTTCCAGGCATTAAATCTGAGTGCCAGAATAGCTGGTTTGTTGGCATTCAGATCTAATCCAATACCTCCCCTTCCAGGAATAACATCGAATTTTAGTCGCTAGGCAGTGTTACTGCAGTGTTTATGTCTAATAGTTTTTCATCCACAGGAACACCAAGAATTTGGGTTCACTGGACTGTATATTTCAGAGGTAATTTCACACTCCCTCCTACCTGTAGTCCAGTAATACTCAGATTTTTATTGCAGGTGTATTAAAATGACTTGATCAATGTGTGATCATCAATGTTTTAATTTTAATAGTATGACTTGCATGGTATCTAAGTCCTATCTTGGAGCTCTCTTGGCTGTTATAAAGAGAATTTTCATCTCATTGGCTTTTGAAATGCAAAATACTTTTTAGTTAGTTTTCTTCCATAAAACTGTTTCAATGCACTTAAAATTTTCATTATATTTTTGAAGAGTCCCTCTACTTAAATTTAATTTGCATAGAAGATTCCTTAACTTGCCCTTCAGTTATAAGTGTGTATTCCACAGACTTTCCTTATTCATGTTTTAAATTCCCTCAAAAGTAAGTTACAAGTTTACCAAAATTTAATTTCAATCAGTAAATAAGATCCTCTTGTTTAAATTACTTTCTCGGAGCAACAACAACAACAACAAAAACAAACAAACAAACAAACAAAAAAAAAAAAAAAAAAACAAAACAAAAAAAAAGAGACATGGGATTTTGATTATAAATCACACTAGGAATGATTTTAAGAAGTCTGAAATACCATATTTAATTGTCCCACTTCATCTCACTGTAAGTTACGTCACCCCTCTTGAACCTTTACCAAACTGAGCAGTAAAGCAAAAGTCTCAACCACAGCAGTAGAATTCACTGAAGTGATTTAATCAAAAAGCCAAGAGTAAACTACGAAGAACATGTAATGAGCACTGAAGAACAAATACTTTGGACTGACAGTTTCAGAGAAAAGATACATGGCCTGTGATACACAGTGAGCATCGCATGGTCCAATGCTGACTGTTGATTTCTTTCTGGCAACAAATAAGAGGGGCAGGAACCATTACAAAAGCAAATAGATCGCTCTTCTGCTCTGTGTGCACTGGAAAGGTTGCAGACTGATGTTACATTTCAGCAACAGTGTTAAACAGAATGGCGTTTCAGCCACTAAAGAGATGTTTCAAAATTGCATTTCTTTATGGTACAGCCACACCAGCCTGGTATCAGAGAAAAATATCAGGAGAGAAATACCTGGAACAAAACTGCACAAAGGAAAACAACAGAAAATTTCCTTTTAATTTTCTGATTCTGGAAGAGTGGAGTCATCATAAAGAAAACCCTTCATTTCCAGTGCAGCACAGTGTTGCAAGCAGAGTTCCCTCACCAACTGTTGCCACAAATCTACCATTTTCAACCTAAGGCACAAATCAATGAAACTTTCATTGATTCCATTCCCATTAGCACATGCAGAGAATCCAAACAGGTGAGAGGGTGAGAACAGATGGATGTCAGGAGGGACACTTGCTTCCTCACATATCTAGCTTAATTAAATGGATGTATAAAGATGTTAAATATAATCTGCCCATCTTTATGAACATCACTGGAAACTTCCTTTACAGCCTAATAAATTCATTCTTCTTTCCAGACAACTGAAAACTCATTCTTACATGCTAGTCATGCTAAGGAGGAGTTTTATTCTTACTTTCCACAAATAACAACTGGGCAGAGACCGGCATTAGCAGCAACACAAAAGTTCTATATGCCAATACTTTCCTTCCTCATCAAAAAAACTGCTGGGAACATCATGAAGAAAGGAACTAACACTCAAAGTTACAAAATCCTACTTCAGCTTCAAGCCCTAACACAAGCACATGGCCAAGTAAACTGACTGTCTTCATTAGCCAAAAAATTTGAGCAAAACACTGCATTGCTCTTACCAATAATTAAATATACTCTTAACCACTTCAGTTAAAGCCCAAAAACTTGCAAATTCAAGACGTGACAACAGTGAATTCTCAATTTCCTGGAAGCAGGGGAAAAAAAAAAAATAAATCACAACTACAGAACAGTTGGACGACCTAATTACTGCTGCACAAGCACTGATTTTGGACAAGGCTTCCAGCTACTGCAAGCCAAGTAGCACTGAAAGGTGAAAAGCTAAAGCCCACTGGCCCAAATATGCCAGGTCATTCCAAATAAAATAAGCCCAGTTGTTTTCCCTTTGGTTCAGTGGAAGATCAGTTGACAAATTAATTTTTTCTTGCAGAGCAACAGCAAAGTGTGCCTGATTTTGTGATGGCGGAATATGAAAAATGTTCTTTAGGTAAGGGGTGGAAGGGAATATTTAGCAACCAGCCACAACATGCACAGTGTAGCACTAGAGTTTCCTGTCTCTGTCAAATTAAGGAGAAGTCTCAAAAACTGATGGGAAAAAGGATCCTTGGAGAGAATTATTATTCAGGAAAAGATTAACAGGAATCTAATAATACACCCAAACAAAATTATACATTTCAAATATCACAACTTTGTCAGAAAAAGATCAAAATTACAGCTTAGGCACAAACAAAAAAGATTCTAGAATAATCTTATATTTCCCACTTTTGGATCCTTAGCATCCTTAGCACAGTAAGTAACAAAATGTTTCACAACAACAGACTACCTCACAGGCAATTTAATTAAGGAAATCTTAAAAAAATAATTAAACAAGACATTTTCTAACACCCTTTGTGAAGGTATGATAACTTTGGATTGCCCATTTCCCTCCTCTCTTCCTCCCTGTGAGAAGTCCCTGCTCAGTGGTAGGCAGGTCTGTTACAGTGTAAGTCCCCACCGGTTTCACAGCTGATGTGCCAATGGAAATATTAACACAAAGAAGCAGAATTTCACTTCACCCTCCCATTTTACACAGATTTCAGTGTTAGTAATAAAGACAAAAAAATTAGTAAAGACACTCTCTCCAGGTGAGATTGATACAACACACTTTAGTGTGATGAACTTAACCAGGGTGGGTTTTTTCAGCTTTCTCTTTATTAATGCACAGTCCAAGGGCTGAGCAACTCCACACAGCTGCTGTCTGAGGAAAGCTCCAAATGCCTCCTTATCTCTGAATGAAAGTGCCTTCTTCCCATTGTCAGTTTATAGAACATTTTATTGCAAGTTGCCTTCCTTTTTTTTTAGACATTATTTAGAACCCAGTTCCCCCACCAGGAAAGCCTCCCCTTTCCCCACAGGCTCAGCAGGCGATCTGTGAGGTGACAGAAGTGAGATGCAGTCACTCAGAGGATACTCAGAGAACGAGGCACCTCTTGAATTCCACTGACATGCAGCTCTGCAGCTTCAAAAGAGCTGTGAGAGGTACATCTGCTGTCTGCTGGCCTTCTGCACAGGGCAAGTGTCATCCCAGCTCACAGACACACGCTTGGGAAGACACAGACTACTGAGATGATACACTCTGTTTCCTTTCAACTGTATCTAAGTCTGTGAAATTCCCACATTTTACAGAAAGTAGACACAGACTTTTCATACTGAAACAAATATTCAGTACAGATAATCTTCTCAATTCTATCCCCAAGTCTCATAGTGTATTTCTTTTTCAGTTTATTTTTAACTGCTTGAGTTTTTCCAGCAGTATGACTGCATGGAAATGAAGATTTATTTTTATTATTTCTTTTGCTTTTAAATTAAGTCAGACCCTCAGGGCTAGAAAATTCCTGGTCACCAGACCCCAGCATACCATAGTCCCCAAGACTAGAAAGCAAGTAAAAAGACTGCTATCTTTCTTTTTAAATCTTACTATTTAAAATCCCATATCCTTATTCCACTAGGCAATGGACAGTGCTGCAGCAATGAGTCAAAATAATAATTTCCTTTTTTTTAATAGAGAGCTTTACCAGTCATGCATATTCACAGAAAGAAATGGACAATCCAAGGCAGTAATTTCTCACTGAGGTTGTACATTAGCTGGTCTGCACATGTGCATTGATTCACTTGTTTTAAATTGATCTGAGTCATTCTTATGTCAAAGTGGTAAAAACCAAGACTAACCACATCTGAAGTCATGGGACCAAGTAGTCCCTTGGTAAATCTCAAATTGATGCCTGTTACCTACCATGTGAACAGGGCCCCTGCCTAAGGCAGGAAGCTTTGGGAAGTGTAGCAATGGAAATAATTGCTAATGGACAGCCTAGATGATGGGTGCCCCTTGAAGCTGCACTGCAGCAGCCAGTGCAGGCAGTACAAGCAGCCTCCAGACTCTTTATCTAAAACCCAGAAGCATCTGGAAAAAGCCACATTTCAGCAGTGCAGCAGAAAGGCACCATCATTCCTGCAGCTTATCTGCAGGAATCTCCCGGGAGTGCTTCTTCCTGCATAAACTGTAATTACAGGGGCCTAATCAGTAAATTCCATGTTATGTTTCATCTCTTAAACGTCTACATTGCTTTCAATCCTTCTCTCTCATAACAGATCTGAGTGAATATGAAGAAACAAAATAACTGAAGAATTAACCAAGGGCACCCCTCGAAATGGAGTGGGCTTGTTTCCAGGGCCACACAGAGAAGTAGAGGGACATAATACTGTAAATGAACTACCCCTTCAGTCAACCAATACATCTGCAGCAACTGTTTTGGCACCATGTCTTTGAGTCAACAAAGGATTTATTAAATAATATTTGTATATACTACTTCTTTTTTTAATGACCCACATAGAGGATACTATGATACAGTGGTTGCATGCGGACAGGCAAAAAGCCTCAATTATAGATGCTCTCATTATATTTAAAAAAAAAAAAAATCTTATTCTCTGTCTGCCAGTCTAGTGTAGCAGCCAATTTGGAAAAGCACCTTGTGTGAATACCACAGCAGTCTGAGCACTCTTGGCCTCTTCCATCATTTAGCAAAGCTTAAAGTCCACAACTGCACAACCAGCCCGTCCACCAGAGCACGTTATGCAATAATACCTGTTTGCATATATTCTGCATTATATTGAATCCTCATGGAACAGTCATCTCTACCATGTTTATATGCTGCAGTTTGGAAGACAATTCCTTCCAGCACTCAAAGTAGAAAGGGAAGCTAATATTTATTTTACTCCCTGATAGTTATTCACCTTTCAAAAAGAGACCTCCTTTGACACAGTTCAATTAAATACACAGCAGAAGGAGAGGGGGCTGGTGAAAATTTTAAGATTTTCTTTTAAAATTTAATTTTTATACATTTACCTAAAGTATTTCAGTGTCGCAAATTAAATTCAATATGCAATTAAAATAGAAATTAGTCTTAGAGATATCATATATAGAGAGAGAGGGACAAACTCTTGAGAATTTATTTTTCAGCAAGTTTTTGGGAAAATCTGACCATATTGACAGTGATATTGTTACTTTTCCATCTTTCTCATAGGGTTGCACATTAGTCAGAATTTTGAACCCATCTGTGGAATGACCTGTACTGCCTGAATAGATTTGAATCTACATCTTTCAGGTGAATGCTCCAACATCTCCTATGCAGCTGTCCTATGAATGTTTAAATAGTCATTTCACACTGCTAGTACTAGTAAAAAACCTTCCCTAATCAGGCTTCAAGTGTCTGTGGCCCCTTAGCTGATGTCCCGTGCCCTTTCCCGAGCCCAAAGGGAACAAAATGGAAGATAAATCTTGACCACAGTCTCACAGCCACCTAAGGACACATCCTGCCAACCTGAACTGCACCTGGAAAACAGCATATCAAACCCAGTTCATTGTTGGAAATCTGCATATTTAAGTGCTTACCTCATGTTGTGCCACTCACTACACATTCAAGTTGATGTGCACTCAAGCTGACTTTTGTACTTCTGATATTGTAGAAACACATACCTTCAGGTTTCATAATGCTCAACATTAGAATACTAATTCAGATGATATTTAAGATATTCAGTGCTGCAATATGAAAGATAAGTCAGTTACTCCTTGCTCTTCACCCAATATACAACATTTTTGGTGATCTTTATTTCCCCCACAGGATTCATAGCTCAAGCCCATACACCCAGCCAAGCTTTGGGAAGCACACACAGTCAAGTGTGTTATGGAGCCACTGCAGGGCAGCTTCATGTTTGCAGGTGGAATTCTGTGCTCAGACACCTCAACAGCTTTGAGGGGCACAGTCAGGACTAAACCATGAGAATACAAAAAAAAAAAGAAACTGGTGTGTGGACATTTTGATCAGAAGCACAGAACTGATACTTGGTTAATGATTACTGGATACTTTTCACATTGATTACAGCCAGATTCAAAATGGTAGGCATGCAGAAAAACAGACTGGAGTCAGACTAATGAGAAACTGTCACAAACAGCAACACAAAAGCACTGAATAAAAAGTTGTGGAGAGCAGTTCTTGACATAATTCTCCTGATGCTGATACTCCCAATCATATTCTACATTATATGTGTAAATATATTTATTTTGCCAATACAGTGGCCACAATAACACACACAATTGGTTTTGACAGCAGCAATAGGTTTCTTGGCTTTCTCCCATGATTTACAACCAGAATAACAGTCTCACTCACTTTCAGACAAGAGAAAAAAAAAAATCAGTTTGCTCAAGCTTATTTGAGCTGTGCTTAGCCACAAACTCTCCTTTCTCCCATTACATCATTCCAGCTACAACCAGACAGAACTTCAGATGCTTTCACTCAGCAATTATGTCTTTCAATTTTTTGTATTGTCATTTAAAACATTAACCATAATTTCCCTCCTGAACAGAAAAGTTAAAAGAGTCTGGCTACCATGTATCAAGAGACTAAATAATGCCTAGACAAATTAAGTTGCATTTATTTTCCATCTAATTTCATTGATTTCCAGTGCTGTCATTGGCCAATAGGATGTACTTGAACAGGAAGAAAAAACCCAGCACAAGCTTCTGAATGTATAGAATGCACTTGAACACAGTTGATAACTACAATTAATATGAAAATACATCATAGTTGAGGAGTCCAAAAATGTATGATCTGCCTTCATACACGGTTTCTTCCATTTAAAGAAATGTAAGTCATGAGGGTCCAAAATGTCCCTGACAGTCCAGAGTGTGGTGGCTTCCACAAGCAGCACTTGTAGGTAGAACCTATTTTACCACAGTACCTTCATTAGAAGTTGCTGAGTGCCCCATGTCAAATCAGAAATGTAGTCTCCTGCCAATGACACACACAAAAAAACCCAAAAAAAAAACCCAAAAAAACCCCCAAAAACAAACCAAAACAGAACAACAACAACAACAACAACAACAAAAAAAAAAAAAAAAAAAAGAAATCCCAACCAAACAGAAGCAAAGAGGCACATTAGTCCCTCTTCAGTTCCTGCTCAGTACTGTGACTAGGATATGATTAGACTATGTCTACACTGTGGACAGCAGGCTGGCACAGGGATGCCAGAGCTAGTGGTAAATAAAAGAGCAGAGTACCAGAAAGGGTCCAGTTGAAGTGACTCTGCAATCAGATATTCAGTGCAAGAGTGGCCTGACTACTTCAGCAAATTTGCATGGACCAAGGATGGCATTGCTCCCCAGACACTGCAGTCTGCAATGCAAGAGTCCTAACTGCATGTTTTGATTTCCCTACTCAGCAAATTCCAACAAACCAAATGTTAGGTGTTATTAGACAGGAACAGATTACAGGAGAAAAAACACCAATATTCTACAGTGCAACCACATCTCAAATATCCATGTCATATTTTACCCACATGCACACACTCAAATAGTGTATGATAGCAGTGGAAAGGGTTCACAAAGTACAAGAATTGAGGGCTGACAAATGAAGCTAAGGAGAGTTACGTTGTAAACAAACACAACAACAACAGGGACATGTCACTAGTTCATCTAGTTCAACTGTGGTACAGATAAATCCCTGACAAAGGATGCTGCAGATACCAAAGTTTATGCAAGTTTAAGGGGAGGCTGCACAAGTTAATGAAACAGAAACTCTCAAAGGTAATTAAATAGCAGAAGCCATCTCATCTTGACAGTCTCCAAGCTGCAAGAAAAAGCTAGCAAGAGAGTTTGGACAAAGTATTCCCATGTACCTTCCCTGTTCAGAAACTCTTTAGGCATCCACTTCTGGCCATTGCTGCAGACAGTAAGTAGGCAAGGTGAGCAATTAGTTTGAAGCTGCATAACTACTCTTATGTTTATGTCCTTACAATGGTATCATTGGAGTGCAGGCTACCACAGCACTGGTTTACTGTGCATGATCAAGGAGGGCTGCAGAAGTACATCAGTCTGGGCTTTAGCACAGAGTTCATGCCCACAGTAAATTAATGAGTGGCCAGGAAGCCAGGAAATTAGCCAGTGCTAAACTCGGTCCTGCTGTGACTGGACAGTTTTTGGCACTTCAGCAAAAATGTGGTGGATTCCAGCCATACATACGCTGAGTTTTTGAAACAGGGACCAGTAGGAAGCACTTCAGGTGTCCAGCTCTGATACAGTGGAAGCACAGCCTCAACATAATATTTATGAAGCATATGTGAGAACATGTAAAAAGCACAGAGAAAACAAAAGTAAAAGACATGAGAGGTAGGGAGGGTTTTTTGCGTGCTTGTTTAGTGGTTTTTTTTTAATCAGATCCTGTCTTCAAAGTAAGGATTTAAGACACTTCCCATGCATAATTTCTGGCAAGTGTGCTTAAAACATCTTGTTGACATTTCACAGCTATACCTCAGCAAATACTTCAGGCTGTTGGTGATTATTTATTGTTAGATATACATCAACTACAGAATATTTAATTTCAGTAAAATATTATTCTGGGTAAGGAGGCCTAAACAGAGTCTACACTACAAAACACTTCATGTAACCCAATATGGTAAGCAGAGAAGTATTAACAATTTCCCTGTAACTGGCTACTGCAAGCTGTTCTACTCTGATCTTTTAAGTCATAATGACCATGGCCATATATAAACTGTATACTCCCCCACATCAACTCCTACCTGTGAACATATTTATTAATATTTAAATTAGTCAAAAGTGTAACATTCTCCATCATTGTATGGAGCTTGATCCTGCACTCTAAGATAAAACCTTTTGTAAAAGAACATAGACCTGTGCCAGTTACCAACATTGCCAACCAGGACTATGACCAAAAAAAATAGAAATTAGTCAAAAGTAACATTCTCGATCATTGTATGGAGCTTGATCCTGCACTCTAAGATAAAACCTTTTCTAAAAGAACATAGACCTGTGCCAGTTACCAACATTGCCAACCAGGACTATGACCAAAAAAATAGAAATCACATGTCTTAGGACCTCTCAAAATCATAAGATTGATTTTTCTTTTCAACCCTACTGCTGCTTAATCATCTCCATAAGACTTCAGGCTGCTTTCTCAGGAAGCATCCTTTCTATGTGTATATGATACTTCAAGCTCTTTCTTATGCTGCTTATTTTCAAAGTAGAAGTGAACAAGGTGACAATAAGTGGGATTGTCTGATGAGGAATTTGTACTATAACACAGTCAAAAAACTGACTATAAAGTAATGTACCTATTGCTTAAGCATTATTCATGCTGGAGGCCCACTCTGGCTTTCTCCAGTGCAATGGAAATTCTGTCATTGGCTTCAGTGGAAGTAGACATGGATCTCTTTGGCAAGATTCACTGATCAGACATCAGAAAGCTTTCACTTTGTTTGGGCTTTATGTTACATTTCAGTGTCAACTCCTGACAACCTGGTCTAGGTCAAAGCTAAAATAGTTTTGCTGGTGCAAGACTGCAGGTCAACATATTCCATTTCTACAATGTACACCAGAATTATCCACTCCAGTTAGGCCCATTAATTACTACAATAACTGATCCTAGAATAATTTAATAATTCAGTTTATTATAGGATAATTACAATAGTAAAGTTAGCATAAAAAGAAACACAATCTCCCTCACTGGAGATATTCCAGAACCACCTGAACACAATCCTGTGCAATGTGCTCTAGGATGACCCTGCTTGAGCAGGGAGGTTGTACCAGGTGACCACTGTGGTCCCTTCTAACCTCACCCATTCCATGATTCTGTGATAACCCCAATTCTGGCTCTATAAAAACTGTAAATCCCAGCCTGAGATGGCAGCACCTCCTCACACCAGCTATGGCCAGTTCTAGTCACAAAGCAGACAGTGGCTTCCTGTAGCTGGCAAAGTCACAATAACAGCAGAAAGCATCCCTCTGGCACCATGTTTTCTGGTTGAAAAGTTCCCCAGCTCTATGGTCATAAGCAGCAAAGATGCTGCTGATGTTATTGCTCTGTCCCTGCTTCCACCTTGACCCTCGTGGTGCTGCCCTGGGAGATTCTGCAGAAGTAAAGCAGGTTGAGGGATGCCAAAGGCACCTATCCCTGTGTTCCCACTATTTCACCTGCCCCCCAAGCCAGCAGCTCTTTCCTAGTTTCACAGGGCCAGACAAAACTGACCCTCAGGCAAAATTCCATTCTCAGGGCAACACACCGCATGCAACCTTGAGCTGGCCTGGAGTCAGCCCTTTCTTAGATGTGTGTTAACTATTGGGTGCCAAAGGTTAAAATGTGTTACCCAAAGGCTCAGGCATTTAGAGCTAAAATGGCAGTATTTGAATCTTGGCAACAAGTAGTAACTTCTAGGGTCCAGAACATGGCAAACCATGCCACCAAATAGCAGCTCACACAAATAAAACCTACACCAAAAACTGGTGGCCTGGTAGAGGCTTTCACAAACATAACCTTAAGGAATATATTGCAGTCCTTACTGTCATCATTACACTTGTTTCTATCATGACTCCTCATAAAGACATTCCTGAAAATGTGAATTTCAGAATCATCTCCTGAACTCTTTGCCTAAAAATCTTCTTCCTTGTCTTCTCAAGATCCTCACACCAAATAAAATGGTGACTATCAGGCATGGTCTTAGAAAACAAAAGTAACTTTAGTAACCAAAGCATTACCATTTCTATATTAGCCTAAGCATTACCATTTCTATTAGCCTTTCCTGTTATTCCAGTATCTTTTAATAGAAATATTTTGTTAATTGACTAGAGACCCATCAGCAGCTACAGCAAGATGCATTCAGCTGGTTGGACTTGGTTCTTTGCAATTCCTTACCTAGAAAAAAGAGAACTGTGATTGGGGAGCAGGGAGTTCTCTAAAAGAGGAGAACTTTTCTATGTATAAAATTACTGGTGTTTATGCTGTGAATCATACTCTTTGTTTTCCTACAAAAAAATATTTTCTCTTTCTTGCACTAAATCATGCACACACTATGTGACCTGGCCTTCTTTTCAGGGAGCTGACTGCATTTGCATAAACAATAACAGCCTAATGTTTGTCAAGTCATTAATTCCTCATGAAAGCATACAGCTGTATAAAGAGCCTTTTTTCCTTAGAAAAATTCAAGTGTAAGTTATTAAAAAAGAAAGCAGTTGCATAACTGTAGATCTTGGAGAGTAAAGATCATCAGGGCTAGAACATAAAGCAATCAAAACACAGGAAATTTATGGAAGGATATATTTATTGATTTGATATTAGTTTCTTTCTGCACAAAAGTTATATTTACATATGAATATGACTTTGGATCAGAAACAACACTTTACCCATTGTATTTTTTAAGTGGCATTATAAAATAGTAAACCAGTAGGAAATTCTCAAAAATATGCTTGTCTACAGCTTTTATAACTGAGTCAGCCGTGGCAAAAAAATCTACCTCTGCATTTTTTCCTCTATATCTTGTCAGTTGTCCATTCATTATTATATCTTTTATATTCCAAAACCAATATCATGCTAGAAGTGTATAAAAGTCTTCAAAAATAATAAATACAAAGCCTTATAACTGTATGCAGGTGAAAGTGATAACTTTTCCACAAACTTCACTCAAAACTTTGGATTTCTCCTTTTGCAATTTTACACCTCAGAATTTTACTTGTCTGTTAATTTTCATGGGGGAAGTTGTTAGTAAAGGATTGAAAAAAGACTGAAAGCATATTATTCTTCTACTATCAATTCTCATTTTACTGTTGAAGTTCCTTCTTCCTTGAGTGCCTGGGATGCACTCACACATACATGATTCAAACACTAACCTATAAGATATAATTATAGCAAGGCAGTTGTAGTATCCATAATACATCCTGCCAACAAACAAGTATTGACCCAGCATTTCCATGGGAAACAGAGGCAGTTTGGAATAAAACTTTGGATCCTGCCAGGAGGAGACTGAGGTTATAACTCAATCAATGCTTTCAACATAACAAAAGCCAGGTGGGGTTAAAGAAACACAGAGGAAAGCCCAAGAAAGCCAATTATATCCTGTCAGTACCCCAGAAAGATTCAGTGAAATGTCCATAGAGAAATGGGAAGTGGTCCTCTCTTTGTTAAACAGAAAGGCTTCAAGCAAGTGCTAGAGGCTTGTATCAACTCCCCACACTAGCTGCAGCTTTTCCCCTTTCTCTCATTCAATAATATACGTAGTCCAGATGTGTATCACCCTGCTGATACTGAATAGCATCCCTGAATACGTCAACACAAACAATTCAGTGAAATGTATCTGGAGATGAATATACAACCTCAGTGGTTACTACATTGCTCTCCAAGCATTTAACTGGCTATATAAATATTCTGGGACAAGGGTTGAAAACTTTTACTTTGATTTAGCCAGCTTACTCTACAAAGGCTTGAGTTGAATAGGGCTGTCCATGGAGTGACACTTCCCAGTCAGGACAGCAGCAGCCAATCCAATGCAATTAATACCTTGCAACCAAATAAATACGTAATTCAAAATTCCTTAGTCTTCAAACAGTTTGGAAAGTTGTAAGATAAGTGGAAAACATGGCCTTTCTTCCCTTATTTTATAAAAAGTACTAAAGCCTCCTCTACCAGCAAGAGCCATTGCCATAAATCTAAATGAAGAAAGCCTGTTCACTGAGCAAAGACAAAACAAGTTACTGTATATCACAGCAGAGGAAAGATCTAAAGATCAAAGGGTAAATACCATTTCCTGCAATGTGTTTTTCCAGGATACAGCTTACTCAGCTTCTGTTGCTCTACAGTGGAGAAGAAAAAGCTATGAAAGACTGGGAGCAGTGCACATTTAGGCTCTGGTAGATAAAAATCCAGGCACCAAAACAAGAGCCACGCCTGTGCAGGAGAAACAATGTCTGTAGTCATACAAAACACCCCCTTAATTGCTATATCTTCCCCCCTCCCTATTTAATTTGATATATTCTTCTTCCTTATTAGCTCTTTCAGGCTCACTTGAAGTTGAACTAATGAGAAGTGTGGCTAGGGATTCTAACTCCAAACTGTATGCCTTGTTTTGCTACAAAGAGCAGTGCTCACTTGATGGCTCCTGATGGCCTGTGGACCAAGGCCATTTCACCACTCTGTTCATAGCACAGCATGTAGCTCTCTCCTTAAATATCAGAAACATAGCAACATTATACAACATTATATGATGATGAAGATGTACAGAGAGATAAACACATCACAAAAAAAACCAAAAAAGTAAGAGGAATTTTGTAAGAGTTTTCTGAAAGGCTTTAAATTCCAGTTCTCAAAGTTAAAGCCTTTCTCATCACTGCATTATATCTTTTACATGTATTGATTATTCTCCTGTATTGCAATGCTGCAAAATTTTCCCGAGAGGTTCTTACAGAGCATTAAGGACTGAAGTTACTACAGATTCTCACAAAAATGCTGTGGTAGGGAGAGCAACAGAAATTGTCTGGAGTCCACACAGAGAACCACTCAACAACACCTCCCATGCAGTTGTTCCAAGGGACAAAGATGCTTCCCTATTGCAAAGAGAGAAGATGGGTTAGGAGTAGATGTGCTGCCACTGTGGGAGAATTAAATACCAGTGTGCTGGCTTTCAGCTCACACACACAGCCAGGTGGTACCACAGCCTGAGGCCAAGCAGCAAGATCCTCTTTACACTGTGCCCACATCACCAGTGTTGTGGGAGAGCCCCTGAGTGCCCATGCCATGAGGAGTGCTGGGGAGCCAGGAGGCAAAATTCGTTTTTGAAACCATTCACTCTGTCAGGACTACATAAACTGCTCTGTTTGCCAGATGAGTCCAGCTCAGCAGTGAGAAAGAGTATCTCAGCTCAAAGAAAGGAGATAGAACAAATTAATCACAGAAATTGGTATTACTAGCCCACTCAGATAGGGGAGGTCTGCAGGTCTAAAAAACATACAAAGTCCCGCAAAAGCCAGTCATAACCTCTCTCAAAAGCAACGTGATTAAAAGTCTTTCATTCTGCTTTTCTATTTTTTCCTCCCTAGGAGAGAGGAAGTGAATCTGCCCTGGCCTCTGAATATTGAACAGTCAGAAAGGGCCACAACTTCTGCTGGGCTGAGGCACACTCTGCAGTGCTGGTCACAATTCAGGAGTCACTATGTAGCCACAGTTCCCACTTGGCATATGGAGATATCCCTCTAAGCACAGGGAAAACAGCCATTGCCATGTGGTATAAATGTGGGTGAAATCTAACTTTTTCAAATGGTGACTACCACAGCCAGCCCAGAGCAGAGAGGGCTTCTTTCTTTGTTTTTACCCCAAATTATGCTTTGTCTATATTAGCCTTCCTCTATATTCAAGCCACCAATACCTTGTATCAGTATATTTAAATATAATCCACCATGCAGGAACCTCCATTCCTCCTTAGTTTTAGAGCAGCTTTCAGTCCATCAATTTTCATGCAAAGGTTTTGTTTCAAAGCATCAGAAATAAACCAGAAAAAAAAACAAGGAAAAACAAGGTGGTGAAACTGAAGCTATATTGAAATGACATCAAGTAAATGAAAATCAGTAAAACACAGTGACATTGTACATTGACACTTAGGTGTCTTAAAATCTCACAACTACAACCAATTTGGGCACTGTTTCTCTGTCTGAAGCCACAGTTTTTCCCTGGTTTTATTTTTAGTGTATCTTCTGAGCATTAAACAATTCAACCAAGCACTTAACTCTAAGCATGTGAGTAGTCTCACTGAAATAAAAGTTAAATGCTTTCTGAATGTGAATTATCCTTAGTTCTCCAAAAGACATTCACATTGTATTTAAATGTAGAGAACTTTTAAACCTGCAAAAATCTAAAAGTAAACAATTTACTATCAAAGTTTATAGCGAGCACTTCAACTAGGCAGTAATGTTGACACTCATTGGTTTAGTTTTTTATTTTATGGAGAAAATGCACAGAAAAACTCACTCCATTTACCAATCCTTAGGGAGAGTTTCATTACTGGTCTTATATAACAGCAATTGAAGATAGAAACAAAATATTATTTAACAAGGTTTTATATGACAACATAAAGAGTGACTGCTAGCTGAGTGTTGATCCAGACATGTTTCTGCCAAGGTCACTTCCTTGCCAAAATACACATCCAATAACCATACATAAATTTTATTTTTAATAAATAACCACTAAACGGTTGTATAAACAGAGTAAACTGTGGGTAACTGTAGTTTATAATGAATATCTGTTGTAGCAACATTAGCCAACACCTCGCACAGACTGACTGCAGGTCAGTGTCACCATCAGCAGCTTGTTGGTTGGTGGCAAACCAAATGATGCTGGAACACACCAGTGGTTTCCCTTGGTGAGAAATCCACCTCCTTGCTACATCAGCTTTCACACTCTTGAAGTGTCCCTCATATTTGTCCTTTTCAGACATTTGGGTTTGGAAAGCTTACAGTTTGTAAAGGAACAGTCACTGTCCCAGAAAGTCAGAGTGGCAGGACTGTTCCCCATACTCTGCCCAAAATATAAACATGCTTATGTGGGGGACGTGTGGTCTGAAGTCTGAAATAGAAGTCTGGGATTGAAAAAAAAAAGTCAGTTACCAACTCCTGGTGTGACCTTGGCCAAGTGTTTTAACACCCTTATCCTTCAGTTCCCTAACTGTGTAACTAAGAGGGATGGAGAGGGCTTTGTGAAGGTTATTGATTGATCACTGTTTGCAAAGCCTGCCGAGATGCCACAGGGGAAAAAGCATTAAACTGAACGTGTTTAAAGAATCAATGCATGTTATTACATTATTATTGAAATGATGGTAAATATATTGTACAAAAAAACTGAGGAGAAAGGAAGAGAAAAACAGTTGCAGATCAACCCACAAAAGAGGAGTTATATTTGGTACCTGATGTCTGATCTTGTAGCAGCAGCTACAGAGAGTACAAGGAGAACCTTTTCTGAGAAGGGGTCTGATGCCAAGGGCACTCAGCACCACCAAGAATTAGGCACCTTCACTCTTCTCAAGGATTTATTTGGGAGCCACCCATTTAAAGTCTTCACAGTGGTGACCATTCATGCAATTTTCTCCAAAAAGCTGCCTTGTAATTTTCTTGTTACAAGATCATTTTTATTTCTATGCTTTCTCCAACCACATGTATATTTAGCTAACTTCTGATTTCCCACCCATGCAAATGCAAGGGGCATTTTACACTTTTCTTAAGTACTGACGCATTTACAACTGCAATTTTTCTAAAATGTCATTCAGGCAAGATTGATTATTTGCTGCATAGTGAGGAGAGGAAAGAGAAAGAAAGGAGCTGTCAAGCATTTTTGCTTTTCTCTTTAGGGTGGAAAAATAAACTTATCTTTGGAAAGACAGACCCTTTTATTAACAGTATGAGGAGTTACAGTTATGCTGATACTAATAGAAGAAATAGTTAAGGATGGCAGGAAAAAAAAACTTGCGTGTTCAGAGACTTCAAATGCATTTGTACTACGTGGGCCTTGTCCTGGTAAGACTCCATTAATTTCCTGGGGCTTGCAGATGCATGTGGTCCCCTTTGCATGATGCATTTAGCCCACTGCCTCTCCCTCCCAAAAATAACCAGGCCATGTTTTCCCTATTTTATTCCATTTCTCATCTTCCACTTACATGTTAAAATAGTCATTCTTATCTCCCTGTGGCCACTGAACTTCTCCACTACAAATTCTATCAGCATTTTGTTATTGGTGTACTGTAGAATTATTACACAATCAAGATTTGCAACAAGCTGCATAGACTATAAAACTGGGTTTTCTCAAATATTTCTCTCCCAAAAACCACAAACAAATAAAGCCACCTCAATTCCCCATGACTAAAAATTCTGCAATAACTGGTTAGATAGATTAACAGGATTCCTTTCCTTTTTACTGCTCTAATCTCTGTAAAATAATGGCCAACAACCAGGTTCTAGTACCTTTACTGACAGAAAATCTCAGTGAAATCTGAGAATCTTCCAACTGATTTGACAACTTGCAAAGGCTGTTAAATTAACCAAGTCTGTGAATTCTTATCCAAAATCCCAACAAATGGCTCAACACCTTTACCACTGCTGTTAGAAAACACAC
Organism: Manacus vitellinus; assembly: GCF_001715985.3. Taxonomy (NCBI): domain Eukaryota; kingdom Metazoa; phylum Chordata; class Aves; order Passeriformes; family Pipridae; genus Manacus; species Manacus vitellinus. Next base: position 23,047 of record NW_021938987.1, read on the forward strand.
GCATTTACTTATTAAGCTTAGGCATTTAAACAGATTATTGCCTATTCTAACAATAATAATGAAAAGATGTGTCTCCAATTCAGGAAAAAAAAATCTATATAGCATATATATATATGTATATGCTATGTAGAGATTAGTCAAGATGTGGAGATTTGAAGTATAATAGTCCCACTAAATCTGTAATATCACCTTTAAATGAATTGAGTGTTCTTCCCACTCATCCTCTCCACCTGTCTCATACAGAAAGAGCCAAAATGTGCTGCACTTAGTTTTGTTAAATGAAGTAATGGCCACTGGGGACTGAACAGTAACTATTACATCTATTTTGCACATGATCCTACAGTTGATATGTGGCCTAACATGTTTTAAACTAGAGCTATATAAACAAAGTAGAGCAGCCAACTCCCAATATTTGACCTTCATTTAATATAATGTATCCAAAGATAGATTTGCCAAAGTTTTACAAAGACTTTGCAATTCATTTTGCTTTTTTTTCGTGGGACACTGCAGTACTATACTCAATGGCTGTCATGCTTTGCTAAGTTTAAAATATTTTGTCTGCTTCTCAAGCACATTGGTTCATTTCAACTCTAAATAAACCCTTGAAAGATTTCAGGAAGCCTTTCAGTATTACAGTACACACGGCCAATTTGCAGCAACTGGTTTTGCATTGTGGGTTTGATTCAGACTATGGGCTTCGGGCAAAGCCAGGGAGGTGGAGATTTATATTTTTATATCTATCTATCTATTTAAATATATAATTTTTAAGATAGAGGGATTCTTTCCCACAGGCAATATTTGAAAGCCGCCCAACAATCCCCAGAAAAATGGCAGGGAAGATGGAGGGAAAAAAAGCTGGAGACCAAACCATGGTGCTACGTGACAAATGCACATTCACAGCAAGGCCTGTGCAACTGCAAGGAATGCTCAGCATCCCTTTCCTAGGGGCTAAAGGCACTTTGCACTTTCCAGTTCTTGACTGCAGCCCTGTGTGACATCCAAGCAGAACATTTAGCTGCTTATCTATGGCCTCTGAATCCTTCCAACTCAGGCTTAGGGGTTAAGCAGGATGTGTTCCCCTGGATTCCTGCAGAGAGGGACAGTACAGCACAATGTCCTACAGTACAATGTTCTAATCTCGTGTTTAGTGTAATTTTACAGAGGAGATACTACTACCTTGTGAAGCAATAGCACAGTTCTGGCACAGCTTTGAAAACATCTCTTTTCCACACCAGTTCTCACAGCCGTGCTCCTCCATCCCCTGGGGTTGTAGCAGCTCTGCCCATCACTCACAGCTGCTTTCCAAGCCCATAATTAGAACACAAGGTCTCAAGGCACTACAGCATGATGACTTCAAACATTACAACCTGTCTGGGTTTTAAACACTGCCACTGGTCCCAGAGATGACTGTTAAAAGTACTAATGACTGGGATAAGGCTCTGGAAGAAATAAGGAAGCACATTCACATCTTCTCTTTAGAGTGTTATTTTTCACTGCATATTGTTCAGTCAAAACAACTTCGAAGGCTCAAGTTGTAATAAGCATCATACAGAGGAAAAGGAGAAGATACGAGAGCTTAACTCCAAGCTACTGTGAGGTGAATTCATACCAAACTAAACACAACAGAGCAAGTCTTAAGTCCCTGTGAAAGGCCAGAGTTTATCACACGTTGTGGTTTGGCCCAGTTGGCTGACATTTTAACTCTCTGTTTGAGCCCAAAACTTGGCAGACAACACAAGTTTCTTTTTCTCCTCAGTGAGGTATCCTGTTTTCTTCCTGAGCATTCAAACAATTTGGCCTAAAGATCACTTTTGCTCCATAGACATGAATTGATCTGACAAGACAAATAACAAAAAAAAAAAAAAGTTTCAAATTAAAAGCATGATATGAAAATAGTGCTAAAGCTGACTCACCAATAACGTTCTCCTCATAAGACAGTTATTTCCTGGAGGCAGCACAGGAATGGGCTAGGCATGGAGAGCTGGAAACCAGCACTGCTGTGCCACTGCCCAGAAAGGGGAACTGGACCCTGGGTTGGGCTTAAATAGGGCTCCTGGGCCCAGGGCAGGTGTGGAGAAGCCCCAGGTGAAGCTTTTCAGGGAAATCAAGCCCCTCAGGCCTTACCCTTTGTAACCTGTTACTGGAACTTCAGAAAGCAGGTGTGAAACATTGGGCTGAGCCCCACCTTCCACTCCCACATCTGGCATCAATTCCCTCAGAGTTTCCCACGACTCCCAGTTTTAAAAAAACTTTTTGCCTCTTTTCTCAAACACCTTTGCAATTATGCCTGATTTTGTAGGCATTGCTTAAGCCTGCCACTAACACATGAATGTGATGCTGTACACAGAATCAGGTAAAAGAAGTGGGGAGATGGAAAATACCTCTTTGGTTATACAGTGCATCCCAAATCAATGGAGACTTGTTCCCAAAACTTTTCTGTCCTTTTAAACCATTCAAGCCATGAGACTTTCACCAGCTCCCTTCTCAAAGTAATGTTTCCTGATAGCCTATTTTTTTGCTTGATTTCATGAAGGATGCATTTATTCCTAATAATGTAGCCTTCAGCCATCCTGAAAGTCCTCTCTCTTCTCAACGTTTGGACCTTTGCAGTATGCTAGACAGTTCACATACTGTCTTTAGTCATTGTTTCCTCATTCAGATATTTCTTTTGGAAAATAAATTTGGCAGAGACCAGAAGACAGCTCTATTACCATCAAGCCTCCAGTGACTGCAACTGGAAAAAGAAAAGCTCCTTAGTTAAGTACTTCAATATGCAAATAACACATTTTGGAGTTAACAGCAGTCCCTAGAGTGGTGATTCTCAGAAGGTCTGTACATGGAAATATCAGTCCAGGACCGAGAAGGAGCTTTAATCAGCCTAGGAATTGAGGAAGATAGCATGTTTTCATCACTAAAGCATGAATTGGATTATCTGAAGCTACTCCTGGCTCATACAGCAAACTACTGTGTGGTCTCCTGTGCCTTTGTTTCCCTATCTATCAAATGCGTTTATGGGAATTTGGCTTCTTCTTTTTCCTCTTAGTCTTTCTTATGAGTCTCAGATATGAACCCTCAGCTGAGTAAAAATCTGGGGGGGAAAGGATACCACCAAGTTCAAAATACCTTAAGCTGTAAAACCATCAGCTCATGTACCACAAATACAGTTCAAATACTGAAGGAGTTAAAAACATCACTTCCCAAAATCATGGAAGAAAGTCCATCAAAAGTCTGCAGGGTGGTGCTGCCATTCCAGGGTTAACTGGGAAGTGAACAGGAGAATGGAAATCTGGCAAATGATGCAATGGACTGCTTCCTTGCTCTCCATCCAGCACATGAGCTGGGGTGTGACCAGAGTACTTTGTTTGGAATCATTCTTGGAGCAAATTTCAGCACCCCTATGCTTGGTTGGTATGACACTGACAGAGCAGTTTAGAGGAGATGAGAAGCAACACTCAGTTTCCCCTAAACAGCTCCAGCAACCACAACACTCACCAGAACCTAAACCTCAAGGTAAATTCTGTACTGAGTTTGCAGCACCCATCCCTGCTCATTCATCACTGCCTACAGACAGTATGTCTGTAACCACCTCAGTCAGCATCAGCACCCAAAACCAGCTGCAGGTTTTTTATCGTGACACAAATTACACAGTGAGAGCTGGATGAACTGCAAGAAGTTGCTGCTGGATTTTCAAAGCTGCATGGGTAGAAAACCAGAACAACTTTCTACAAGCCAAAGGGAGATTTCTCCACTCCCTATTTTCCAGGGCTAAAAAGCTAAAGTAGAAAATAGTTTTGACAGAGATGAACTTTATGTGGTAGAGGCACAGGGACCACCAGCCACTGCCTCCAGCCTGTTTCTGTAGTTCCTGCTCCTGACCATTCACAGCTGAATGTAGGTGCCAAAATATTTCTCAGGAACCAAAAACTCTATGCTAGAACTGACTAACATGAACGGGTTTACCACCCCAAGGAGATGGTCCTGTGCTTGAGAAAGTATTTCAGAGGTGAGAATTTTTCCTCATCTGCATCAGCCTCCCAGATGGTTTCAGTTCAGCTTCAGCTGATCTTTCCTGAGCCTACAATTGTTTGATTAGAGCAGTGTAAGGAAATCTGGCAAAGCCATACCTCACCTCCTTACTGACAGCCTTTGTACCTCTCACTGAGTTAGTACAGTACATGTCACCTGACTTCATCTACAAGGTATTTCTTATCACTACTGAGAGTGAATCAACTAATGCCATACAATGAGAGCTGTCAGAGCCAAGTGCTCAGTACAGTGTTCTTACCACCTGACAGTGACTCCTTTTTTACTGCATTCTGTAAGAGCCTAAGCTTAATGTTGCAAAAGTACACAATTATAAGGATGAACTAGACAACATCTCATGCTCTCATACTTGTCTTTCACTGTTCAATTTATAAACTGTCATGTGAAAACTTTGCAAAAATTGCCTTCTCTACCAAAAGAACTTTCAAGTTTAATTAAAAATTGGGTTTGACTAGCCTGAAACTCAATAGCAGCCCACTATGATGAGCAATTGTAACAGCTCCTCCTACACTACTTCTATCAAAAATATTATTATGCCATAACTTCATGTTTATACCCAATTATTCATATAAAAAGGAGGAAAACCATCCAGAATGCCTCTCACCTTTTGGTAGAGTTACAGTGTGAGACTGAGTTCTTTCTTCAAAGTTGTGTGCAGGAAGAAACTAATTTGTCTCTGCTCTGAAATGAAAGCACACATGATTACCCCTCTAATCAATCACTTCCTTTGTATTTATCTGGTTTGGTATGGTTTGTGTTTTCATGATATCCTTTTTATTATAAGGAATTCCTATGTGTAGTCAAAGCTAGTTTATCAATACACAAAAAGTACCAGTATCAATCAATAGCTTGTGTAAAGAGGCAGCAATGTTATTACTGCTCAGTGACAAATAACACTGAGTGAATGAGGTGTATATTTCTGCAGATTCCTCTATGAAACTAGTTAGATTTACAAATATGAAAGTACAGTGGCAAGATCTTTTGAATTGGTAAATCAGAGTAACTTTGCTGAACCTATTCCAGTTTATAGTATGGGGGTTCTTGGCACACAGAACAGACCATCAGTGTTCTATATACACCTTCCTGTCCTACCATATGTATAAAAGATGTTGTATTATCTTAGTATGTATCATCAGTACTAAAGGGCTGTTATATAAATTTTATATAAATATATTTCTACTGCCAGTAGTATAACTACAACAGCAGAAAACAACTATAACAAAGACAAATCAAGTGCCATATGGGCACATAAAATTTCAATAAAAATTAGCCTCTCCATCTAGGCAAGTTAACTGACTCATCTGTAAAGACATGATGTACTGAAAGTAATAATTTTAATGAAGAAAGGAAGAATAAACCTCTACATTAGAACTGAAAACAAACAGTAGTGAAAGTTGTAAATTGAGCTAATAACGTCCAGCAAAAAAATGAATCATCCAACCCAGCAGACAACATTTGAAAAATACTGAGTGGGAACATGCCACAGAGATGAGACAAAGTAAACATGTCATGTAGAACAGATGCTCAAAACAAACACAGTGGCAAAAATAATTTTATGTTAATGAAAGTCTCAAGAGAAAAAAATATCAAGCTATTGGCAAGTATCAAAGCAGCTGCATCTGGTTTTGGACAACAGAATTTGCAAAAATCACACCTGCAAATCCAGCCACAGAGGAGATTCAGGTACAGCCTATGCCAATAATTCCCATACAACTCTCTCTAGTTAGTTGGCTGATAGTGTCTAACGGGGTTGAGTACCTGAAATCATGAATGAAAACATTCACCTATTCCCAAGGAATTTCCAGGTGCATCATTTGCTGCCTCAGTCTTCCTATCAGAAGGGGACTGCTGAACTTCACCTTACCACTCTATACTTCCCAATTCAGAAAACCAAAGATAGACCATGGTCAGTCTTCAGCCTTCCTGTGTTACAGAAGAAATGTTAAACATGCACAACCAAGGAAAATTCTTGTCCAGTAATAGATGAGACCTAATCCATGAGGCCTGAGCAGTACATATTTAAGTCAGGAATTAGCACTCAACACAAGTAATGCCTCCAAAAATGGAATCTCAGAAGAGAAAAACATTAAACCAGTGCAAAATATTCCTAATTCAGTTAAAGATGTTAACGAGTGTGTACACAAATGTGAAATTTCAGAGGCTCTGAAATTTAAAAACTCATTCAGATGGTTACAGTTATGTTTGTCCATGATTATGAAACACAGACAAAGCAAAGTTGTGGTTCAGCAGAGCATAACTTGTTTTCTTTAGTTTCTGGAATCAGAAACTGGACTAGCTTTTAGCTCTGATGCAACATTAGAATTTTAACCTGAGGGAAATAAATTCTCCTTTTGATAATTCTGCTGTGATGATTATGTACTCTAAATTATCAATAACAAATACACAGTCCTCAGAACTGGAAATACAGAAGACTGAGGTTTGATCCCTCCTACCCGAGAGCCTGAAAAATAATTTCCCTCCTAAAACTGATTAATTTTTACAAGAAACAATACAGAGAGAGCTGTGATCAAGCAGAAGCATTGCAATAACACAGCACACAATTTCTGCCAGGGTTTAACATTCCTCAGAAAGTAGAAAGAATTTTTGTTTTCCTATTTTTTTTTGCTATTAAAATTCAGCCTCCTTTTTTCAGAAATCATAGAAAAATGGCTTTTTCTCAGCTTCACATTCACCATGGCAGAGGCTCAGCCAATAATGAAGAGAGTAAGTCTCATAATAAGAACACAGCAAAAGCCAACTATGGATATTTCAGAGAAGAAGGGGGAAAAAGACTGGGCCAAACATAACTAGTTTAAAGACTGAATCTGACCTCTAACCATAATGGATTTGGAATACTAATAGGGGTGAAGCTGAGCAATGGACACAGCTGGAGAAAAAAGCACCATGTGACCATGCTTATGCTCTCTGTCCATACACATCCTCATAGACACACACAGAAACATATTCAGAGAAAGCATTCACGTGAACAGGGTTTCATTACTATTCTAAGCTATCTTTAGCCAAATCTTCACCATGTCAAAAAAAAGATAGCTATAAAGCTGCAAGTCTGTCAGACAAACCTGTAAAAAAACCAGAATCAATCCAGTAAAACACCAGACTTTGATGTATTTAAGTCCTTTGCTGAATTAAGGTGGAAGAAAGTATTTAAGAAGCTTTCACATCTTTTCTGCTGCTTTTAAATGTACTTGCAACTGACTGGCATTTGAAACACTAGATTCCTGTTCACACATAATATTATAAGTGGCTTGGTAAAACACAAATAAAATTAATTAAATGCCATAGCTAATTTATTTAGTCACTTCTTGCAAGCTAAATGAAAGAATACATCTAGTGCATGAACTTGTACATGAAAAGTCATCTCTCTGTAATAAAACTTTTTTTTTTAACCTCCTGAGCTGAACCCAGCTGCTTTTCATACATCTATAACAAACTTTGTGCCAAATGAACTGCTTATATATTTTTCTAAACAAGCCCCACTTTACTTTTTCCAATCAGTCCAGACAGATGGCAAGTAAAGAAAACACTTTAGTGTCAATCTGGTGGAGACCGTCACTGAAGTGCTTTTGCCAAGAAAAAACAGACTAAACATTAATGAGGCCAAATAGAGAAGCTTGTTTTACAGGCTGGAGGTACTAGATTTCTCTGGACTCACAGAAACTCAATAGTAGCTTTAAAGTGCTTGCAAGGAAACACTTCTCCACTTTCCTGCAGCACGTAGCAACCGTATTCTAACTGGGCTAGCAGTGTTCAGTCCACACCAGAAAGAATGGGTATTATATTTCTAAAAACATTGGCAAGGAAGTGTTTATTTTCTCTCTCTTTCTTTTTTTTTTCCTCTTGGTGTACACAAAAGTTTTGGCACCCTTGTAATGAGTATATTTTCCACTACAAAGAATGAACTTTGTGGAATTTGCCTACAATGTTACGAAGTCACTCCTATTGAAAGCCCTCACTATTAAGTTTGTGAACACTATCTGAAATAATAGCACTTTGGTACACATGTATTGTGTGTACACTCCAGGCTAATCTCTCTTGTACCTGCTTTTGTGCATGTATCTAATAATGCCAAGAAAAAGGAAAGAAGATTAGGAAGATCCAAAATAAAAACTCTTTTTGACAAGGTGCTAGGTTTTTGCCTACAAGACAATATTCAAGTTTGCATTATCTAGTATGCCTTGCACCTGAGATACAATTTCCTCCAACTACAGCCCTTGCTAAGACCTGACCAAATACAGTAATCACTGAGGCAAAATTAGTCTGAGCGTAGAATATAAATCTGTGATTGCCTCAGGAGGTTTCAGACAGGTTGGTTAGATCCTTGGCATCCAGGCTTCCTCAACAACAGAAGGATCAGTTAAGCAAGAAGTACAGAGTGTATAAAACAGGTTTTGAAACAGTCACATTCACTTTAAAGCTTTATCACAAAACTGTCAGCAGTTATCTGTATGTCTCAAACTTGGGGTTTTTTGCAGAAAACAATTTCTTAAGACACTCAAACACTGTTTTTATTGATAAGTTTGAGATTCTCTTTCCTATGAAGGGAAAAGGCTACTTGATAATTTGTAGTTCTGTTTTTAAGGCACCTAAACTCCATGAGAAAAGAGGAAGCACAACGGGTCCCATGCACTATTCACACTAACATTGCCTTCTTCAGTAACTGGTGCAGTTGCTTTTGTGTCAGGTGAGACATGTAGAGTATTTTGAACTATCAAGGCAGAACTGCATTGAGCAGTTCCCAACAGTCAGAAAGATCCAAAGGTAAAATGGGCTCACTATATTACATTTCTCACCGCTTTCATCTTTCATTCTTCAGCATTTCTTTTGTAATGCTCTTTCCTCATCCTGTCTTTTTTAATACAATGGCTTGTAGGTATTTTCCAAGATACCATTTGAGGATGAATTGCAAGGTTACATTTCCTCTTCTATACATCTTAAGCAGTGGTCCAGATTTCAAGGAGGACAGCATGTTGGATGGAAAACATCCGGACATCCAAATTGCTGTGTGATGATCACTGTGGAGACTGTGGCAACATTTGGTGGAAGTGTAGCTCTTTAGAAAAGTTTTACTCCTTTAATACAGAAAATTATTTTTAAGCCTAAAGAACCATGAACAGACTGAATTATTTGCCCTCACTAGCTCATTATGGTGTTGGTTTGCCTTATTTCCCCACAAGAGTAATTAGTTTATCAGTGTATTCACCAGACACTGTAATTTCATGCCAAAGCAGATACAAGTCTAAAGAAAAGGATCTAAAGATACAGATACAGATAAATAATCGAGGATCAGTTTCAAAGATATATCCAGAAGACAAAGCTTCAAAAGATGTCGTTAACTAGATTGCTTTGTGGTAAGGACATTCAGTAAACAGATTATCTCTAATAAGCTTATCCTGCATTAAACCACTAAGGAGTCGATGCTGTGATAAGACAGTTTTCAAAGGCAATGAATTATAGACATGCAATCCTAGGCAGGGAGCAGAGCAGGCTTTCCCTTCTCCCACAGTGCTACTCAGTGGCTCCCTGCACACATTTTAACTGCTGGTGAACAGACACTCAGGTTGGTGCACCAGGTAAGTCACTCTGGCAAAAGCTGATCAAATTAAACATTAGAAAATCGTTAGACAAGACAAAAAACTCACTGCTTTCAAAGCCAGCTGTAGAGTTTTCAGCACTTTCACAGAGGCATGGGAAGCACAAACCCAGTGAAAATTTTACCTGAGAGCAGAAGGGTCCTCAGATATTTCAATCTGGAAGAGAGACACAATAGTTTCACCAACACTCAGACATCAGTAAACACATAATGATAATGGCAATAACTGCAAAACTCATCCCAAAATAGCAATATGATTTTCCTTTCACTAAAAGTTTAAAATCAAGAGAATTAAATGATCAGGAGTGAGGGGGCAAAAATGACGTGAACACAAGTTGCCAAAAATACCAATTCAGTCAAATCTATCGTATTTACAACCATTTTTTGTACTGGGAGATGCATTAAGACTTGTGTAAGTCATGACACAGCTTCTAATTTTCATGTTGGAAGGGGTCACACTATTTCTGGGGCTCCCAAGTGTTCAGTTTGCAGACAAGTCTCTAGACATACTGCATTTGAATTCTGAATACACAAAGCATCATCCAATTTGTTAAAAATGTTTCTATGACTGCAATAACAAAGTCAGCATTGATACAACATCAACTGCTGCAAGCTATAAGGAAATCATTCCATCACTTCCAGCACCTGCCAACACATACTTGATTTATGAAAAGGTCAGGGAGCAGAGAAATTCTCAAACCAGTGAAAAACATGTGAAATAATCAGAAGGATGTCTAGCTAATAAAAGAAGATTACAAACGCTGAAAGTAGACAGGCACAATAAAGAAAGGAGGCTGGTAAACAGAAAGATTTGGGAAAGTTGAAGCAACTACCCATTAAGAAGTAAATTCTTGAGTCATGTTACAAATCAGCATGTCCTACCAAATCTAAGTAGGAATGTGCCAATTAGCAGAGCAAACATTCCAGTTCTGAGAATATCTGCCTGTAATGGCAAATCTTGGAAGGCTAAACAGCCAGGTTCAAGCTGTGGACTCAGATGGTGGTAGCAGAGCTCCAGCCAATTTTCAGGGTATCTTTCAGAGTCTGGTTGGGCAAGCAGCTCTAATGATGGTTGAGAGACTGGCTGTCATGCAAAGTGGTGAGAAACAGCTTAGTGTTTCCATAAGCTTTCACTATGTATCTTTCCACCCTCCAGAAAAAGCATGTTTGCTAAACACAAATCATGTAACCTTGTTGTCGTGGATAATGCATTAATTATACAGTTCTACAATTAGCAGCTTCAACTTAAAAATAAAAAAAAAACTTCACAGGTTTGCAGGCTGTCACAAGAAAAATCCACAAAGTGTTTCTTTCTGTTTACTTAATTTGCTTGTGAAGTTACTGGGGAAAGAGAAAAATAATGATGCATAGAAAAAAAATCCTCCTGAGAATCCAGTCATTGATTAAAAAAATGTTAATTAAGAAAGCCTTCAGAATGATATCTAATTTGGCATACAGGGAAAAAAGCATCTAAGAGAGAATTAAAGGCAAGTCCCATGATATAGATGCTTTGGTTTGGATTAAACTGCTAAAAGCCTCAGACTTTAAACACTGTAGAAAAAAAAAACCATACTCTACATATACCAGAGGGAGTATTAGCATTGTAGGGAAAAAACTCTATACAATGTGATAGCTTATAATTGCAAAGACAGTGGAAATAAAAAGTTTAATAAATCACTTTTCTTCCAATGTTTTTGCCTTTAAGACTTCTCTCCTTTTTGGCTCAGCACTTATTTAAACTTAACTGCAGTATAACAAATCTTTATTCTGCAAGCTTCACTGTCTGGCAAGTTGTTGGAGAATGAAATTTTGATATATAAATGAACAAACACAAAACCTACATTACAACAATTACAACACATGCCCTCAGGCATATTAATCCCACAGCTAGTAGGTCAGACCTAATTGTTTCCTCATACACTCTACCTTGAGCACACTCAGGACAATGTGAATTCCCTTCCCCATAATGGGAATATATCAATAAACACTATCAAGATCCATGAGCTGACTGATTACCCAGAGTGTGAGGAAAGGGTGAACCTGCTGACAAATATAGGAAGTAGATTCAGGTTTGTGAGTGCATATAAAGGATTCATAGAGGCAGACAAGTACAAGCTGAGAGTGTTTGAACAGAATTCCACTGCTCCCCCAAATCTTACATTACCACAGTGCTATAACAAGAAGATTAATAGCCTCCTGCACACATTGGTTACCACACACCACATCAGGCTGACAATCCATACACATTGCACAAGCGAAAAAGGAAATGGCTGATGTAGAAAACATTCCAAGGGTTTCATATTTGTGGAATTTCTCTTTTGCATTAGGCAATTCCTTTATTTCAGTAATTCACAAAGAGGTTACACATGCATCCTGAAAGGGCAGACTCAGCCAAAACAAAATGCTCAAGTGAGCATCTTTATTTAGCATCGTAGATATAAAAACATTTCCAGCCGTGCCAGCATATGCTCAGTATCAAGTCAAAATGTGCCCCAGATTTTTTTTCCTCCTAAAAAGTGGGCAACATAGCCACAGAGGAAACTATGCATATATTTCCTCAACGTGGGTTTCTGTGGAAATCCTATCAGCAACTCTGTCTGGTTTCTCACAGTGATTCATCACCGTGCTGGCCCAGGAGGCCAGAATGATGTAAACTAACCTGGAACTTTCAAGGAAGCATAAGGAGCATTGGCACAAAGCTCTCATCAAATTTCAGATATTGGCTAACTCGTTTACACCCCTCCAAAATCCCCAACGTAAACTTCACATTTTAAGCTCAGGTAAATGTTGCCTGCTGACCATTAACTACTGCCAAAATAACAACTGCTGCATATGCTAACACTCCTTTTGAGAGTATCAGTGGCCTCTGGGGAAGCAACCAAACAGAGATACTGATGCCTATGGATTTTTGGATATCAGAGATTCTGATGCCTATGGATTATGGATTATGAGGAAAGCATGTTCACCCTTTTCTCACACTCTGGGTAATCAGTCAGCTCATGGATCCTGATAGTGTTTATTGATATATTCCCATTATGGGGAAGGGAATTCACATTGTCCTGAGTGTGCTCAAGGTAGAGAGTATGAGGAAACAATTAGGTCCAACCTACCAGCTAATATTGTTTATAAAGCCTAGGAGCAGCCAAATCAAGCCCTTTGAATCAAAACAACCCTAAACTTCAAGCTCAGAAGAAGAATAAAAGTCACACTTTGTTTCCAGATCTGGATCCTTTCTTTAGTGAGCTGAGCACAAACCAGATCCAATCGTCTCTCCTTTTACTAACAGGAGATCCTGCTCTAGTAGCAGGGCCCTGCCAAGAGAAAAGTGAAGGTCCAAAATTTTTGCAAATCTCTGCCTTTGAGGATTTGATTTCTCAAACTCATACAGTGACTTAGCAGATCTCTAGGTAGGTACAAAAATTTCTCAGAATGGCATTTAAGGAAGTGAGAACTATTAAGATAACTATTAAGATTAAGAGCATCTTTACCTGAGGTGCATAGAAATAAAGTATTTTCAGTCCAAGAGAATGTAGCCGAAATACTGTTGTTAGTGGGGGGGAAAAAGTGAAAATCTCCAAACTCCATAAACAAAAATGCTGAATTAGAAACATTTTGGGGGGTAACTCTCATATGCACCTATGTTCTTTGTCAGTATTTTGGATACATACAGGAAATTTCAGTGTAAGCTCAGCCAGTATAAAATCCTTCAGTATTGCCACAATGATAATGATTTTCCAAGCATCCAAACTAAAAATACTTGACTCATTTTTTTTTCAGATTACTACTGCCCTTTCTTTCTAACTGAGAACTACGAAACAGAGGCCTAACTTTCCAGATTCTACTACTAATGAGTTGTGGGCATAAAAATATTTCACTTTGAACATATGACAACCCTAGAGAGGAAGAGGGATCACATTCACAAAAACTCCAAATATGTCAAACTTTGGGGAAAAAAAAAACCAGACATTAAAAACATCAGAAAGGAAGTCAAGAAGTTTTGAGTAAGAAAACCAGACCCTTTTTCCTCAGTTAAGGTCTTCAGATCTCTAAAGAATATTTTATAATCCTTTTTACACTATAATTTCTTTTAATGCTCCTCATCACATGTCTTGCCTCATCTATATTGGTATGCCAGCAGAGACACAACTGTAGATTACAATAATCCCTGTACACCTTTCAACTAAGCAATTATTTCTCCATGGTTTAAATACACACAGAGAAAACAATCTTAAAACTCCTTGTTAATTCTGTATTAGTTCTTTTTCTTCAATTCATTCAGACATCTAAGAATAGCATATGGGAAAATGATATTCCAATGTATGCAAATGTATATACACATATTTACACAAATACAGCTGAGGTTGGATAGATATGATCCAGCAGAATGAATAGGAAACAAAATATGGTTGCCAGCTTCCCCTAAATAATAGTTCCCAATGGCATCAGAACAACACAAACCAGTGCCATCATCTCCAAATTGTGAGCACTCTTTCTGGTGATATGACCCTGAAAACTGTCTTTTTTTCAGTGCCAGGCCCCCCCACTGCACTGATATCAGTGTCAAGCTGGTTTCTTAATGCCCCCCTTTTCTGGCCCATCTCACCTTATCTAATAGAGCCCATTGCTAAAGAGAGGGAGGGCAGACCTGTAGGTGCTGGGGCTCAGGAAGGGGCAGCAGCAGCCCCAGAGTGCCACTGGAGCACCCGCTCCATAGCCCAAAGGAGGCAGACCCAAGGGGGTTGCATCAAGGCTCCTGACCAGGTTTGAAATGTGTCTTCTCTTGAGAGTTAGTGTCCTCCACAGTTCTACAACAAAGAGGAAGCAAAAGACAAGGATTTGTCTGGAGTTTTATGTTATTTAAGGAATTGCTTGTCTTTTAGAATAAAAATGAAATATTAATTTTTTAAGTGGTGTGTTTTCACATTGTTACAGTGTTGTTCATTAAGCTTATTCTTTTGGTTGCCTTCCCACAGCCAGAAGGACAAGGAACTGCACCAGCTAAGAGCACAACAGGAATCACAAAGGCTTGATCATGGCTTACATGATGTCCTGCTAGCATAGGAAAGATCCAGTTCAGAAATTCTCTGATGCTTAGGGAAAGACACCTCTGGGGAACCTTAGGGGAAGACTGCTCTCACTCCTCTGTGAAAATCCCACACACATCTGCCACAGGCTACTTGCTGGCACCCCTCACATCACCAGCAGCTTTGTTTTGTTTTCTTCTGCATCTCATTTCTTTACTGCTGGTTTTCAGACAGGCCATCCAGAGGATCCCTTCTTTATCACTCTTATTACTCTTCTAAAGCCATTCTGAAATCTATCATTCTGAAACTCAAAATGACTCAGTCTTTTTCTGTATTTCTAAATTGGTTACCCAAACAGCAAACAAAAACTATTATCTCTAAGTTCTGTTGCTCTGTGGAGTGTGCCATACAGTATAGCTCATCGCAGAGACAGAGGAGAGATCTTCTCACAGGATTGTTCCCTGACAGTTGAGACTCATGTGCCAATAAGGAAAATAAAGGAAATGCCAAACCACTTGCTGCTTAGTATTTTTTAAATGAAAAACCATGATTAAAAGGAGGATAAATATTTGCATCCCCTGTTCTCACCCTTCCCCTGCTTACCTTCTCCCAAACCTCAGCAAATTTCTCACAAGCAGAAACAGCAGTGACGCTGATTCTGTGAAGGTGAACACAGCGAGTCAGCAAAACACAGAGCAAAACCTCTTTCTTCTCCATCTTGTTTAGAATCAAACAAAAGAGAAGGAGGCATGTGTCCTTTCCAAAGGACACCTTCTGTTAGCAGAAAACAAAGCTTTTAATATTAAACAAAGCTACTAAAGAGCAAAAGAAGCAACTGTTTACGTACCTCTTAGTCAAGCTAAGAGGTGGAAGCGTGAGGCAAAAAGAGGCCATTCCCCCTCTCCCAGCAACAGATTCTCCTCTTCCTGCCCTTTGATAGCCAAGCCCACAGGTCTCTGCTGCTGGGTCTGTTGTCACACACACAAAGATCGTAGGGCAGACAGTCCTTTCAGATGAAAGGAGGCCACCACAGGTGACTTGTCAAAACTCACATGCACCTACAGGACACCTGCCCCTGTCCACAGTGGCAGCACTGGCTAACGGGACTCAGCTCTGCCTGACACATTTGAACCACTCAGTCCACCACTCATTCAGCCTTGGCACAGCATGGCCATCTCAGCCAGCTGGGCAAAACTCCTCAGACTCTGGGAGCAATAAGGCAACGGTGCCTCTCAAAGGGGCAGCAGCAACACCTCATTTGCTTTGCTGGGATAACTATGGCTTTACAAGATGTCATTTTGTGCTACAAAACAGCTTCAGAGATGGTGGACTGCCTGGTGAACTCTAGAATCCGTTCTTGCTGTCAGAAAGCACAAAGTCATCAGTCAGCATAAACAAAAGGGACATTTGAGAAAAAGGACACTACAAGACTCTCTGCTGAAACTGGAAAAGTTGTAAATTCATCCCTTAAACTGCTTTTTCCAAATAAGCCAATGCTTTTGCCCTGCCCTCAACACACCTTCTACCAGGCATGCTCAGTGGAAAAGAGAAGCTGCTTTTAATCACACAATTCCAAAGCTTTGCTGTCCCATGAGAAACAAGGCTAAATGATTTTCAAATCTGTGAAAGAAAATTGGGGCAGTAGTCACATTCCTCCACAAGTCCCACCACAAATTTCTTCAAATGGGAAATGAAATAAAGCATTAAGGAAATTAAATTAAATTGAAGAGTTGAAATAAAAAAATTGAAAACAAACTTCTAAAGTCAGAAAATACAACAGACCGCAGACTTCTCTCAAAATTCTCCAAAAATGTTTTGAAAAAAGGTTTGCCAAAATTACTTGGTGCCAACAAATCTTATTTTAGGGTGAAAAGCAGAATGACCAAAAGCAGACTCCTGGAATGTACTGATGATAACTTCCTTCTCCAAGTGGCAGAGGAGCCAACGAGGAGCGGTGCTGTGCTGGACCTTGTTCTCACCAAGGAGAGGCTGGTGGGGAATGTGAAGTTCAAGGGCAGCCTGGGCTGCAGTGCCCATGTCATGGTGGAGTTCAAGATCCCTGGAACTGAAGAGGGCACACAAACACAACAACTGGACCTCAGGAGAGGAGATTTGGCCTCCTCAGGGATCTGCTTGGCAAGAGTTCCGTGGAATAAAACCCTGGAGAGAAGAGAAGCCAAGAAGATGGTTAATAATCAAGGATCATCACCTCCAAGCTCAGGAGAGATGTATCCCAACAAAGAGAAAGTTGGGCAAAAACACCAGGTCTGTGTGGATGAACAAGTTGCTCCTGGACAAACAAACACAAAAGGGAAGCCTACAGAGGGTGGAAGCAAGGACAGGAGCCTGGGAGGAATACAGAGAAATTGTCCAAGCAGCCAGGGACTTGTAAAAAATATTATACTCAATAAATACTTCTGGTGAGCTCCAAAGCACTAGAGAGCCATCATCAAGATTACACCAGGAACATAGTTTAGAATCACATGGAAGATTAATATTTATTGTGAATCCTATTTCGACAAAAACATCTTTTCATATTCTCTAGTCCCTTTTATAGTCCCCTAGTACACGTCCTGACAATCTTTGGGGCACATTAGAGCACCAGCATTTACCACTATTACAACAACAGTTTATAGCTCTCTGTTTAGACTGCAAATACAATTTTGTTGGTGCTGCATGAGCTGCATTTTAAGACTACAGATTTCTGGGTACTGGCACATACTTAATCACATGTTAAATCAAACAGTTGCATGCTCCCATCTGTGCCACAGAAGACTCTAATCTTTGTTGGGTAGGTAACAGCTTCATCAGACAAGTATTTTTAGAACATCGCAGCTGAGCTGCCATTTTTTACCATTTCCCAAGAGGGATTTGACCTTAGGACCTCATGACATTCTGCAGCAGGTACTGTTTCCTCAGATCCTGTGAACTGTGTTACAGAATTGACTTTTCTAAGAGAAATTTACCTTCCAAAGTTTCCAAAATCATAGAAATGCTATTGGAAAATACATCTGTCAATTCTACATCAGTGTATTTAAGATGCTACTGGATATTATAGTACTACATGTTTTCACTTAGTTCAAAGCACACACATATGTCATAATTTCCAAGGAATAGAAAAGCATCCAAGGAATCAAAAAGTAAGTACTAAAGTCAAGTATACTACTGCTGGAGGGAGAGGAATGGAAATCAGGAACACACCAGTCTTGATTATAGTAGGGTTTTTATCACTGCAGTATCAATGACTTTGATGAGAGAGAAGACCAGTACTGAGGTGTTACCACATACACAACAATCCCAGATTAGAGTCACTGTAGGACAGAGTTACTTATATGTAATGCAGGAAAATAACCTCTTGTACTGGAGTTCTAGTGTTTGTATGGCATTTTCTGACACAGGCCAGAGCTTGTAGTTCTGGGACAGAACTCCCACCGGAAGATTCTGCATTTCCTATGTATCCTATGATATCAGCTCCTGTGTTGGGAATTAACAGTGCACTGAGTCTGCTGTGCCTACACTCTTCTTCACTGAGCAATCCAAGGCTCTATTGGGTATGACAGCAGGTTCAGTTTTGCAATTTCCAGTACTTCTCAAGTCCATCTGGGCCACAATTATATCATGAACGGCCTTTTCTGTTTTGTTTTTTTGCTTTACTAAGTTACAGTCTTAGTAAGAACAAGCTGGTGCAGATAATAAAGTCAGTAAAAATATCAATAAAAATGACTGAAACATGAGCCCTCACTTTTTCTTCCTTTTTTGTAAAGAAAAAAAAAATAAGCTTCAGCCAGAGATGGGCAGTTAGATCATTATTAAATAATATCAGCTAGCCCAACTACTTGTTCATGTACCAGTCACTCCTCGTTTTTGAGGGAGGGACAACAGAGTATTATTTTTACATTGCATATAAACATTCCCTGAAAAAAGGTAGAAGTCACTTTGGGAGTCACTTTTCATTCCTGATAAATTCAAAAGGCAGCACAGCAGCTGACTGACTAGATCAACAAGACTGTTTTCCAGAGATACGATTAAATGGTGTTGAAAAATCACATCAGTAGGAATTACTAGGTACTTTGGACTTTTGAGTTCTTGAGTTTGATCCAAAGCCTGTGGCAGGCAATGCAAAGACTGTCCTTGACTTCTGTAACATTTACACTGGGCTCCTCATGAAGTGTATAAATGAGGATTTGGGAACCCAAATTTAAACATCCCTGGTTTTTAAAGCCTTGGACTATATCTTTCCCTTAATTCATTTTTCTTTGCTTACAGAGCTGGTGCCTTATGGCATGTCTACACTATACAATGCAGAAATCCCTGCACCAGCTGGTGTGAGTACCCAGCATAGCACCATGCTGAGCCATTAGCTCGGGTCCTGGGAGTAGTATAGATATATTAGCATGGCATCCCGCCCAGGCTAATGAGCTCAGGCTAGCTCTGCATCATCCTGCTTTGATCCAGACTAGCTCCTCTGCAGCTCTGCACAGCCCCACACTGCACAGAGCAAACATGTCTCTGCACTGCTGAATGTTATCTGCTCCATATATCACACTCCTGCTTCTGCAGACCCACTGCTGTTTGAATGCCATTTCTTTGTCTGAATTCTAAACACTCTAGTATACAAAAATGTCTGTTCCTAAACTGGAACTTATTTATCTATCCACACATTGCAATCTACAAATAAACAGAGCACCTGCATCTCACCATATTTCCTATTCAATACTGATGACATCACATGCTTATATTGTGACTGAAACACAGTTTTAAATTAATACCAGTAATCATCAGTTAGCTCTTTTGCCTTTAGTTTTGTGTGGAGAGGGAAGAATTCTGCATTTTATTTTCATCACCCAGGTCTAAATGCTGCCTCTTAAACTAAAATTCATATATTCTCTCTCTGTTGGCAGAAGCTTGTCTCTTGAATAGAAGGGAGTTGATCACTGAAATAGAAAAAATGTCATTGGCAAGACAGGTTGACTGACAGCCATTGTAATTAACTAAAAGATTTCAATTGTAATGCATTTCTGTGTCCTGGGCAACAGTAATTATTAGAGGGACATGCACATATATGTACATAACTGTATTTGTTACTTAGCAGTTATACCATGTCATCACTCTTAAGAGATTCCTTTCTTCCTGCTTACTTATCCCAAACGACCAAACATATGTCTTTGATCTGCCTGAAAGGATAAGTGTCTTACCAGGGGTTTGAGCACATGAATAGCTAAGTACAGCTCCTGACACAGCAGAAAGCATTTGCACACACCTAAGACAAAGGCTAAATGCTGAAATGGAACAACCAGAATAAAAAAACACTGAATGGAGCAAACTTATAACTACCAACAGGAGCAACATCCTTTCCTCATCAATCCTCAGGCATGCTTATATCAAGCCATAAAGGGTTAGACAATTCTGGAGGGATAGTCTTTCATGGTTTTTTGTTTAATGCTTTGGAGCTAAATCATGCTTTCCTTTCCCAGGGGTGCACAAGACAAAGAAGAGGCCAGATGGAGCCCTCTCCCCCTCCCTAACACACCTGGGCAGGGGCCAGGCTCAGCACAGCACCCAGGGGAGTATGGGGAGCACTGGCAGCCCTGGAGTGCTCCCAGCCAGGCCACGGGGCTCGTGTTGGCTCCCACTGACCCACGGACAGGAATGGTGGCAGGAGCAAACATTCCCTCTTGTACGGCCAGGCTCAGGGCACCTCCACCCTCACTGCAGCACTTAACGTGTTCAAGGGCCACACTTCATCATCCCCTTTGAAGCACTGACATCTTTCCATCCTGCAGGCAGCCGTTATCCAGCTAAATCTCCAGAGCCAGTCCTGCCTCCAAGCACAGACAGGGAGCCACAGTAGAGCCAGAGGGGGTTGCCAAAGGAGGACAATACGCCGGAGCTCCCAAAGCAGCAGTGGCTGCTGCCTGCCACGCTACCCAGGGATGGGGCTGCAGGTTCCCAGCAGGACACTTCAGAAGGTGCAGCCAGCGGCTGGAAGGACTTCAGAGGCATACCCTGTGAGAGAGGGACGGTGCTTGCAAGAGAAACACATGAGACAAGCTTCCAGGACTGCAAAACATCTCCCTGGAGCCCTAATAAACAAACCAATTTAGCTTTATTCTGATCCACGACGCAGCTGCAGAAGCAGCAGCACACTGCAGGGCTGACAGGAGAAACAGGGACTCAGCTTGGCTGGTGCAACTCCCACCTCCCCACCACAACCTGACTGCAGTGTCAGAGGGGCACTGTAAAGTTCACTGGTTCCGAGAGTGAGCCCTGCACTCATAACCATGATAGAGCACATGTGGGGGAACATACATGGAAGGGGACAACACAGGTAGCACGGTCAAACCACATTAATGAGGAGAGCACTCTGAAGCACAGAAACAAGGACCACCCTTGACAGGAATGCACAAAACATGGCACAGCCCAGAGCAGGCAGGAACAGCAGTCACTAGAGCTACATCACTGCCACTTTAAGGCCATACACCTGCTCCCCACACTCAACCAGCCAGACCCTCTGAAAGCTGCAGAGAGTCTGGGGACTTTTGAGGCCCTTTAGGACCACCAGAAGCAGCATGGTCAAAGTTCAAATGTGATCAGCTCCCAGCATGAGAAACCTTTCTTACACCAGTGAGGCACAACCTGACTTAAGAAGAAACCAAACTATGGAGAAAAATAAAGAAAAAGTTAGAAAGGGCTGAAATATTTTATACCATCAATTGTTTTTTTCACCTTTTGTTTTGTTTTCACGGCACATAATGGAGATACTACTTTAAGCCAAAAAGAGAATCTCAGAGTCAGTGCTGACTGTCAGAGAATAAAGACACCCTGTAACTCTGCCCTCATTTTAGCACTGATTTCACTAACCACATTATTCTCAGCACAGCAGAGTGCTGAGGCCAAAGCTACTAGGTGCAGCTTGTCTCTCTGCTGCAGAAGAGGCTACAGCCATGCTCCAGATTCTCTCTCTTTCTCACAGGAGTACTCTAGGAACACTGTAAAGCAGAGCAGGGCTAACGTACACTTTTCCTTGTGTGAAAAAATACTGTAACAGTCACTGCAGTGTGCACTAGCAAGAACCAGTTCCTCACATCACAGCTATAAAATTCCCACCTGTTCCTCCTGAGCTGCAGCACTGGCAGAGTGTGGAGGGAAGCCACACCAGGGCTTGTATAAAACTCCTACTTTGCCTGCTCATTTCTCTAGAGAGGATGGGGATGTTCCATAGGCTCCTTCAAGGACAACTAAACTCAAAAGACAAAACACATAACTCAAGAACCTGAGAGGCAGCAATAGATCTCCAGCTTGACACAAGTTGGAAAGAATTCCCATATGTACAGCAAATTGCTCAGCCCTCTTCAACTGCACTCAAATAATGTTTTCACACTGCCACACCTATATGGAGCTCACTACAGGTTTTGCATGGACACACATAAGGTGAGCAAATCCCACTGCTGTCAGCCACAGCCCTGGCTGCTCTGCACCCTCATCTGGATCTGTGCTCACTGAAAGGGTTCTGGCAGAGTAAGCCAACCCATCAGCAATTCCAAAGAATTCCCCCAGCCAGTGGGCAGCCCAGTCCCCATGAAATGTGCAGTTTGCAGAGGAGGAACCAACCTCAGAAGCACAGCATGCTGTGGGTCAGACCTCTGCCCACTTTACCAAATCACACGCCACCTTCACATGCACAATACAAGAGCACATTTAACTGTTAAGAGGTACTTGGGAAAGGAGACTAACATATGAAAAGGATAAAATTCTGCCCACCCAGTGTTCACTGAGAAGGGCTTTGTCCATTGCTGCGATGATTTGCCAAAATTCAAAATAAAACTGTTTTCTTGGCGTTGGTGGCATCATCACCATTTCCTGTCCCCCCTTTCCAGAGACCCTTAATAGCAAAGGTATTTCACAGGCAAACATTTCTTTTTTAAAAGGCAGAGCTCATCTTAATTTAGAATCCAGCATCTATGCCAAGACTTCACACTGTGCTGAATGCATTACAACATCTACCAAAAGTGCAAAATACATTTTAAAAATGGTCAGGCAATACACTGAATAGTTGTGGTTGCTGAACACTCGCCAGTTTTAGTTAGAGGAGTTTTTTTACCCTGTGTAACTTATGGGCACATTGAAAAAGATATGTGTAAAGTGTTCTTGCAATCTAATATATCACAGCAAGTAGATTTGCAAATACTTTTGTTCACTCAAGCACAGCACATCCACAACTACCTCCGTATTTCCCTTACCCATCAGGTGTTGTTATTCCCTTTCAACATGAAATACCATATAAAGAAATTACCTTTGGCAGTTCCAAACACCCAAAGTCTAGAATACAAGAATCTGGTTACTTCGGGAAATAGGATGCTGTGACTACCAGGGTAAAAGATACTAATTTTTTATTAATTTTAAACACAGAATAATTTAGCCCCTAAAAAAAAAAAAGTAGGAATATGCAAAATCTTAGCTTCTGATGAGTCAGACTAATGAATGGCTTCCTTGCTAGAACTACTTGTGGGTACTGGTTTGCTGACAGTACTGCAAGCACCAAGCAGACAGAGGGTTCAGGATTCCGGAATCATATCTAGATGTCATAAGAAATTGTGATCTCAACCTTTCCGAATATCAGTCTGATATTCTGGAATATAATCCTGTTTTGAGTTTGCAAATAGGTTGGAACGATTCTTTTCCCATTACACTTTAGTTATGGGCACTTCTGGTGAAAAAGAGCAGAGAGAAAAGCCAGCAAACCAGCAGGCAGCCTTTGTGAAAAAGACTGAAACGGGATCAGGGTTCTCCCTAAGGAGAGGGAAATAGCTGCGGATGAGGCGAGTAAAAGAGAAATCTAGAGGAAAGCAGAAGGCAGCTTAAAAGATTTTTAAAAGCCCAGCAGTAAGAACTACTGGAACCCTGATTTCATTAAACAGGTCAAAGATGACAGATCAGAGGGTGTGAAAACAGAGCTGGTTGGTCATTTTCTAAGTTGTTTTTCAAAAGAAAATGTCAATTAGTTGAAACCAAAGCTTTTGGCAGGAATATACACACTGACTTTGTCTGGAACATTTTCTTGGGTACAAGGTGGCATTTCTGATCGGAGAAATCACTCTCCAAGAGCAGCCAACAACCCCACCACTAGGACAGCGCCCTGGAATAGCACTGAAATCCCTACACCAAAGGTGAGGAAATCCCAGGCTAACAGTGACCCCCTAACAGTGAGTCTACATGACCTCACAGAGCAGTCTGTGGATGTACCAGCCCAGAGAGCTTCATTCTGGTGGACCTACACCCAAACTACTCAACCCTACTGCTCTTCTGATGCACCCGGATCACTGTCACAAAACAAACTCACACCAACCCTGTCTAGTGTCTGCAACCACCTTGAGTGTGTCTGGATCCACTGCTGTTTTAATGCCATATTTTTATTTTGTCTGTGTTCAGTTTCTATTTTATCTTTTCTTCCAATTGTCCAGAGAGTTCTACTAACAAACCTTATTAAGTCCCTGTAAACAGAAGACAGATACAGTTCACAGCAAAGATGAGATTCCATGTTAGTTCCTTTCCAAAAACAGCTCCCAGGTATATGCAAACACCTCAGGAAAGACTCAGCATGTGTACAGAGAACAAATACCTGCAGATTTCTACCTTTCTTACTCAAAAATGCCTGGCTCCCGTGATTTGTCAACAGGTAAAATTTCTGAGGATTCATGTGTCCTGAGCTGGTTCCAGGTCTTGGAACAACGACTACATCAGCCATTTTCTTATGTATTGAAACAAGTATAACTACTAATTTTGAGAACAGTATTACTCACTCCTGCAACTGAGCATGCTGTTATTTACAGCATAATTTACAGCTTGACCATTAGTCAGCTGTTACATTATGCCTCATGATAAAATAAGGTTTAGATCTGCTTCTTGAACAAATAGGATCAAACTTGCAAAAAGTGAAAGCAGATGGGAAGTTCTATTGCAAAATTGCTGCAGAAACAAAAAAAAGGAAAAAAATCAATGGTGTAATATTGATGAAAATAAAATTCAGATGGAATGAGATAATGTGCAAATCATTCGGTGAAAAATACATCTCCAAATATGATTTAAGAGACATTTCAGTGCCATGGTTACACATTCAATTTTCAAAACCATGAAATGTTCCATTATTGTAATAGCTTTGATTGGCTGTGATTCTGCCAGCAAAACTACTACAGTATTGTTATAATGATAAATTTTGCTGCAAGAAAGGGCTATTATATAAGAATGACTCTTTCAGATATTTATAGAAAGAGTTTTTATTTATTTATTTTAAGAAGCTATAATGAGAGAGGCTGGATTGAGAACAAAGAAAGAAAGAAAATTGGGGCCAATCAATATAATGTTTTCAATTAGCCTAAGTTTTTCATATTTTAAATTGTTTCAAGGCTTCATAAAAACACAGAAGGAATCTACAGCTTTTATTGGTTTTTTTAAGATGTGTATTTTCACCTCTGTTATGACTATTCACTGATTCCTTTCTTCCTTCCTTTCTGCCTCCTCTCTCCTGTCCCCACTTTTCAGCCACATGATAGTTTAGAAATTAAAATATATTTTCCTGTTATCTTTCTTTTTCTTTTTTTTTTCCCCATGACTATTCAGATGGGACAACTGTTGCCCAGAAACAAACTATAAATATATTAATATTTAGCTAGCTAGCTCCCCATCGATGTATATAGATAAACATTACATAAATGTGTGTATCTAAGGCAAAATTAATGACAAAGGTCAGGAAATATCACACAATCTCACCATAATAAGCCTCCGTAAGAATATCCAATAAATGTAATACTACATATGAAGTATAATAATAATTTAATTAGGGACTAATTTTCATTTAAATTTCACAAGTGTTGTGGCAAATACCTTTCATCACCATTCCTGACACCTGAGAGCAGAACCACTACTTTGTGCTAGGAAGTTCAAGAGTAAATTTGTAAAATAGATCTTTTCTTGTCCTTTGGGGGTAAACTAGATCAGCAGACAAAAGCAGCAGAAGTAAAAATACAGCTCCAAGAACTATCAGCAACAAATAAAGGCAACAAACCAGAAGGTGTATGTTGCAAGCAATAGTTTGCCAAAATTATATATTCTTTTCTTTTCAAGCATGATCAAAAAAGTTCAGAATTAGAATCCATTAGTGAATAAGTTAATGGATTTGTGACAAGACCAGAGAACAAGCTTCATTGTGTTAAGCTCTCTATCAATCTGATTCTGCTGGTATTTTCTATTCTCCAAGAATGTGCCTACCTTTAATATCCAAAGGGAGACTCTAGCTGGCCCAGTGCAGCCCTAATGTAGTAGCAGAAATCAGGCATTAACCCAGTGACTGTCAGTGCTCTTCCTGAAGAGCCCAGGAAAAGATAAAGGAAGCATGTCCTCACAGCTTTTACTGTTTTCTCCAGATTGCAAGGCATGTTTTAATACACAGCTGAGCATACACAGCACAGTATAATTGGTGAAAGTCATAAACTTGCTCTACAGACGTGTCTAAATAAGTTTTCTTCTTCTACTTTGCTATTTTGCGGTGACAGGTTAAAGACATTGGTAAAAGATAGTGCCAGAGCAGCAACCCAAGAGGTCTTCACCACAGGGCCCTGTGCCTCAGTGATAAACCACCAGAGGCCTTCAGTGTACCAACAACCAGCACAGCCCTGGAGGTCAGGGATTCCTGGGCAAGTCCTACTGCTCCTGCTTTTTCCAAGCTGCTGAGACATCAAATTGTCACGAAATGGTCAGAGACACAAGCTTTTGTTTAGCAGCTCTGCCACTTTTCACAGGGCTCTCATTCCCAGACTGTGGCACACTCACGTTTGTGTAACTGGGGGGATGCCTACACCTCCAGTACCAAACCTGCTGGATTGAGTCCATCTGTTGTTGCTTCCTTCATTTTGTGGCTGTTGGGAGTCTGGACAGACAGCTTGGAGTGCCTCTCAAAACACGGTGTAGGCAACACCATGGTCTGCCAGGCCAGGACCAGATTTACAAAGCCATCACCATATGTCTCCAGTCAGAGCACACAGCATGTGTGTCAAGTCCAAGGAAGAGTTCTCTCATTACACATTTTCAGGCACATCTTAGGCCATTTGGACGTGCTTTTATGGTTCCCACCACGTATCCTGCACAGCCAGACTCTTGGCAACAAAGACTTTGCATTCACAAAGGAGCGTGGAAGTTTTTCCATTAATGGCTCTGCACAGACACTCTGAACTACCTCATAACAATACTACCAGTTTTTCATTCCACAGATGGCTTGAATGAATGGATATGCATCCCACCTGTATATTGTAGTCACAACCTACTTGGCTGAAGTAGTTACTTAAACTCCTCACTGAACATCCCATACTACTACTGCACACAGAGCTGACTCAACATCCTCCCAGTGCCATGCTCAGCAAGGCACGACTGCGGGACCTTGGGGGATGACAGTGTTGTTCACTGGAGGCTTTCAGAGTAAGATGATTCACAATGAGTGATTCCAAAAGAGCCTCTAGATTCATTCCCATCTGCCCTACTCCCACACCACACTCAATGTGTTTCTTCCCACTCACTAATAACAGCTCTTGCCTCCTACATGCTATCAACACCTGACTGTCTTTTCTCACTGCAAGAGAGTAAGCGCTTATAATGCATTCAAAGCACAATTTTGTCTGACACGTTTGTTTTAGCTAATTCTGTTAAGGGTTTTTTTTTTCCTTCCTAAGGCTGTTTCATTTGTAGGAGCAAATAAGCCTGAATGTCTCCTGCCACATTTGCTATCATCCCGTTATTCAATATAGGAGGCCAAAGGCTGCTAAAGGTTACACTTCATACAAAGGGATTGCCTTTTCCCACATACACTGAACCTGATGAGGAAATCATGGCTAAAAAGGTACCTCTCTATTCGCCCCTTCTGTACCTATCTGATATGCTGTGACAAGCAAAAAGCTGTGAATTGATTCCTACGTGGGCAGTTCTACCTTTTCCAGCCTTGCAAACAAAATCCACGGATGTCAGGCAATGTTTTTTTCTCTCCCTTAAAACACTTCCACCTCTTTCTCTTAAGCTTAAGTCTTTATAGTTCTTATAGTCACCTTATAGTTCAACAGATGGGGTTCAAATGAAAAAATAAGATTGAAAGAACACAGTTGACACTCTCCCTGACCATGCTTAACAGGACACAGCCCTGCTCCCAGATGTAGAACATCTTTTCTAAGTAACATCATCAAGGTGATCGGGACTCCTGGTAAGCTACAAGGGAATCTATTTAGCCAGAAGGCTTTAATGCTGGTTTAGGACCAGAACGAATCAGAAAGTTCTGCCGACATTAAGTTTTTTACAAAAAAAAAAAAAAAATCTAGCCAGCAACATTTTCACACCAGGTCCTCTGTTTTTAAAGTGTCCACTTTTTTCCCACCAAATGATTAAACTCAGCAAGGAAAAATGAGGGAAGACAGAGAAGCTAGGTTCGAAAAATTTCAGCATATGGAATAAAAAGTTTCCAAAAGCTCCAGGCTGACTAACACCGTCATGCTAGAAAAATTGAGAGAGAAATACAGGCCAGCACGAACTCTAACCTTAATATTACTGCAACTTTATCCACATATTTTACCATGGTTTCCTAAAGAAATGAGGCTCACACAGTCACATAAAGCCAGCTTGTCTGTGTCTGATTATAAATTCCCTCTCCTCCAGTAACTTCTGAAGTCATTGGCCAATTTTACCCAACTTTGCCAGAAAAGCAGAGGTCTGAAAAATAAACACCTCCTATTTCTAACGTGAAGATAAGAGACACCCTCTGAAGAGCAAGGCCTTTCTTTGTACTTCCACATGTTCTGGAAGTTTGGGAGCAGTTTTCTGTTATCTGTTTCACAGAATTCTGATGGGCGGTGACGAGACACAATGTTGGCAAAGAGAGTTGCTGCAAGAGGCACTCACATTACATTACACACAGGACCTTGGCTATCTCCCCTCAGTTAGACAGAGACCAAAGTAAGGGATAGGAGCAAGAGAGACATCCAGTCTCGTAAGTTCAGCAAAAAACTGCCAACGATTTCATCAAGTTGGGCACAATGGGCCCTCAGCAATAAACTGTACAACTCCATCCACTTTCCAAGGCATGTCAGAGCTGCGGGGGGATACTCTTACATCAAGCTTCCCAAAAGCTGCCTTCATTTAGTTCCATGCTATTCTGCAGCACGAAGTCAGCAAGTGCACTTTCTGAGCATGACATCTGTGCTTGCAGGAGGGGGAAGCCAGCACTCCGATACACACAGGTGTTCAGGTTGTAAAGCATGTGTCTGGAAAGCTGAGTGCACAAAAAAGAGGTGCCATTTGTGCACTCTTTTGGGAGCTGGGAGCCACACTAACAGCTGCACAATGGGAGGAGAGTAAGCTAGAAGATCAGATAGATCAATTAGATGCATAAGTGGAAAACCTCAGCTCCAAATTTTCTGTAGAACCTAGGTTCTGAAGTAGCACACGAATTCACCAGCCTTGCTATTTATTTGGAGTTATGCAGGTTTTCCATAGGACTTTCCAGCTCTCCTATAATTGGTGTACTGTTCACTCTTATGAGCCAGTTGTTTCCCACTTGGTTAAACAGGCTCACTACTTATTACAAATTCCACGTGTTTGCAACTGTGATCAGCTGATCTTATCCCTGCAGAGTTTTGTCAGGTGTAAGAATTAACAGGCTCTACACTCATGTAGACATAGGAGAAGGAGTACCAAGAAGACAAGCCCGTTCCATCCCCACTTTCTAACTACATACACATACACACACACACACACACACACACGTGCCAGACAGCACAGGGCATCCAACCCTTACCTGGGACCAAGGCCTCCTACACAGCATGCCCAGCAGAGCCCTGGCAGAGGTGGGGGCAGGAGCAGGGTTGCCCAGGGTTCTGACCTGCAGCCTGTGTGTGAGGGAACCTTGGATGATGGGGGCAGAAATATTCCCTGGCATGACTTCATTTTCTCCAGGTTCCTAATTCCCTACTGCCACTGCAGACTTTCCCAAGGATTCTTTCTATACTTGAGCCTTCTAAGGGGTGGCAGGGGAAGGGAGTATTCCATCTCCTCATCCTGCTGCCCAAGCACAGCACATGTCAACCAGCACCCCCACCACAGTTATTCTATAAACAACAGCTGGTAGCCTTGAACAGTCATGAGTGAATATTAAGCAACAAATCACCATGATTTACTTAAACTGATGCTTAAGGCTCAACAAAACACAAAGTTCTTGATGCTAGACACTGTACCAAAACCCAGAACGAGGATGTCCCTCCTTTGGACACAGGGTTGCCACAATATATCAATGTTGGCCAAGAAGATTCCTTCAAATCTGTTCAGCTCCATAGGTATTTTTGGAAATCTGACTCCTCTGCTCCTTGACTTCTTCAATCTCCCTGCCAAAGTAGGTCATCATGCCCTCATGTAGAAGTTGGCTCTGGACAAGATATTCCATTCGAGACACTTCTGCAAAGCTGTGACTGCCACATAGTTAAATCAAAGCCACAAAGTTTAGCAGATTGATCACAGCAGCACGATGCCGTACACAAAGGCTGCAAAACACTAACAATCTGCCTGCTAAATAAATTTAACTGGGTTGATCTTCAAATTCTTGTGGAAAGATTACTTCCAAGACTTGGGTTATCTAGAATTTAGGAAGCTCAAATATTTCCATAGCATGCTGCAGTCACATGTGTAATTTCTCCTTTGCCTGCAAGAAAAAATTGCAGAACAGGTCAGCAACCAGGCCCCAAACAGTTTTTAATTCGAAGAAACAAAGCTGAATCACTGAAAATCTATGCTGAAGTTGTAATCAACACAAGCAGTTGTGCATACACCTCTTCCTCATTATATTGTGATTTCCTTCTCTGATCATTTATATGCCTTTCCTAAGCCCTCCCAACCTGGATACTTTAAGAATCCCTTGCTTACCAACCTGCACCTTCATTAGCACCCCCCTGCTTCTGTCTCTCCCTATTCCTCCATAGAGAAATATCCCTCCTCCCTGAGACATAGCACTGCTCCTGTTGTATTCCAGAGTACCCAAACTCTGGGTTTTCCTGTCCCTCTGTCCACTAGATAGAGGAATTCCCCTTTCAGATTATGTACTCTTTGGCTTTTTCTATCATATGAAGAAAAACTTTCTCCATCCACAACTTTTCTATCTAGAACAGTCCTGTGTTAATCTGGGCACAGCTTTGTTCACTTGGGACACTGCCTAACCCCTCACTGGGCTGTCACATCACAGACAAGCTTTCAGACTCACTTTCCCTGAAAAGCCAAAGAGGCAGATCAGCTTTAGGACACTTAGGAGAGATAGACTTTGCTAGCTGTTGTTCTGCCCTAATGGTCCTCTCATTCAAGAGGCCTCCTCAAGTCATGGTGGCTATTTATAACCAGGATTCTCCTTCAGTTAAAAAAATTATGCAAGTCACTTAAGTTTTGCAAAGAACGCCAAAAAAAATCACCAACACTTCAGCACAGCTTCCAGTGAAAAGGCACAATATTGCTGCAGCCTGAGAACAGTGAGAAAAGCTCCTGCTGTCAGTGGTACAGAGGTGGGGAACAGCATCACCCCCAGGACAAAGGCCTCCACACCTCTGGCACATTCCCTCAAAGAAAGTGTGCTGTAAGCTGCAGTTTCAGAACTGACGCATCCCACCCTTTGTGATCCTGCACTGTTTTGCTGCCTCCCTCATTGCAGTGTCACACCAGCCACATGCCAGCAAGGGGGTGGAAAGTACCCTTGGACCATTGAGAGCTGCTACTCCAAACAGACTTCACAGCAACGCAGACCTTGGCAGGAGCTGCTACTGCAAACTGAGGATAGCAGCTCCACAGATAATGGCACAGAAGGGCTACAGGAAGAGCAGTGTGCAGCTTCTGGTTTTGCAATGAATCACAGAGTCATAGAACCATTTAGGTTGGAAAAGGTCCTTAACAACAAGTTTGATTAGATGTTTTTTGAAGAGATTTGCTGTGTTTTCTGTGTGCTTTCCTACCCGTCAAGCAAACAGACTCTGTGGCCATAGAGGAAAACCCCTGAAAACTGCTAGTCATGATCTCTAACCCTCACAAAATAACAACACATCAGAGCATTCCACAGTTTCTGTGTTTACATAAATGTAGTTGTACAGTTGATTTACCAAATGTCAAATCAGGATTTCTCCATTTTTAAATGACAAAATTTCCTTTGCAAGTAACTCTACAAAGATCAAGCTTCCAGAGCTTAGAAATGGCAAATCTTCTGCCAGTTTTTTCACCTTCCAAGACAGTCTCTCTTCATATTACCAGGAGGACTGCTGGTCATTCCTAGACAATGTTATCTTCTGGGACACTGACCTGTTTTGGTCCTCTGAGTAAGGCTGAATCTTCTACGAGATAAGAAAGAATGTAAGCCCTTTCTGAAAGTGTTGCAAGGCACACAGGTATTTCTGAAACTGCTTAGAAAATTCTTCCATCCTGTAGGTATTTCCCTAAGCAATTATTTATTTAGCTGACTAAAGTATTAGAGATAATCACTATAATTTTATTTAAAGACATAATTTCAATTTCCATTTAAAACCACTTTATTAGTTCACCATTTAAGACATACTCAGCTGAAGCATCACATCAAATTGCTAGTGTAGATGCAAATGTTTTATTCTAAAAATTGCCAAGTAACATTGATTTCTACCGCAGATACATCAAATAAAGAGTGAAAGTTAGTAGTTTCAGAGTTTTTGGCATGCTTTCCTAGCATGCTAAACAAACAAAATTTGTTTTATTCCAAAAGACTAAAAACTGACAAGTATTTACTCTTGGGTTCAGTGTATTTTGTTTTTATTTTTCACACATTTTGTATGCATGAAAGAGATTTTTTTTACATAGTCCCTTCCATAGATATCAATAGCACTGCACAAGAAAGTCAACTTTGCCTCTGAATTTATTCACAGAAGCTGCACAAACCTACTTCAGTATCTGAGTCTCAGAGGCTCTTCCAACACTTTCTAGGACACCAACAGTGACTACTACAGAACTAGAAGCTATTATTTTCCAGGAGATATTCCAGTATAAAAGACTAACATACTGTAATTGCAGTTGGTGGAAGGATTCAGAGAACAGAAAAGCAAATGAGGAGCAAGTGAAAGCAACTGATTCCTATCGCCATCCCAACAAAAAGGCCAATTCACCAGACTATTCACAGATCTATTCAGTTAAAGGAGAGAAAACAGCATCACAGAAACAAGCATTTCCCAAGGGAGTTTTAAGTCATACAGAAGCCAGTGATACCTGGCAGCAAGAAAAGGCTCCAAAACCACAGGAGGAGCTGCTGCTAATTGTACTAACAAGGAGTTAATTTAAAATATGAGAAGAGCAGACAAGTTATTTATCTAAGATCTTTTAACTCAGCACCGTAAGGAATAGGAACATGGAGTACTCTGTCAGAAGATGTATTATGTCCAGTAAGAAATTTGTTAGCATTTTACATCTAAAGCCTCAGTTTGGAGAATTTGTCTCTTTGGCATCTAGTAAAGTCATGAATCAATTTACAAAATCGCAACTAGAACATCTATTATGTGGTTTAATAAAGACCTAAGCATCTCTACTGCAAGCATGTGCTAAACAGCAAGGTATTAAATGGGGTCTGCTGAGATTGCCAAAGTAGCAATAAAATAGTTCAAGTCTTCTTTAACCTTCACATCTCTCAAAGATAATACAAGGCATCTCTTAACATTTTCAGTGGGAATAAGGCAGGGATTGCAAACAACAAAACCTGGCCTTGTAGTAAATCTTCTTAGGAAACACTGGCCTTTTTTCTCAGAAGAGCATCATCATACTTTAGACTCTATTTTTTTAGCATTCTGTTCTCCAAAGCCAAGGCAAGAAAGAGAAATCTCAAACTGTCCATGAAGACCAGGTGCTTAAAGAAACAAACAAATATTCTAAGAACCAATATATGGTTGAAAAACCAACTTTGATAGAAACTGCCTAATCCACCTCCCAATAATACTGAAGTACTCAGCTTCACTCAGATTTACAGTTGTGCAAGACCCAAGGAAAAGTTGAACCAACTACACTCAGTGGAAATACTCAGTGAGAGTCCCAAATCCTGAAGTGCCTAAAGATGCTGAATATGCAATATGAGCTAAAACCACAGATTAATTTGCTTTTTTAATGGTGAGGCTACATACACACCTTTTCCATGCGAGAGGATCAGCTGAACTGGAATAAACACATATTCATTCCAGGAATATGGACTGGACGGTTGAGCCTTTAAAACACATGGGTCTGCAGCACAGTAATGTAGAAACAGTGCTCTCCTGTCACTGAAATATTTTTTTCTTTAAAATGTTCAATACAAGTTTTGATAACACCACCTACATCCCAATAAGCTCATTCAGAACTGTTGGAATAGCTGGCCATAAAACAGGACAAAATCACCCCAAGCAGAAGCAGATGGAACTTAACTGAAATGGTGGCAAGTGCATCTTACACAGCAGCTACAGCATGGATTGCCTCAGGGATTTTACATTTGCTCACACAAATCCTACCATAAACATCTGAATGGGTTGTAAAGATACACAGTGAACTAGATCATTTCATTTCAATCATGCTAATCTTCCCCTGCCTAGTGTTGGCTCCTTTCTCTCAAATTTGTCAATTTAAATCATCTTCTAATATCTGTAGAATACAAACAAGCCTTTTTGGTAAGAAGAGTGTTCTTCAAACCCCAGTCTCAGTGTTTGAAACTATATAATCCTAAAGCCTTGATCCTACCAAGGACTCCATGATGTATGCAGCATGCTGCAAGAATTCCACTGCTTCTTAAGGAGTCCTTAAAAATGTCTTCATTGTTTAAAATACCTTTTCTCATATCCCAGTTTCATTACCATCCTACTGCTATCTACATTCCAGTAGAAAAATGCTCTCTATACTCCTTCGCCAGTGGAATGGAACCTGTAACAATTAGCAGTTTCTGCTTGTCTCTGCTCTGCCTCATTTTTTACTCCCCTGCCAGTTGCTGCTTACAAAGTAGATACCTGTCCAATGCTTAAAGCAGTTACTCAAAAATAAATTAAGAGCTATTTTTTAATGGGCATTCATTTGTGGAAAAAAATTCATTGCATTCTAATATGCTTCACTTGATGCAAAGCAAGAGCATTTTAATAAATAATTCATATCAACAGAACACAAAATTTATTAGTCTAATACTTTTAGAAGCACAACTACAATGAGATGGGATGTACACACACATACATGTACTCAGCTGTATTGTATTTTCATACACTGACATTATGACAATAGTACTTATCATCTCTGATACATGAAAGTTCCTGCCTGCACCAGGATAGAAGACAGATTTTTACTAATGTATCTCTCAGTAAATTAGATAAGGAAAAGCAGAAGAGAGCATACTATACACTCCTCACTCTGTAATTTGGTCACTTATGCAAATACAAGTAACACCAAAAAGTAAAGACTTTGGAAGAATTATCATCAGCAGTTCTCTTTCTTTTTTATTTACCTTGAAAAAAATGAGGATTCATGGAGACAGATCTGCAGGAGTGGGTCTATATCTGGTATGTATGTCCAAGCAAAGCCTGCAAGTTTTCTGTGTGGCTACAGTTCCCACATACTGTCCAAGAAAGAAGGCTGAAATAGAAGCAGTTCCCAACCATTCTTAGCACAAGTGAGGATCCTTGCAACCCATGAAATACAGAAGTATTTGAAAGCATTTAAAAATCATAGAGATAAAATGCATTAATTGTGGAAGTATGGGTCAGTCCTTGGGCATCACTTGAGTTCTGATGTCAAGCAACAAGACAAGTAGGGTCCACAGGCAAAGTAAACATGCAGAGAAGAGCATCAGTGAATATGGGCTTGGAAACAGACTCTGCAAACTGAACACGGTGCTTTGAAATCCTCAAGACACTGCTGAGGCGTGAAGCACATGCACTCTCCTCCCTACCCCCAAAACATAAAATGCATCACTAGACTCATTCCTAGTATTCATTTGGCCAATGACCTCAGCGAGAAGAGCGTTAAGTCCCTGTTGAAAATGCAGATTTGCTACAGAAACTCTATAAAAAGTAAATTAAATTTTAAAAAAATCTGTAAAAAGCAAGTGTTTCTTTCATCTGTTCCTGACTTCCTTATTATTTCAGTGTTGGATGTAGAAGAGTAAATAAATCTCATTTTATATCTGTGACACAATTCCCAGCTGTGGTTTCCTCAAGCCTTTCCAAAGCAGCTTTTTGGCAACTTAAAATGATTTGGCACAATCATAGTCACAGAAAATATATTTTATTCCTAAAAGGATTATTCAAAGTTTAACTGGCTGTAAGAGCGCCACATCCGCCGAAACTCTCAGAAACAGAACCCTAAGAGAACTGATTCTCTGCTGCCTGATGTACGCCCCTCACACACATTATGGAATTTCCTCCAGTGTCCTCAGACTGGAAACTGTCAGCTTTTTTCCAAAGAACAAAGATATGGTGACAGGTATCGTGGCATTGTTCATGACTGGGACACTTGTTTGTGGGAATGCTGCTGAAATTCCATTTTTAAGTCTCACCTAGGCTCAACAGCCATAATTTAGTTCTGAGTTTGGATCTTCCTACGCTGAACCCAAACCACTGCTATGGGGTGAAATATATTAAAATCCCCCAACAGCTTTCCCATTAAGATTGTGACACAAAAGCGTTTCCATTTCAGTATCTCCTGCATAAGAATCATTCATTTTTACAGTGCGCCTCCAGCATTTCCCACACATTTACCAGCTGAAGAGAAAAATCCTCAACCCCATTCTGAATTTATCATCACAACACCTGCTCTCTGTCAAAGCTCACTGAGGACCCCAAACAAACCATCCTCAATGGGCCTCCAATCACTTTGCAATTTTGTGTTGCTTTTCAGCATGCCAGGCATATCCCAAACAGCCTAACCCACAACCAGATGGTCAATACACAGGGGAAGACACCCACAGACTTTAAAAACAAACAAACAAATAAATCAGAATTACCAGTATTTGGTGTCTGGTTGTGTTGCAGCATTTAAACCAGGACCTTGAAAAAAGCGCCTCAGAGTACACTCACAATGTGGGAACCCACTCCCAACCTCGAGCTTATTTCTGCCAACAGGTTGAGTGGGGGGCAGAGGGGGGAATAAATCTAAAAAGCACTTCCTCTCCCCCCTGTTCCACAAATGCATTATTCATAAAAGCCAGGGATTTTTTTTATTACCTGGGGATTTCTTTTTTATTATGTTCAAAGGACTGTTTCGGTGAGCACTCACTCCCCTGCAGGCAAATATGCAAGGTTTTTTTACACGGCAGTATAAATTACAGTGAATACCTAAATAATATGGGCAAAACCTCAACAAAATCAAATAGCCAAAAACATTAGGGACAAATTGCCCTTGCACAATTTATTCCATTGTTTGGTGGAACTCCACAGAGAATCTGGGGCCCCTCGTATGCTGGATCTAAATTGATTTATTCTTACTATCACAGGGGAAGTCAATAAACTACTTCTTTGCATAAGTTATACCTACATTTAAAAAAAATCCTAAAATACTACAAAAATGGCTATTTTTCCTTAACTCCTGAGCTTCTACAAACAGGAGAGCAGCATTAAGATATATGTAGTTATTCTCATAAATCTGATTAGTGAAGACAAGGAATAACCACAGCTTAAAACACAGACGGAGAGAGAAAACAATGCTTTTTTTCACTCTCAATAGAACATATTTCAGATGCTACCTCTGCTTGTTGTAATCACATTTCCACTCGGAATCACAAATACTCCAGAAATCTATCTTGCTCTGAAGAGCCAAAATATTTATTTTTATTTGACCTCCTACTAGGTGCATTCATGGGAAAACAAATGGATTCTACTTGGGGCATGTCCATTTGTGCCTGTATCCCAGAAACCTGAAACCAGGCCAGCATTCTTCTGATTGAATAAAGCTGAGTTGTCTGGGTTAAATCTGTTGTCAATATGCCTCGCTTATACAGTGAAATAGTTTCTTGTTAAGCAAGACAGAGATTTACTGTAGGCAAGATACAGACTTCAAATGCATCAGCATGGAAGGGAAGGATAGAAATGTATTAATTCTTCAAGAAACACCGGAGAAATGCACTGTATACCTTTGCAGGAAGCTCTTTTTCTATGAATAATCATGGTCTTGAGTCAACAGACTTTGCCTACTTAAGCTATCTCTTGCATCAGAATCCAATTATAGCAAAGCCTACAGAAAACAGGTTTGGCACACTTTAATATTTTGGTATTGATCTAATTTAGCTCTGGTTTCAATTACAACATGGAGCATTTTATCAAGAGATATACTTTGTTGGACTCTAAATTGCTTTTTTTCCTTATTGTCTCTGATCTCACTATCTGGGTACTTTTTCCACGCTTATTGCTCCAGTTTTAGAGGTTTCACCCCTTTTATTATGAACTTTTTTACAGGAAAGAAATCAAATCCAGCTTTTCTAAGTAATAAGAAGAGAACTCAATACATTTAAAAACTGGGCTGGGGTTTCTGTAGCAA
The DNA here is from genome assembly GCF_001715985.3 of Manacus vitellinus. Classification (NCBI taxonomy): domain Eukaryota; kingdom Metazoa; phylum Chordata; class Aves; order Passeriformes; family Pipridae; genus Manacus; species Manacus vitellinus. The sequence continues at coordinate 61,273 of NW_021938987.1, forward strand.
CCATTCCACAATGATGCAACTGAATTTGACATCAAAGAACAAATGTATCAAGTCATCCTGACAACTAAAACACTTGCTTTAAGAAGAATGCCTACATATATCTGGAACAAAGACGGATTATCCTAAGTAAAATGAGTATTCTATTTAGTAATATATGTGTACCGTATCATCCTACTTGAGGCATCTTTTCTCCCATCAATGTGCATAACTGCCACAAAAATTAGCTGGATTTATCCACAGAAACTGAGAGGAGAATAGACCTTTTTATTTGGTTTTCAGATGTATGGAAGAATTATCTCATTTTCCATTTAATGACATACAGAAGATATATGGAAGCAATTTTCTTTCTTCCTGCTGAATTTGGCTTTAAACGCTGCAGCTTTATGTCTTACATTCATTGAAGGGAATGTCATCTCTACGACCCAAAATAGTTACACATATTTATAAACTACATCTAAGAAATTACCCCTGGTTAACAATATGCACCTTTCAGCTACAAAACCCAAAAGCCTGACAACAGGAAAATTTTGCAGCACTGTGCTCTCCCAAAATACACATCGCATATTGATAATCTGGAATGTTTGCTGAATTAAAGGAGGATTATGAAATCATATCAGTGATTAGAATCATACATTGCTGAAGGCAGATAGCTGGAGTGTTGAAATTTCTAAAAAGGAAGCTGTCAAATAGTAGGAAGCAATTTGCAATGATCCAAAGCTTTGTGAATAAAATCACAAACCTAGTGCTCTGTTAAGCTCCACGAAGTGATAAAATTTGAATTCAGCGTTTGTAATTCCAATACGAAATTCATTTCATGGGCTGCCACAATTTCTAGAAAAACATAAGACTTCACAGAGATAAAGGAACATTACAAACTCACTGGAACTGAAACACAGTTCCTAGTGTTTCTTCAAGCATGAAAAGGTGTGACACTCAGGGTACACTGCTTTTTAAAACTCCCTGTTGGTATTGCTAGATGTGAGATACAACTGTTCAGCCCTAAAGACAAACAAGCAGTGCATCCCTCTCCAGTCCAACAGCAACAAGAAATGTGCAATTTTTTAGGTTGAGGTAACATAGATCTGTGACTTCCCTCTGATGTGGAAGAAAAAAAATGCACCTGAAAATTGCAGCTTGTGCTCTTGAGAGCATTTGTTGATGACTTTTCCAGGTTGATTTTCAAGCCCCTCCCCTACCAGAATAGTCTTGAAATACAAAACAGTATAAATCAATTGCTAGCGTTAAAGAAAAAAAATCAACCAATACTTATTTTCCAGACACTGGGAACAGCCCAAAGGTCTTGCACAAACTATTCATGTTAAAAAGAACAGCTGAATTGGAGGTGTATATAAAAAGGAAAAAAAAAAAAACCAGACATTTAGAATATATTTTGAAAGAAACCCATTTCAAAATAATTCAAGTGCTTTTCAAATGTCATTAAAATAAAAATTAAAATTTATTTAGGCTGCAATATGCCAAAGGCCTCGTCAACTACACTGGAAAAATGGATGCGCTCCCATATAATCACTGCACCTGCCCTTAAGGCTATAGTTCTTCCAATACAAATTCCTGTAGTAAGATGTTGAAAAGAAAAAGTTGAAAAGTTGAAAAGAAAAAGCTTATTCTAGTAACAATGATCATTTGTGCACAACCCAACCCTAACAGGCTTCTGACAAGAGACACCATTTAACAATTCAATGTTACAGTTTTAGCATTCTTGCCTTCTGAACATGGAAACAAACACCTTTAAATTTTATCCCTAAAGTGAAGAACTCGAGCTGCAATATTGCACGTGCAAAGTTTCACCCAACAAGCAGCTATTTCCCCAGAGCAAGACAGCAGGAACAAGCCCTGGTGTGGGGAGGTAGCAAGAGGCCACCAGACACAATGCAGCCAAGATTTCTGACCCTGCTTTTACCATTATATACCAGCCCTGGCAGCTGCTTCTTTCCCAGCCACCCAGCTTCTCTGGGCTATAGTCAGTCAAGATGGGCACTTCTCCCTAAGTGACACCAGCAGGGGCTGACAAACCCCTCTGGAGCCTGTCCTGGCCCACTTGGAATTACCCTGGCATCATGTCCTTGCACATTTATGCCTGGTTCAGACCACAAGCTCAGATCTAAGAGGAAACTCAGGACAGACCTCGTCTCAGAGCTTCCCAGCACCTGCCTGGCTCCTTTACAATCGCTGTGGTTGTACATGTACAAGGAGGTAGAGGCTTGCCAGGTTTTCCCTGTGTTCACCTTTAATTGCTGCTGTGCCCCAGGTGATGCAAACGGCTGCAATTCGAGCATTTCTGTCCTTATTGGTTTATGTTCCATATGATTTCCTCGGCATCACTGGCATCTTGAGCAACCTAAGGCCTGCTTCTTGAGCAGTTTTTATACGCATTGCACCGACAGAGTGGGGGGATTTTTTTTATTTCAAAGCAATTCACTCAACAGCGCTTCTCCCCCAGCCCCAGCCATTTGGCAGCAGGTCCCCAGGCCGGGCTGCGCTGGCCGGAGCCGCACGCTGCCGGAACGGGAAAGCCCTCATAGCTCCCAATTGTTTTCCTGAATGCCTCTGCGAACAAGGGCGAAAGGAAATATCCCCGGCTGGCCGGCGGCCAGCGGCCCGCTCGCTGCCGAGGCCAAGGCAAACACCTCCCGCCCCGCCGCGGCCCGCCTCAGCCGCGGGTCCCGGCCCGGCGGACGCGGCCCTTCTGTCCCAGCGCGGCCGGCCCTCTCGGGCACCCGGGCCCCTTCGTGCCAGCCCGGGCAGGGGCAGCCGGGGGAAGCTCCTTGCCCTCTCAGAGCGTCGTTCCGCTCGGAACAAAACCTGCCCGCGGCCCCGGGGTAGAAAAATAAAAGCAGTTTCCCCTCCCAGAAGCGTGGGGAGGAGCACCCCGGGGCACAGGAGGCAATGCCAGGGGAGCCACCATGAGCCCCGCTGCCCGACTCCATCAGGATCAGGTCCTGGGAAAGCCCGGCAGCATCTGGGCTCCCACGGCAGCCTCTGGCTCTTACAGTGCGAGGGGAGAGGAGCACAAGGGACAGCCAGAGGTCCCAGTGTCACTGTAAGGCTGCAGGGTGCCCCGTCCAGCCTCCCGAACTGCCGTGTCCTGGTCACCGTCCAGCTGCCCACGGGGCAGAGCCGGGCTAATATTTCACCTTTTGAGATGGGCACGGTGGGAGCACATGTGAAACCAGTTAACTGTGCAGTTATTTGGTCACAGGAATTTACATGCTCAGCTGCTGAAGCAGGAGGCTGTATGGTTAACTGGAGATGTTTAATAGATTTGTAGCAATGGGTGGTGGGGCTTTTAAACACAGCAATCTGTTCAGCTCCTGACCAAGAAACAGTCAGTTTCGTATGGGTATTTCGTATCTAAACCCATTACCTTCAGAGCAAGGGCAGAAGGGTGAAATCCGACACAGGGCAGAGGCAGAACCAACCGTGCTTTACTCTCAAATCCAGTCATCGGTGGGATCAGAGCAGCACACAGAACCACAGCTGGAGATCAGGAGATCACTTCCTCCCATTACCATTTTCCAAGGTCTACAGGCAAAGTTGGGGAATCATCGTTTTACAAGCGTAAAGAGATTTGAATTTCTTGCAAGAAATTTTTCAAGCTCTACCAGCAACATGTTTTGAGTTTGCAAGAAGCTCCGTTACAGAGAGAACTCTCTAAAAAGTAAAAATTAGGGGGATCAAGATAAGAAAACAAATACTGCTGACCTAGCATTCCATTGCCGGGGTGAAACACAAGGCAAATCGGGCATTTCCTACAGCTCTTTGCAAACATTGCTTCTTTGGAGGCGGGATGGATGGAGCAGTGGACGAGGGCTCAGGACACCTGGACTTCATTTCCAGCTGTGTCACTTATCTGCTGAGTAACCTTGGGATATTGCTGTAAAATGACACTCAAAAAATCTATGAATGAGAAGTACTGCACAGGAACTAGGCTCTTTTGCCATCTTCCCACAGCACTGACATGGAATCCTATGTCACAGCTGGCATTTCTGTCACAGCTTGCTTACAGCCCTAATCCTACACAGTTCTCTGTGGAAGGGCTTCTGAGAGAGTAGTTCTGTTTGCAAGAAATGAGTCCAGGAGAGATGTGTGAAGCCAGAAGGATACTTCTATCTGGATTTTTAATAGAGTTCAGATCCATGTTACAAATTAAAATTCACAGGACCAAGACAGCATTTCAGCATTTCAATTTCAGGCATATACTCTGTGTCATTGACATTATTGTCTCTACTTCTAAAGTCCCATTCAAAACTGCAGCAATAGAAAAACCCCAATAATCTCTTCAGCCAGAAAAAAGTACCAGTCAGATTCAATTTCAGTGGACCACTGGGATTTTATGCCATTGAAAACAGTATCCATATGGCTGTAAGACCAGTATTCCATACTCTCAGGTAAAAGCTTCGCAGCAACCAAAATATGGGAGAATCTGTTTCAACCCTGCCATGTGTCACATGCTAGAGGACACCTGTTTCCAAGTAAATCCTTAGCTGAAGCCAGTGAATCGATCTGCATTATACTGTAGGATTGAGGCCTACATTTTAAAATCTTTAAGGGACACTTAACTGAGCTTTATCATCGGGAGACGATCAGTTTAACATCTGAATTTCCCAGAAGCCATGTACATGATATATCTGTCTAAGGCTTGGAATCCCATCCAGTTTAGGAAATAGAACCTTGGACAGGCCACAAGACATATATATTACCTTAAGGTTTGTTAAATACCCATCACCAAGCTCTCTAAATATTGACATTCAAAAAGATTAGTCAGAAAAACCTAAGAATCACACTTATCTAATCCAGCAATATCAAATCCTTCATGTTGTCTACCAGAGTGAAATAATCAAACTCTTTTGTCATAAAGCCTTTTTTTCTCTTCTGAAACAAATTCAAGTTTTTGTAAGTTCAGAAAGTGCAGTTCTGGCCAAGGTAGATAAGTGATCAAAATAGCAATGAGGGGCTATATATAAAAATATATTGCTTTGTAGATAATTTTATCTATTTGCACAAAGTTATTTATTAGCTGAACATCACTGGCATGTACAGACTGAATCTAACTAAATTATTTGATGATTTTTTTCCATGTCTGCAAGTTGTCCACACATTGCAGAATTCTCAGATTTAGCATGAAAGACCATATAGGTGAACATCTCAAACAGCAAAAAGTCAAAATGATTGTGGGATATGTGTCTTCAGCTGCAACTTCTTGACTGTAAAAGAGGATAGGCGCACTCACATTGTGTTAGTAAGTTAAACAAGCCTTTAATTCAAAAGCAAACTTTAGGACTAATATGGTTCACAGAACACAAATTCCGAAATATTCACCGGCAAAATTCCAAGTCACAGTTACTCTTTATATAAATGTCTGTCCTGGTGGAACTTGAAGAAGCAAACACAAAGAAGGTAACACACTGTAGGAATAGAAATGTGTTCACTTCCTTGTTTAGGCACTGTTCAGGGCGTTGCCAAAGAATATACTCATGTGAGGCTGAGTATCTGCAATCCCTGAGATCTACAGCTCCAAAGCTGGAAACGGCACCAAACACCAGGAATCCCTTCCACAGCACATTGCCTGGGTGGGCTGCCCCTGGGTGGAGTTCTCAAGGTCTCCTGATGCAGGGCAAGCCACTATTGGTCAGCCTGAGATCCGAGACTCCAAGAGGCATTGAGATCACGTTCCCAAGACAACCATCTGCCAGATGCAAGATTATATTCTCTAGCAAAGCTGTAGTAATTCAGCAAAAATGCATGTAATGCCAAACATTTCAGCCTCAACAGATCTGTGTTTGTAGACCTTGGCATCACTGGAACATTTCCAGACAGTTCCCCTCCCACCAACTCCATTCATCTCAAATCTCTGGATGGTGCTACACCTCGGACACACAGGTACACATGAGATAAAGAGAACACACTGGAATGAGGTTACTGTCCAAAGCTTCAAGGGCATAAATAATGGATGCAAATCATTAGATCAGACCTGGATCCACCTGTGATATTCAACAGGACAAGTGCTACTGGGAAGTGCTGATAGGCACAGGCAGATGGAAGGGAAGAAGAGGTAACTAAATGGACTCCTTACTAAATTCATCCTGGTGAGGTCATGGACAAATCACCAAGGCCATCCCTGTTTGTGGCATATCCAGAGACATCTAAAATAAGATGATATTAAAAAGTCTAAGATAGAAACAGTTTATGTTTTATTTGGGGAGTAGCTACTTATAAAAACAAAATAAAAGGATTGTGGATCTGCTGATCAACTCTGCCTATCAAAATAAAAAGAAGCTGTTAAGATTAACAGGAGCTGCTTCAGACTAAGAAACGTCTATACCTTGAGGCATCAGTGCTCAGCCCCAACAGGGAATTTCGAGTGTCCCCTCAACTACCACTATGAAAAGGAAGAGATATTGATGAGAACAGATGGTGGTTTGGTTTCACATCCCATTATGCAACAAACTATATAATCTTTACTCAGGTGGGAGCACTTTAATTCTGCATATCATAGTAGAATGTGGTGCAGTGAAAGGAGATGTTCCTGCTTTATTCTGAAATGACAATCTGGACCCCATTTCAGAAAAGAGGAAACGATGATTAAATAAACAGATTTTTAAAAATCATGAGGTAGCTCTGCCTCTTGTCTACTAGAAGATAAAAAGGCTGCATGTTACATTGTGAATAGTATTGCATCTAGTAAAAAGCTATGTTGTTAGCCCACAAATACAGAGAATGGCATGGAGAAAAAATTTGTTTGGCTTGCCAGAACTAGTTGCAAGGAATAGAAAGAAGGAGAAAAAGTTGTAAAACATTGGGTTTTCTTCTGTCATTGCAGGAAGGGAAGCATTGCCCAAGGCAGGGATATTTCCTGGTATGGCACAGGGACTTTGATAGTCAGCTGGTAATACATTTACCAACTATCTAGTTTTCCCAGAAGTGTCTTGACCTGAGCTGACTTCTCTGTGTCCCAGGAGGATGACTAAATCTGATTAATTTATTATGCTGTGGCCTGCAAGCCATTTCCTTGCTTTACATTGGTGTCAGTACAATCTTTTATACAGGGCAAACTAGGTTCTATATAGGCATAGTTATTTGGACCAGATTCAAAACCAAGAAGAATTCACCACCAAGCATCCACAAAATTTAAATAAGTACAAAATGACAGTCTGGGAAACATTTGGGAAAAAACCCTGAAACTTTAAAGGGTAGGCAGAGTTACAAGACAAGATAATCAGCTAATTAAGCCTGAAGTTAGTTGATAATTGTAGGCATCTTCCAATGAAATCACAAAATCCTGAGGACTGCATGTAACCTACAAAAAAAGCCACATGATTATTTTTTACAAGGAAGCAGTGGAGTACTGTGTTATGGGAAACAATCTCAATCCTATTAAATTAATAGCTCTTGGTGGTGAGCATACTACAAACCATGCTGTGGAATCCAACAAAAAAAGCCTCTTGGAAGAGCCAGCTCATGGTTTAGAGAGTGTGGGCCCATATGCCTTCATTTGCACCAAAAAATTGTTCTAAATGAAGCTCTACTCCAAAAAACATACTTGGGATGAAGTTCTACAAAAAACATCACTGTCCATATGTTGGCTTCGTGTGATACTGTTATAACCTGCAGGCAGCAGTCAAAGAAACTTCCATTTATGAGACCTAAAGTAGACTAAGCAGAGGACTCAGCAAACCACGGGGGAAAAAAAAGTATAGCATAGCTGACAGAGTATTTTCCAAAAGCAATCTAAAATCCACATGCTCAGATATACAGCAGTACCTCACTAACTACAGTAGTTTGGTTATTCCCACTAGTATTACACTTGAGATTCCACACTGTTTGTATCTTACTGATTTACACATAAATTGTGCTCAATCTATTTTACTTTGCTTGCTTTGAAAGCTCAGCTTGGGATCTGAGAATCACTCTGACAAACATCTTTCTCCATCTCAACCCATAATAATAGTTTGTGGGACAAATAAAGATGCTGATTACATCTCTGCACCGAACTGCCACACTGAAAGGTTTTCTGCCCCAGAATTTTGTATAGAAATTGAAAGGAGAGGATGATTTTGCTTGCCTAGAACACCTCTACTGCCCAGTCTCGATAGGTGCACAAACTGTTTTTCTGAGCTGGCTCTGAGCCCAGAGCAGGACTAACACAGTGTACTCCACTCCCTCCCTGGCCCACCAGGATGAGAAGGGTTGTGGGAAGATGGACAGTGAGAATGGGGCAGAGAAGAGCTTTGAGTTTCTGGTGTAGGTGGAGGAATACTGTGAGGTAGGTCTCTACAGTAGAAAAATTTGGAGGTTGACATGGGCAGTTTTTTCTGAGGTATTTCTAGCCAACCACCTGGTTAGGTGATGAGTGCACGTGCACAAAACTGTCCAGCCAAGTCCCTTCACACACCATGTCTGATTCTCTCTTCCCAGTGCACCACAACCCATCAGAAATGTGGCAGTTGAGTGCCTCAAGTATGTTGTGCTCTCAGTAACACCCAAACCACCTGAGGCCAGCACTTCCATCACTGGATGAGACCACGTTACAGTGCAGTGGAAGTTGCACAAAAGGGCACTGAATACCACACTCTTTCTCCAAGCCAGGCTCTGAACACTTCCTATAGAATCGATAAGGAGCAGAAATGTCACTGTCATGAGAATCAGCAAGTTTACAATACAAAGATGAGATACACTGGATTATTGAAAAAGGAAAGTGTGTGCCCAACGGAAGCAAGGTCAAGTGACATGGGAAGACTTCAGAGATGCTGCTTGCCACTGTAGGGAGAAAATTTATGTGGCCAAAGCTCAGCTGGAGTTGAAGCTGGTCAGAAACATGAGGGATAATAAAAAGAGCTTTTCCAAATACACTAATGGCAATAGGCAGTATAGAAATGTCATCCTGTTCCAGGATGAGGATGGTCACCTCACAAACAGGGACAGAGACAGAGATGTTTAATGCTTTCTTTGCCTCTGTATTCAACACAGATGATGGACCAAGGGGGTCTCAGCGCCCTGAGCTGGAGGACCATGACTGCAAGAGAGATCAACTCCCAGCTGACCCTGAACTTGTGCAGGATCTGCTGCTCCAGCTGGATCCTTATGGGGCATAATGGAATTCCTCCCAGAATCCTCAAAGAGCTGGATAATGTAATTGCAAAGCCTCTCTAAATGATTTTTGAGCAGTCTTGGGAATCCAGAGAGGTCCCAGCTGACTGGAAGCTGCTGAATGTTGTCCCAATTTTCAAGAAGGGCAAGAAGGAGGACCCCAGAAACTAGAGGCCTGTCAGTCTCACTTCAGTGCCTGGTAAAGTTATGGAGAAGATTATTCTGGGAGATATTAAAAACACCTAGTGGACAACACAGTCATGGGTCACACATGAGGAAGTCCTGCTTGTCAAACCTGATTCCTTCTATGACAGGGTAGCCCACCTAGTTGATCTAAGAAAGCCAGTAGATGTAACCTTTTTGGACTTCACAAAGCTTTTGATACTGTCTTTCACAGTATCCTTCTGGATAAAATGCCCAGCCCACAGCTGGATAACCATGTTATTGTGATGAGTGAGCAACTGTCTCACAGGTTGGGCATAAAGAGTTATAGTAAATGGGGTGACATCAGGCTGGCAACTTGTCACTAGTGAGGTTCCACGGGGCTCCATCTTAGGCCCCTGTGCTCTTCAACATCTTCATTAACAACCTGGATGCAGAACTCAGGGAATACTAAGTAAGTTTGCTGACAACAAACTGGGAGGAGCTGTTGACTCCCTCGACAGCACTGCAGAGAGACCTC
>NW_021938987.1:71654-161124 GCF_001715985.3 Manacus vitellinus
GGTGGTTGGGCACTGAACAGGCTCCCCAGGGAAGTGGGCACAGCACCAAGCCTGTCTGGGTTCAAAAAGTGTTTGGACAATGCTCTCAGGCACATAGTGTGATTCTCAGGGGATCTCTGCAGGGCCAGGTGTTGGACTTAATGATTCTCATGGATCCCTTCCAACTCAGCATATTCTGTTCTGTTCTATTCTATTCTATTCTATTCTATTCTATTCTATTCTATTCTATTCGAGGTCTGCAAGGAATTTCTTACCTTTTTTTATCCCTATTCATTTTTTGTGTGCCTCTGAACTTTCTGGTTCTGGCTGATGGCTACCTACATACTTCTAAAAAGACTTCCTTCCTCATACTACCTCTTATTTCTGGCCAAAATAGAAGAAAGAATTTTCAAGCCAAACAAATTCAGAACAAGAGGGTTTTTTCTTATACTGATCAACACTTTATGTTGTTCACACTGTCAACTTTTTACATGTTTATTGACTTTTGCATAGTCAAAAAAACTCACAAAGACATTGAGATTTTTCTTAGCAGATTATCTTGTTTATGAATTAATGTTTAAAGAGAAAAACAAATCTCTTGAAGAATGTGCCCAAAATTTGTAATCTTAGACTCATTTCTGGGAGAACTGGATTGCTTACAGTGGCCTTCACATAAAAAAATACTGATGCCAACAAATGTCTGCCAGCTGTGCAAGAGAAACACTCCTTTTATTGCACTGAACTTTGTAGTACTAGTGATGTTTCCAACAGACATCTTCAGACACTGATAAAAAATATTTTGTATTTTCTCAACTCACTCACATGAAATGGTTGTTTCAAGTGGATCTGTCATTGTGGTTTCCTGGACTTCTTCAGTCTTGTTGGAAAGCTTGTAAATTCCCATGGCTGATAGTAAGCTAAGGAAGGAAATAAAAAATAGTAAATACCACTTCAGTGGTGTAAGTCCTTTTCAGCTCTTTTTTGGCTTAGAGTGCATTTTAGGAGATTATTATCAGCTTTTACACAGACTTCAAAAGAGTTCCATCTGGGAATCCATCCGTAGGTCCATTTTGCACCCTCAATTGAACTCCTTTCCACCAAATCAGGCTTCACTAAAGATATATACTGGCAGATCAGCATTTGGCTGAATTAAGCGGGTCTGGGCTGTGTGTGAGTTTATTTTACAGGAGTACTTGACAATATCAATACAATAAATGGATGAAGCAACTGGAAGGAAAATCACTCTTTAATATCATATTACTTCCTACAGCTACAGAGCAGAATATGTGAAAAAAAGAATAAGATAAATTAGATGATCTATATCAATGTGCAGTGACTAGGTATTTAATATCTGCTATATTTTAATTATTTTTTTTTAAATTGGAGATGTTTTAAAAACTGAAAACAAAATGCATATAGAATATTTTTACAACACAGAGGAACATCAACAGATCAGCTTTCCGAGGTTATACCTCTTTTTGCACTCAGATCATGTACTAAAATTGCTTGTGCTGCTTACTAGTATTGCTGCAGATGAGACCAGCACAGCAGCCCAGCACAGTTGCAGAGAGCATGAAATACACAACAAGGACTACTAGTTACTGAGTCCAGCTCACTTTTCATACAGCACCTCACTGTCTCAAATGCTGTAAACAGTCCCATGACTCCTGGAGAACATGAATAATAGTGAAAGGATCATGCCTTCTGAACAGAAGATTCCAGATTTTGCTGCAGTTGTTCCAAGAGAAGACGTAGGAAGAAATTCCGACTAGCATAGTGCTGCTAGAGGAATATTGACACTGAGCTGACCCAGTGACAGCACTCAGAGCTGATGAAGAGATTTAAATGGTGCATTCTGGTGAGGGGTTCAAAAGTCAGAAGTCATAACCCAAAATAATTGTGTATACCGGAAATTCAAACTATTTCACTCAGGGTCAGAATAATGAACTCATGGAATTAGTTGCCAAGTAAGAACATGGAAACAAGCACTGCAGTCTAAGTGGCTTGGAGACATCTTGGCACTTTTATGGAGAGAGAAGGGATTAAAGGATCTAGTGACAAAACAGAAAAGTGGGGGTTTAAGAAAAACTTAAGGGAGGACAAACCCATGAGGTCAAGTGGCATTTTCCCCTCCAAACGTCATTTCCTCTCTTTTATGTCACTCTTCCCAAAGACATCATGTCACATTGAATAAACAATCACTAAAGCTTAGATGAGGAATGGACTTCTACTGGATTGAAACAGGGATGAAGTAGAACTATCTTTTCCTCTGCTCCATAATAAAAGTAACTGCTAACCAACAGGAACAGACTTCTTTATCTATAAACAACGCCATGCGTTTGACCCACTCAATCTAACATAGCACATGAGGTTTTCTCATATCACCCTCTTCCTGTTACCATATCTTCTCCAGTCCCATCAGAATACTACAACTGACCAGATAACAAAATTAAACTGAAACAGCTTAATGTCAGAACGCAACCCAACTGACTAATGTACTTCCTTGGTGACACATTTCTTTATCTACACTACCCAAGATATTTGCAGTACTAGCAAAGGCACATCATATGCAATTGCATGAAGTGCATGAAGCTACTGGTCATTGTTTTAAGTGATGAAGCACTAATAAAGGCATTATTTTAGACATTTTTATCTGGCTCTCATTATAGAAGAAAACCTATTCCCATTAAGAGGTGGCATCAAATATAAAAATATTTCAGTTGGAAACTACATGCCTATATAAAAAAAGATGTGTAAAAGAAGGTGCATTTTTAATTAAAGGTCAAGTATTAAAGCAAGACTGTAGTAAAAGTTCTTACTATTTGACTCTTCCAGAAATCGTTTCTACAAGTTAACTAATTCTTTTACATTTTAGCTGCTTTCCTTTGCCTCTTGCATGAGTTGACACATACTGCAATAGCTGAGGCACATAACAGCTTCTCTAACCAGCTTTGTACTGATCTGTCCCCAGGACATGTGGGATGCTCAAATATTCTGTGACACTAGCTCACTGCATTGTGCTCTGTCCTAGTTTGTTGAGTTAGGCTCTGATGTCTTGGTCTCCAATGTACCTGTAAGAATAAGATCTAAGAAGGAGAGTAGGTAGATTATGTCAGGGGTTACACTTACCATAGAATTACGAATACACTGATAAAACTGTCTTGGAAACTGGCTTTTCTCAACAGCATAAATCAAATTACATTTTCCAGAGACAGGTCCACCTGGATGTATATCACTGTAAAATCACCCAGCCACTTCTTTACCAAAGGCGTGGGGGGATCCCTGTGCTGATGTTCTGTGAAACACACGGTTGTGTCTCAGCAGACTCAGTAATGTTTAACCAAATTGTCTCCAAGTCTTGCTTGCTGATGGGCTTCCTCACAGGCAGAGGCACTGGATAGGTTTTGTACCTTTCTAATCCTGAGGAGAGTCCCTGAGAATGCCTGATATGTGGCAGCAGCAACCTGTCAGACCAGACAGACAGAGATTCTTCAAGCAATACAGGAGCTTAAGTGGGAGCTAATTCAGATCAGGAATGAGTCAAAGCAAGAGAGCATGGGCCAGGCCTGTATTAAGGGGGATGCAAGGGGATTTGTCCAGAGGTAAGAGAGAAAAATTTCAAAAGTTTTCTCAATTGCAGGGGGTCTAAATGGAGCAAATCTTTGAACTTTTGGAACATCACGATCATTTTACCAGAGGTCCAGTCTTTTTTTACATACAGCATAAAAAAGATTGTGTCTTATGCATCTTGCACAGAAACCAGCTCAAATCCTGGGATGTGGCATTAAAGAACATTCCTCTGATTCTACCCACACAGACAGTTCAGTTTTCCCAAATCCTTCAGCTTTCAGTTACCACTAAAGACAGATGTCAAAATCTTTGCAGACTGTATTACTAGAAAAGAAAAACGTTTATTTGTTTTTCCTCTCTTCTTAAAAACATTGTAGAATCACACTTTGTTAAAACATCTCTGAGCTGCCCTAGAATTTCAGCTAACCTACATTTGTTTCTATCCCATGTCAGTCTCAACCCCTACCTATCTCTGCTGAACCCCATAGTATTATACAAAATGCCTCCAAAACTTATCTAGGTTTCATGCAATAGAGAAATTTTATATTTTAGCACTGATAAAAAGATAATTCAGATTATAATTACAACTATTTACCCCATGTAAAGCTTACCCCTTACAGCATAAAACCATTTTCTCAATTTTAATTTTGTTTTGTTAAACCTAACAAGTGGCTTCTAATTTACAATTAATTACTTTCAATATTCTGACATCTTAGGTCATTGAAGCTTCCTTTTAATTAAAAAGAACTATTAATTATAGCTTAGTACTCAATTAGAAGCTATGTATTAGTAATATTTTGAATTCTGAGAGACAACAGTTATACAGACAGAAAACACATTTGTAGATGGATACTTCAGAAAAGTAGATGTAAGATGGAGTTCACCTGTCCAGAACTCTACAGTCCTGACTCTTAAAAAAATTGTACACAGACATCCAGACGGAGACTCAGCAAGTTTAAAAAGGCCAAGTAAGGTTTAATCTCCTTATCCCTCTCCTTCCACTAGTGTGATTAGGTGCAGCACATGGGTCACAGATCCTACATATCCCTGGGTTAGGTACTTGGCACTGTAAGACCAGCACAAGTGCAGCAGGGAGGACATGCAGAGTATCACTCCATGCTCACCTCCCACACGGACCCTGCCCGGCACCTGGGCTGCAAGGATTTCCTGGGCCTGGGGAGCCACATGGGCAGTGCCTGCACAGGGCTCACTGCACTGCAAGCAAACAGAAATAGGGGATTTTTAAGGATATTTTCTGTTTTCACATGATGTGTTTGGGGTCTTACTGATACAGAGGCTCACTCCTGCCTGCTCCATTTTGCCATTTTGGTCCAAGATTTTGTCTGCTCTGTAAAGGTGTGTCTTTAACGGAACAACTCTCATGAGCTTTTGTCTATGTACAAGATCAGTACTGAAGCTAAACAAGTCATCATCCTCTCTGAATCCTCCCATACCATTGCTACGTTAAAGTGATTTGTAACAAAGGATTTATAGCTCATTATTCAATAATGGATGTCATTCTATCTGGCTCCTTTAATTACATGTCAACGATTTTTTTTAATCCTTTTCCAACAGAAAAATAAGGTGCTGCCACTAGCAGTCTGCCTGAAAGGTTCAAATGTCAGGGCAGTAATTTTGAAACGAATGGATTTGACTCAACCGATGCGAGAATAAAAATAGCTATTAGAGATTCCCTGACAAGTTGCTGTGACAGGAAAAAGGGTAGAACTGCTTTCACCCTCCTGCCTCTATGACTTTGCCTCTGTCCTGAATGGCACAGCACAAAATGCAACACCAGAAAAATAAATAACCTGGCCTGAAACCTCTGTGGCTTTTTCTAGGGCTGGGACTAGTGGTTCCTCCTTTACTTTCTCAGGTAAGGGATTGACAAGGGAATGTCACAGCCTCACCTTGGCCAAGCCCTGAACACAGTGGGCAAAGGGACCGAGTGTGGTGGGCCACAGCCAGCAGGACATGATACTCCTGCATCAGGAAGGAAGCTTCTTATCTCTCCTGAAGGCTCAGGGACACACCAGGAAAGCAAGCAAACCCACAAAAAATAAAAGAAGAACACACATCCCCACCCCCCAAAAGAAGAACAAAAGAAAGAAACTTTAAATGCTGGAAATATGCAGAGAGCAAAGAGAAGGCTTTAAATTGCTGGATGCTACTTAACCCAGACAATTCAGTAGCATACAACTTCAAGCCATATAACTTCTCCCATACATAAAATAAGTGTCCCACAGCATTCCACTTACAGCATTTAAGGAAAGTACAGCAGAGGAAGTATCCCTTGGGGGCCAATTCACCTCTTAAACATTTTCACCTTTGTCAGTGTCACTTTTATAAGAAAATTTATGAGGACAACATGTAACCTGAGCTGCCTCCAAAGAGACCACAATTTGCAAAGTATCAGGTGGCTGCTTCTGATGAGCAGGAGAGAAGGGGTGAGGGAGCTTTTTCCCCAACTCCTCTGATACAATGGACAAACAGCCCCTAAACATTTCCTAGAAGAAACTTCCATTCAGGTGGACCAAAGGGCCCAGAATGAATAGGAACACAGGGTTGTCAAGATTATTTTGCATCTTTGAGCACCACCTTTCCTACTGTAAGATAAGAAGAGCCATACTGACATTCATTGTAAGGCACTTAAAGAGCTACAAATTAAAAATGATAAATAAGAATTAGCCATCATTATTCAATAAGGATTCAAGAAAAAGGTGAAACTGGGGTTATAGAGATAAATGAGATGACTTTAAAATTCTTGGAGAAGACTGCCCCAGAAGAGGGATATTTGAAATAAGGGGCTCTCTGTATTTTCTCCCTCTTCCCTTGGGAACAATTGCATTAGGAGGTAGGAAAGAGGCTGATTCCTCCTCAAATCTGTGTGTCTTCACTATAGCAACTGGTAACTAAATATTCTTGAATTAAAAACAGACCTGGACAGGTTATGTCCTGACAAACACAATGTAGTATGATGTTTGGCCATTTTGTCAGCCACTTCATATTTCCTTGATACCATCATTAACAGGCTGCCTAAGCACCACAAAAATAGATATGTGACATTAAAATAGCTTAAAAGTTTCCTGGGAAAAGTATATAACTGCATGAGACCAGCTCACGCATCCAGAACTGTCACATGTATAAAGAAGGTCCTTTTAAACATTGAAAGACTGTGTCCTCCTCCACTTGAATTTTACTGACATTTTTATGATTGCCTTCCTCTATTTGCATGTGACTGTTTTCCATCTACCACTATCAAAAATTCTTCCTCCATCAGTGTTCTCATTGTTCTCATTATTCTTTTCAGTTCTGCAATCTTTCAAGACTTTGGCTCTAGCCAAGCTGTCATGCTAACCTGGCTTCTCTGAAGGCACTGCCTGCAGCTAATTCTGTGTAGAAAGGCCACCAGCCTGGAAAAGCAGCAGGGAAGGTTAAATTAAAGACAGCACAGAAGACATGCTTCATGTGCAACCTCTCTCCTGCTCTGCAATGACATATCAGTCTCCTTGATCATTTCTACAGATAACAGCCAAACCAACAAATGACACAAGAGAAAAGGACTTGTCAAAGTAGAGGGTGACCTGTGCCACCAATTTCTCTATTAAAGGGATGGTTTTGTTTCTTGCTGGCACTTGTTTTCCACTAGGGACATATCAAGGCTCAAAATTCTCAA
The DNA here is from genome assembly GCF_001715985.3 of Manacus vitellinus. Classification (NCBI taxonomy): domain Eukaryota; kingdom Metazoa; phylum Chordata; class Aves; order Passeriformes; family Pipridae; genus Manacus; species Manacus vitellinus. Next base: position 78,880 of record NW_021938987.1, read on the forward strand.
TCTGTTTCTGTTGTCAGGCAGGAGATCTCTCTTTAAACTTTTATTTCTGTAGTGGGGTACAAGACTAAACATAAAATTAAGCACCAAAATACTTTTGCCACTTGAAAGGACAAAATTTGCTGTTGAATATTTCTAACATCTTTGATTTACACCTCATCCCCACAAGATGTGTTTTCCACTTGTCTCATGTGGGTGTCCTCAGGTTTTTCCAGGTTCTTTCCTTCCCTGCTCTTCTTTGTTTTATCCCAGGCATAACCATAATTGCACCAGGACAGCAGCATAACAGTTGCCATAAAGATGAAAGCCCTGAAAGAGTGGCATGTTTAACACCTTTCAACCAATCTAAGGAGCCTGGGAAGATGAAGAGAGAGAACTCACTGTCAGTGCATATTGTTGGGGTATAAGGAAAATCAGCTCATGACTGTTGACCTTTAGGCTTTCTTGCTTTGGTTACAGGCTTATGCCACTGCTAAGCCAACGTGGTCTGAATTAAATTCCAGGTAAAATGGTTAAAATCACTGTGCATCCTTAAATGGTCTTACTGTCCCACAGGGGACAGCCTCTATCTACTCACCCATACACAGATTCCCTGTACTTGGCTCTGTACCCGGAGTCGTAAGAAAGTAATTTCAGGAACGGTGTTCTAGATTTCTTAAACAAACAGTATACATTGGAATAGTTACTGCCAAGGATTAAAATAATGCCTAAGTGATTTTTTCCAGGCACTCCACAATACAATAATTTTTTCATCCAACAGCCTTTCATGTGACACTTTTATATAAAAATGTTTACAGGAAATAGCAAACTTTCCTTTCGTTCTTCAGGTTACTTGTACCCCCATAAAATGCAAATACTGAGTGAAGTCATTGAACTACCTGACACTTAAAAATGAACACATCTAAGTATCCTGCTTAAGATCAAATGATGGCTCCCAGCAGCTAAACGGATATTTCAAACACTGGATAACTGATTTTTTCCTGGCCTCCAACTGCCACTTTTAATGGGGAGTTGCACAGTGAATCTTTACTAGCAAAGACGGTGGGCCTTAGGGGGTCAGACAAAGGCAGTCTCCATTTGCACTTGTGCAGTGGGATGCTCCAGCCTTCATCTTTGTGCACTTTTAAAATCTGAAATGAGGACTGGGGACTGTCACAGAGCAAACACACGTACAGGAACACACAGTCTCACAGCACACCAGAGTCTATGCACTTTCTACCAGACCTGTAGGAAAGCTGGCAACAGCTGCTGGGAAATGCCAGCCAAAAACATAGAATCTACTTCTGCAAAAACTTTTCCAAAGAAATGAAAATGTTTCAAATCATCAGAGAACTTTCAGGATCCTCTCTCATCAGAATAGTTTAATAATGATGTAAAAATGTCTGTGGCATTCCATTTTCCCTTTCTCCAAAGTTTTAGGAGGGGTGTTTTTCCACAAAAGTAAAAGCCAAAAAGCCTCAAAACCAATTTGCAATTAATGCCTTTACCAGTAGCACACACAGAGAGAGGCACACTGAGCCTCTGGCACAACAAACATGAAGTTCCCAAAGCTGAACTCAATGGACACAGGTTTGTGAGCCCTAAAATTTCTGTGGTAGATGCTTTGGCTTCTTCTCATGTTGGGAAAAAACAACACAACGCCCTCCAGCTGAGTGGGAGCGACTCCTAAGGAATTAGCAAAGCTTTCCTAAAAAGGACCTATCATTTTCCTCTTTCATCCTTGGTGGGGAGATGTCAAGGCTGTGCTTCTCTTTCCTCTGCCCTTCCTTGCATATGGGGCTTTTTTAATCAAGTGATTATGTCACAGTCTTCTTTCCTCTCAGTAAAGAAAAACATCCAGCCCTTCAGCATTCTGACTGAAATCGCCTACAAAAACAAAGGACGAGACTACTTGTCCAACAAGGTGGGAAGGACACGTGTCCTTGGGCTACGTTGGCTGCCCAAAGTGTGCTTGTGAGTGTGCCTTTTTGCTCATGACTATGCCATGGTCTCCATGCCAAGGACACGGACACACCTGCGTGTGGGCCAGAGTGTGCCCTGGCTCTGTGACGTGCCAGCTCAACACTGTGAGACAGGAACAATCTGCTGGAGCAGGAATTTCTTAGGTGTCCTTTGCTGGCAGAAGAAATCAATCACAAAGCTACACACTGGGTACAAAGGAGCTTCAGGGTCTCTTCAGGTTTTCCCCCCCACTGCCAGCTGTGGGAAGAGAGCAGTTGCTACTAAAGAAAAGGGGCTTCGTATTTTGCCATGTTTCTTGTCATGTTTTGTCTCCCTAAGGCCTTATCCCAGCTACTATGGAAGTAAATTGGCAGGCAAGAAATGCTGGCAGTTAGGAGTCCTATTGCCATAGGGCTGCTTTGTTTCTCAGTGCAAATAATCAGTGTATTTTATGTTTTATGTTTACCATCAGAGCTGCAGGCAGCTACAACGGCTGCACTTCCAGCCTCACAGTTGCAAGGGGAGATACCACAGCCTGTGCAGAGGTGGCTTTCCAGAGGGAATGCTGAGGTGTCTCCCTGAGCACACCCAGGGAAAATACAAAGTTTCTGGGCAGCTAGGACAAAGTTTGCTTCTTCTGCACAACAAATCCAATTGACCAGTAGTATGAAGTATTAGGCATTTTAAATCATCAGAATTTATCCAAAGAAAATGCTGTTTATTTGAAATACTTTGTTCCAAACCTTCCCCAGGTCAGAATCTGAACCCAGTCTTGATTTTCCAGCTTCAAAGCTGATGAACCTAAAAATTGAGGTTCCAAACCAAATTAAAAACCAGCAACAATAAAATTTTCTACAAACAAGAAACTCTGTTTTCCACCACACTGGAATGTGTTTCATTGAATGCAAAAATGAGAATCTTGGCAAAGATACCAGAATTTTATCACTTACTTTTTCCAGAGGAGTCCTGCAATATTTATTACCTGCACGGGATGAGCATAATGGAATTCGTTCTAACATTTCATCCAGAAGAGAGTTCATGAGAAAGTAAGAACATGCCTTTTAATGAGTGGAACCAAGAGAAACGTGACTGAGACTTGGCCAATTCAGCTCTTCTAAAAGCTTATCCATTTGCAGTCATTGTAAGCTTCATTTCCTCACACTCAGGACGCACACCTGACAATCTGACCACACAACTCCACTGTACTTTGATGTAAGGGTGAGCCTGCAGTCAGACAAACAAATTGCTTCAGCTCACATCTCTCTTTCTGGCATTTTTTTTCTTTCTTCAAGAAACAACTTGGATAAAAGCAAATCTCTTGAGGGGAAAAATATGTTTCCATTTAGTGAGGGACCATCCTTTACCCATCCTCAGACTGAGAAAGGAGTAGCATTGAGCTCTAGGACAAGAAAAGGCAAAAATGTTGAACTAGTTGATGAGCAGCATTTCTACGGGAAGGCAGGAAGAGTGTCAAAGTGCAAAAAAAAGGCCTCTGCAGCCCACATGAGGTGTAATGCAGGGGGGGTTTCAAAGAAAGCACATTTTGAGTGTTCAGGAGGAAAATTATAACTCCTTTGGAAATAATTCCCAAGAAAACTGACAGCACTTTTAGAGCTGGAAGTCTCACTGGGGGAAGAAGCACCGTGGGCTACAGGAGAGATTCAGAGAAGCCAGCCAAGCCCACATTCAAGGAGGCACTGCCACATATATCAGCCTCTCAATATCAGCCTCTATTCCCAGCTAGAAACAGACCTCTGGGATGCAAAAGGGGAAGGGGCAGACCAAAAAGGAGGAAGCACCTTCCCCCTGGCCTGTGCTAGGTTTGCCTGCAGGCGCAAGCAGGGCACGGGGTCTGTGAAGCAATAAGATACGTGACCAGCTGATGACATGGCACAGTTTAAAAATAACATTGCTGATTGGAAAATGTCAGTGTCCATGACACAGGACATACTGCTGGGGCTACCTGCAAAAAATTTCAGAAGTTCTGTGGGGGAGGAGTTTAAATCTTTGAAACTGCCTATTACATCAGGCTGCAAAGCAAGTAAATGCTGAGGTCTGGAACATGTGCATTTCTACAGGTAATTAGATGTTATAAAAGTGTTTATCTATACAATAAAGGAGCTCAGGAGAGTCAGCATGTTCTGGATTAAAATTATTTCAGAGTTTGGGCATGGATATAGCTGAAGGAAAAGCCACTTCACAACTCAAAATAAGTTGTAATAAAATAGTTTAGGAAATGTCTTGTTACTTTGTATGTACTGAATAATGGGTAATTTCACAACTTTCAATACCCATACTTAAGAGGAGCTTTTATAAACCAAATTCAATGAGTTCTGCTCAAGGGACTCTCTTGCAACACTGTGGAGCATGCAATATCCACAGGTATTGCAACATCTAATTGCAAAATAAAGGCTGTTTTCCTCCAAATCTCCTCATGCTCTCTTTCCAGCCAACGGTGACAATGTTACATGGGCATGGTTTTCTTTTGGGTAAGTTGAATCAGCTCAATAGTCATCTGACAGGCACCCAACATATCCAACTCAAGGAAAGGAGCAGAATTGCAAGGCCAGGAGCTAAGACCTCTCCTGTCAGTAATTAGCACAGCTACTCATGACACTGCAGGGCTGTTCACAAACTTCTCTGCTGTCCCCTTGGTTAGAGGAGAGAGTTCTGCAAGTCAGTTCTGTGCCCAGGTGCTCCAGCATGGACAGGAAAGCAATGCTACACTCCCCACACACATTGTGGCCACACTTACAAAGATCAGGGAGAGGCAAAATTGTCATGAACATACATTGGCCCAGAAAAAAAAAACACACAACTATCTGTGAGTGACAAGCTAACTAGAAAGGGGGTTTTTAAATACTCAAGTTCGGAGATCAAGCACAGCAGTTCACAACCACTGACCACAGAACAGTGGGGATCCTCAAACAACTCCAATAAGGCAAGGTTTGCGGGTACCTCTTCCCTTTCTTCCAGGTCCTTAGCTGATCCCTATGCTCTGATCACCTTGAATTCAAGGCACACTCCCTATTTTTCCTCTATATACTCTAGTTAACTTCTGCTTCTTCCTCAAAATTCCAGGTCAGAATCACTGGGAGGGAAGCATCACTCTGCCTTCTTATGGAGAAACAAAACACAGCACTGTTTATTTTATGTGATAAAGTGAACACAGCCCATGGTGATCACAAGAGAAACCAGTATCTTCCAGAAGAGTTCGGAGTGAGACCCAGCTGAAGGTGAGAGGGCTCTGGAGGACCCCCAAGTGCATGGCTCAGTGACACAGCCAGGCTGACCTGCTGGCTGGCAGTGCAGATGCAGGACTTCTGTTCCTATGTAACATTATTCCCCTCTCCCCTGAGCCTCCCATCCAGGTGCCACCTGTGCAGCCCAGTCCCTTTCATGGCAGGAACCCTACTAATTATCCAGTTCAGTTCATGGGCATGGCAGAAAACTTCAGCCATGAAGTCTTACAGGCTAAGCAGGTTGAGCAAGCCGTGGTGGTCCACCAGAGCTGATGCAGGGAAAGCAGTGGGGGACAGGAAGGTCTGAGGAGTAGGATTAGCCCCTCTCACCTGATAAACTGAGCAACATCATCAAACTGTATGTGACTTCTGCTGGTGGAGCCTGTACTGAGTCTCTCTTTATATGTTTGCATAATTCTGTCATTGGGCACTCAGACGCTCTCAAGTGGGAGTGAGAGGAAGAGGTTACCTGATCAATCAGGTATTTCCTTCAGCTGCAGTTCTTTTTCCTACAGGAAACTCTGGCTTGTATAAACCACTCAAGAAGCAAACATCAAAGGACTCCTCTATCACTTAGTCAGGGTAATAGACTGTACTTGAACTCTACTCAGTGAAGTGAAACTTCTTAAACTGAGAGCTGAAGTTAAATTTGTTATTCCTGGCAAACTGCCCAAGAGGAAATGGATCCAGGGCAGAAGTTTGTTTGTTAGATAGCAGTGAGAGATTGACACTTTTATAATAAGCCACAAAAGCAGAAAGAATAGAAAGTAGTTGCTGAAACTACTGATTATTCTCAGATCTGCTCTTAATGCTGCATCAGTTACAAGATTTCCTTTTAGTAATTGTCAAATAATGGAAATCAGAAACCATGAAACATCAGTAAGAAGGATTTTGAGCAAAGATTCTGCACATGAGTCTGATTCAAAAGGAGGATAAAACACATAATCAGCTGCAGCAGGTCCTTTGCATACAGTAGCTGTTACCTCACAAACAGACTGGGATCCTTCACTAAAGACACAAGGTACTGAGTGCCAGTTCCGTCCCCACTTTCAGTCCATTGTATGCCCACACCCTGCCCACCAGTGTCAAAAATGTGGTGCAAGGAGCTCTCAGTTGTTTGACAAGGTAGGCTACAACATGACAGCCAGGGTCCCACTCCAGTGTGTTATCCTGCAGCTCTGCTTGCGCATGTGCCTAGAGATACATAAGCTCATGGACCCTCTGCCATACTGTGGCACGCAGCCTCAGTCACACCAAACTCTAGAAAGACAGCAGAAAACTTGGGCTTTGGTGAACAGGCAGGAAAAATGGTTTCACTGCACTGAAATTCTTTGCTATGTTTTCCATAACAACCAACTGCACCTGACAGACACACTTTAAGCAAAAACATCACACGAACTTTACCCAGTCATCTCCCAGGTGGAGCTCAATTAAGATATCATCTTCTAAATAAGAAATCTGAAGTTGCATTTTGACTTTGGGATAAATGATGGTTACCTCTTTATTATATATTAACAGTAAAAATATTCCATGTGCCATTTTGGAATCTCCTTTACTGTCAGTAATTTTTAAGCCGCATTAATTCAAACTAATGAAACCCCTCAACAAGAGGAAAGCAGAGCATTTACCATAAATAGCATGAGACTTCATTCCTTCAGGCATTTTTTTAATATTTCTTTCCACTCCACTATGCCTGGAGCATAGTTTAAAGAGCTGATTAGGTATATAGATTTAAGAACAACTCCAAATATTAAGAAATGTTACTGAGCACATTTGGTAGTGACTCTTCCAAAGTTTATTGCACAGATTTTGCAATGTGGAGGAATTCTAAATATTGTTATACCCCGTTCCTTAATATTTTGTTCCTTTGGTAAAACATTTTATTTGGAAAGGCTTTGTCTAAAGGTTAAACAATCCCCATGCAACCTATGAATGAAACAGAAAAGCATGCTTAGATGTCTGGTCCCACCTGCCAAAACTTCCCAGGCTGTGTGGACACTGGCAGCTCCCAGAGTACGTTTGCCTCCAAGTCCTGTCCTACCATGTGGACAAGGCAGACAGGGATCCAACCATCAGACCCTCCAGAGATGCAAGAGAGAGTTTTCAGCTGTTTGGAATGAATACTGACTATAGACATTCCTCATATTTCAAAAAATAGAAGGCAAAGCACATGGAAGCATCCTATGGATCAATCTGAGGCCATAAGCTGCCAAGGTGACCCACACTGGCTCTGCCATGTGCCACAAGAAGAAATAAAACTTGAACATTGTCCAAGTACATTTCCTGTAGTTTCTGCCTGAGTCTTGGAGAGATTGTCTCTTGGGAAGAAAGATTCATCAATAAGTATTCATCCATAATTAAGCAAATAGCCTATTGGACAAATTTAATAGCAAATAGCTAATGAATGATTTTTATACCATAAGAAGACAAAAAGAGAAACAGGAAAGCATGAAATCATATTTTGGCTTTCTGTGCAAGAACCACAGAATAAATCATATGCTGTTGATACACTGCTTTCAGATTCTCACCCAATAGCTGTAATGATCAAATCTACAGCAACTCTGTGTGAAAACAGAGGAACGGGGCTGATGGAGAAAGTTCAGTTCTTCAAAGCTAAGATAGCTGCAAACAGGTAACATCTTTACCTTTAAATTAACAGTTTTTGCTAATTGGGCTGTCACTTTTCCAGCTGCAAATCACTAAGCACTTGCCTCCTAAGCTCAGGGAAAAAGCCTCCAGAGACCGTGAGTCAGTGAATGAAAACTGTTTTGGGTCCCATGGCAAAGAAAGTACTTTGCTCTCAAAAATAGATACATTTCTTGTGGGAAAAAACAGCCCAGCTCCTTCCTCTCCCATAGATAATAATGCAAAATGTCAGACACCTCCCAGGCTCCGTTCCCAGGAGATCAGGAGCATTGCAGTGATTACTTTGGTGAGTTTTTTCCTTAAAGGTTAATTCATATCTAATCAAAAATCATGACCCAACAGTTCACTGCCTATGAGAGCACGAGGTGTGGAACATAAGGCTGCCACTAGTGTTGAACTGCTACAGCTGCAAGAAGCTACAACAGGATTTGGGCACTTGGAAAACACAAAGCTGGGGTGGGAAGGCAAGGCTGGAAACAGGTAAAGATTGGATGCAGGGGAATGGGCAGGGCCTGTGTCCACTGCACAACAGCGAGAGGCTCCAAAGCAAGGGAAAGCACTTCCATGAGGGGAAACCCACCTGCCTGCCTGTGTTCACAGCAGAAAGCCCATGGGATTCATTTACTGTGTTGACAGTATGTCCTACAGGTTGGGGGCTCTACAGTGACAGTGAACTGGTTGGCTGGATTTGGGCTGAAACAGTAGAGCAACGTGCAGTGAAACCCCTTTAACCCAAAGATCGTGTAAAAGGATTAAAAAGTATGCCATGTATATATTTTCAATGCAAAGGCTTTCAAGCAGTGGGTTGCTGACTGTAGCAAAAGAGCCCTTGTGGCCCTTACACGGTAACAGCTGTGACAGTGCCACCAAGCCACATCTGTGCTGCTGGTCCTGTTCCCTGCTGCAGTGCAGGGCAGTGCAGGATAGGCTGAGCCCTGCTGGAAAACTGCATTCAGAGGGGCTGACACCATCTCAGGGCATTGCTGAAACACCACAGCACTGCAACATCAGGAATCCCTGCTCATCCTCACCCTTCCAGTCTCCTCCACACTGCACCTTACACCTGCATTAACTTGTGCTGACTTTGCAGACAACAATCTCTAGAGCAGGGACAGAAGCATGGACAGACGTGAGGACACTCCCCAGAAGTGATTCTGGTCCATTATTCTCATTTCACTGGATAAATCCTACACCAAATACCCCCAAAAAACCAAAAAAAAAATAAATCCCAGACAGGCTGTTAAACTGAACCCCAGGCTGTGCAGTACCACCACAGGCTTGGCAAAGCTCTTGCAGTCCCAGGGGAGTTAGGAAAAGGGGGAGGAAACATCCCAAGAGATGACTTTGCTTACTCACATCATTGGTGCAGACACACTTGTTTACATTTGATTGGCCTCATCTAAACTTTGCTGGAGGTTGACCATAATATTTACAAGCTAAAAGAACAATTATGTAGCTGAGAGCAGCTAAATGGAACAAAACAAAACCAGAGACACAGAAATCATGTCATTTGCTAAAGTCAAAAAAACAAACTGAGCCATCAGACCACACATCTGCCTCATGCTATATAAATTTACACCATGGTACAATTTGTGCTGCTTTACTGCAATATGGATGTTCTTTGAGTTTATAAACACTTATGGTGCTTATGTGCTCCATGTACTGATTTGTACCATAAAAATTTATATGGAAAGATATTTCCTACGCCTCATCTGTTTGTTTACAGAGTCCACCTTTAAAAGACCAATATTCTTCCCTCTGGGGCCTGTTTACAGTCTGCACCTGTGATGGTTTCTTCAGTTTGAACCTCATGGGCTGTATTTCTTACATAACTGTTTTCCCTCTTTCAGACACCATTAATCATCCCTCTGCCAAGATCTTCTTCCCACACCAGGCTTTACTGTACATTCCTTGCATTTCCATACCATGATGTCAGTCCAGCATGGAACAAAGATAAGAATGGCTCAAGATTTTCCTTCAAATGATCCCTTTTCTACAAAGCTATATATAAAATAAAACTTGCCATGGAATTTGGAAAGCACCAGGCTTGGGGATTTGTGGCTCTCTGTGGCTCTCTCATATTCCATACCCTTATTTCTTGAAAACTAAGAGAACATGTGCAAAATTATTTTAGAAAAATGAGTGCAGAAGTACAGCGACCAAAGCAAGCACAACAGAACTTTCTAATCAATGGGAAAGCACCTAGGAAAGTATAAAAATTAAGCTGCAAATGTTTTGAGAATAGTTTGTCAACTATGCTTGGAAAATTATGACTTTTTTTTCCACACTTTTCAATGTTTGGGAAAGTGAGATTGTTGCATATATTTAACACCTTTTCGCTACTGTAAATATTTTTTATGTTTTAGAATAGCATGAAGAAAAGAGTGCTGAAATGCTATTTCCATTCATTTGCATGTTTTAGAGATAGGATGGACTCCACATTTTTAATTATGACTTTCATTTTATGAAAGAAAGAAAACTAATAATCTGGCAAATTCTTGCCCTATTCCTGGGCAAACATTTACCCTACTATGGTTTTGTTTGAGTCAAGTACTCAGAGTAGGGAACTTCCAACTAAGCAAAGATCTCTGCCTTATTTTGCTGTAACACTAACACTGTAAAGAGTAAAGCCTCCACATAACATCAGAGCAAAGTGTCAGAGGAGCAGTGTTGTAACATGCCTGGCTGTCAAACAGCAGCCTATAAAAATACCCAGGCAGCTCTGTTCTTCTCTTGGAGTAAGGAAGAGAGCTGTTCAGGCAGAACAATATTTGTTTTATTGACAGATTTTACTGTTATCTGTTACCCACCAGTAGGCTCCGTTTGCAGTTTTCATCATAGAGTAATTGCTTATTAGAGACATTAGCGAGTTGTTTATTTGAAAACTAATGTGCTAATAAGGAACGATCATATTAGCAAGGTGTGCTCTTTACAACTTTATTTGTTTATCCTCAGGGACCGAATTTCTGAAATCCCAAACCTTTTGTTACATACTGAAAGATTTGAAAGTAAAATGTCTGAAAATTTTTTTGTCCAATAATAATTAGTGGTTTTATTGCTGTCATAAATACCAGGAGCTGCCTCTGACAGAAAGATGCTCATAGGATTGAAGGCTATTCTGTACACAACCATTTGCTTGCTAAGCAGCCTGGAAAAATTATGTTGCTGCTGTATTTGCATATTTTCTTATTATAAATGTTACCGTGGCTATAACATACCAACTTTAGCACTTTATTAAGCCCAAAGGAAAGGAAGAAACTAATTGTAGCATAGCTTCCAAGGCTCTGGGAAAGCACCTGTTTCCCTTTTCCTTTGAGCCTTAGGGGGGTTTCTAACCTTGGGCTCACCAATAAACTCCCTTTATGACAACCTAGATGGGATCAGTTATATTTACACATCCCAAGATTTCTAACAAACCAAGAAGTGCTTACAGCACATTTTCACTCTTGCAAGAAAATGCTTTCACCATTTGGCACAGCTGAAAGTTTTTGTTATGCTGTTGCTGTTCATTATTTTGCTGTGCTGGGGGTTATTTGTGCTGTACACAGTGTCACTTTCAGGCAAAAATTAAGAAAACAGTCTTGCAATGAGTAGTGCCCACAAGCAGAGTGGAGTCTCAGTGATTCCAACCTGACTGCATACCAAAGCAACATCACATTATTATTTATATTCCAGTAGCACAGAGACCCAAATTTAGGATCACAGCCCAACATGACTAGATGCAATGTAAACATGCAGGTAAAGAACCTCCTGACCCAAGAAGCCCATATGTAAAATTATGACCGAAAAAAACAACCCCAAAAACCAGAAAAAAAGAAAGCAAGCAAAAAACCAAGAAAGAACAGCAAGCAAACCACAGAGCAGGGGGGAGAAAAAAAGGAAAGAATAACTTGCCTGGGGACTGACCAAACACAACTCAGCTCACCTCTTGCCTGCTGGATCACCTCGGCACTAGCTGAGAGTAGGATGCAGTTTTGGATTAAGTAATCGGACAAGTCTGTGTAAAAATGGAAACAGAATAAGCTGGATTTTGTTATGCAGATATATAGATATTAAGCACTCTAAGTATCACAGTGCATTTCCTTTCTCCCTGCTTCTATGTACATACGGGCCTGCATGTGTGCTCATGAATGACTTGTGATAAAGTTAATTTAATCTTTTTGCAGTGTAAGTGAAACACTGAAAAAGAAGGCAACAATACAGGGAATCAGACATGTTGTATCAAAATCACACGAGTCTGTGGGCTGGAGTCCAAAGCCAGCAATCCTGGCATATTTTGGAAACTTTTAGATTTGAAATTGAGTGAGCACACCCAGATAACTACCTGAACCGTCACTTCACTGACTTCAGATGAGGAAAGAGGGGCAGAAGTAGATGAATTCTCACAGCAAAACTAAAACTCTTCTCACAGTAGTCTTCATAATGTAGAGGCAAACTGTAACTGCAAAGGAAAGAGAAATACATAAAAGGCACAATGCTTTGTTCTGAAGCCTCAGCCACTCTTCAGGAAGGAGACCTATCACTTTACATAATACTTCACAAATCAATGCTTGCTTCAAAACACGGGAGATCTTGCAGTCTGCAAGATCTCCAGTGCTGCCTTTGTGCCAGAAAAGTCTCTCTGAGTAAGCACTGCTTTACTTCACAGCATGTGCAGAGTTCCTAGGGCTGAAAGCTCATCTAAATATCTGTGCACTGAGTGCCCTTCCAGCCAAACCCCTGCTCCGCCTGGTACTCAGGCCCCCTCAGCTATGCTGGAGGATCCCAGTCTGTGCCAAAGGACTACCCTGCATCTGGAGTGTCAGGACAAAAGCCAGTTTTAGACAGCTGAGAGCATACAAGAACATGTGATGTAGTCCCATATTTTAAGAGATCATTTCAGCAACCCCTTAAAACAGGTCTGTGCTCATTAAGGCTCATCCTTTAAGTCTTCAGTGTAAATCGTGTGCCAGTGCACACAGTTCCTGCATGTACTTCAGCAGTATGCCTGGCTCACAACACATGATCCAGCAGAACCAGGAGCAGGACAGTCCCTTCTGCTTATCCTCATCTGCCCTGGATTCTGCAGGCTGCTCCGTTTCACCCTGCCAACACACAAAGGTGGCAGCCTGTGGGCGACAGCTTTCCAAACTCTTCCTCAGATACTCACATCAGCTGGCAGAAATTCTTCAGAGATGGCAAGAGGGCTAGATATTTACAAGTGGTGTTTATTTTTCTGGAACAGCCAGCTGCATGTTCTCTTCATCAAAAAGCTTTGTGATCTGAATACCCTTAAGCCAGTCTCCTGTGTCTCTTGTCCCTCTTGATCATCTTGAAAAAGAAAAAAAAAGAGCACACTTTATGGTGTGCTCTTACAAGCACAGTCTTGTTGGTTAGCACATAGTGGGAGTACAAGATGGCTTTGAGAAGAGCTCTCTGTTCCAGCAGGTTTATATTTGAAGGTGACAGTAATGAATGGGATCAGCCTGTTTCTCACTAGCAAGAGCTGAGCCTCAGGCTGAAGACAGGCAATGCAGTGAGGCAGATTTGTGTCCACTTGTGCTCCAACACTGCAGCTTTAAGGTCCTTCTCTCGGACTCACCCTCGCTCCAGCTCATTGTTAAAGGAACTTGCATGTGGGGTTTGTTTTGGTTTCTCATCTATAATCTACTGACTGTGGCTCTGGTCACAGTCTGACAGGAGGAGAGCTGTACTGTGTTCCTGCACAAGTAACTACATGTGAAAAAATATCAGTGACACCCCGCACTCCTGCCACCACCTCTTGCAACGGGGGTGTCGGGGCCCTGCTGCTTTTGCACAGGGTGTGACACAGTGGGAACACCTTCCCCTCTCACAGCAGAGCAGGGCACACCTTGCACTCACCCAGGAAAGCAGCTCCTCTGCTTCACCACCGTGCAGCTGTGGGATGGGCAGGACACGTCCCACCAGAGACACTGTCACTCTGACCAGGAAGCTCAAGGTGTGAAGGGAAATGGGAACACCATGTATCTGAACAACTGCAATGAGCCATCGTGGCTCAAAATTGCCATTTTAATTTTTGCCCAGTAAAGTTAAACTTGCACAGAATACATTGCTGAAAATAACTCCTTTTTCCTCCACTCTTTCCAATTTCTTTTTTTCTTCCAGTTTTGCTAGGTTTTATTTTTAGACCAGTTTTAGTGTCCAGCAAGAACACTAGAGGAGCAGAGAAGATTTTTCTAGCTGTTCAACTGGACTGAGCAGCCCCCAACCTCTCAACTCTGGTTTTGCATTACTGCCCTGCCTTCCTCTTGGGGATCGACTCAGCAGCAGTGTTTGGGTTATGTGCTGGATATAGACTTAGTTCTCCTCCATTCCTGCAACTCTATTAGATTTCCACTGGGTATTTGAAAACAACATTATACATGTATATATACACATACACACAGACGTATAAAACAGAGTTCTTAAAAGAACTTGCATCCTGGGAGGAAGCCAGCATTGATTTCTTTAAACTCAGAATGACTCCTGACTATGAAGGAGTTCATGTGTCTGAGAAGCAGCAGTGGAAACTTGTCTTTCAGTGTTTCTGCTTATCACTCATCAAGGTTCTGGAGTACATTCAGATCTCTGTAAGGGCCCTGAAGTAGCTTCACTGAAAAGCCTTGTTCCCATTAGCAAATCTGTGAAATTGTCTGAGAGACTGACATATGGGACTACAGAGAGAGGTATCACATTCATTGATCCTTGCTACCCAGCTTCCCAACTGCAGTGCTTAGCTCCCACAAAGCCTGGATATTTTATCCACTCTCTCACTTGTCACAATGCAGAATGAGTCTGTGAAGCATTAATATTTTCAAGCAAACACATGAGCTCCCAGGACTAAGGAGGAATCTGGCCCAGATGAGACATGAGAGTTTGGGTGACAGTCTGATCTACCCAAGTGGTGAGAAGCTCAGGTAGCACACACACTGCAAACCTGCAAACGTGCTGCTAATGTCCAAGGAAAAGAGGTTGTTGCCATAAATCACCTTGTCTGTAAAAATATTCTGAAATGACAGCATCATCCTCTATATTTGGGAGATAAACTATCCAGTTTCTTTAGCCTCTCTCAAACTTTATCACGGACACAAAGAAAAAGGAAAGATAACAAAAAGAAATCTATCTGACAAGCCACTTATTTTTATCTGCCTGGACCTCTGGGACACAGTTCATGCAATTTCTCTTCTGCACCAGTCCCCTTCTTGGAGACATCACACTTAAGCAGTAAAATATCTAATTTAAGTCAGTGTCAAAAAATTGGCAACTCCTACATTTCTGAAAGAGTTGAATACGATGTTGGGCTAAGCCACAAATTGGCATCCAGATCAAGTTGGGTTTTTTCAAGCTTAGAATTGCTCAAAGGCAGCCCCTGGAGATGGAGCACAGATACTTGACTTGGACTAATTAGCACTGAAAGAAATATATTCAAAATATACCTGAATGAGGTGGTTGACAAACTCCCAGGAAAGAAACATCCTTTGCTCTTTGCATTGAGAACAAAAGGGCAGGAACAGGCAACAAGGACATTTATATACAGTGGGTGATGGGACACAAAAGGAATTGGAAAGGTTGGATTTCCCTTTACTTGCTTCTGCCACTGCCTTTAACTGCTAAAGTTTCAGATGAGATGAATCCTTGTCCTGTTGTCCCAAACATCGGGGGCTCATGAGTAAGAACTCTGCATGTTGTGCTGGCAGCAGAGTGGTTTTCCATGCTGAAACCAAAAGCTTCCCAGGGCAACCTCTGGTCACTACTTCTGCTTCCACCTGCCAGAAAATTACCAGCCCCTGCAGAAACTTCTGCAAACAAACCCTCTTGAACAGCAACAGCCACAAGTGAGCGTATTATAAACGGGAAAGAAGCACTGAAAGGTTCTTTTCTAACCAGAAAAAGGCTGCTGTCAAGTGATTTAATTTCCCTGCTAAATTGCATAGTAAAAAAGAAATTGCATGTAAAGACCACGTGGCTGGGAACGAAAAGCCTCTTGTTGAAAGCTTTCGTTTGCCCTTTATCACACTGTTTTGCTTCATATTCTATAAATAGCTCGTGTGCACTGTTTTTCCTTTTGGCCTCATAACTATGAACTGGTTCCTCACTGGCTTTGCAGAGTCTGAAGAAAATCTCTGGAGAATGTTCTAAGCATATTTGATAGAAGCTCACCAGTGGATTAATTTCGAAACAGGGCTCAGTTGGCACATTTTAAAATATATAATAATTAGAGCTGTTTGTAATAGATTCATCTCCTTCTGCAGCAGAAATCAGGAATCAGAGTGGCTTGGTTTCTGCAATCTGATTTTAGTTACAGTTAGGCTGCAATTTATTTTTAGTAACAAACTGTTTCCCCGAGACAGATTCGGCTGCTCATTAGCATTGGGAGTGTTCTCTACAAAAAATATATTGTGAAATTTCCTTTTAGCTCTGATTAGATCCATCCATTAAAACACAGACTCCATTCTGCAAAGACAGAGAAGATGTGACTATCCATCTTGTCACTGACAGATGATAAAGACACTGAAAATAAATTGTCCCTTTTCCCTAAATTTTTTGCTTAGTATCACCACACATTTTCCTAGTAAAAAGGCAGAAAAATCTGTTAATCTGTATTATGAGATTAATGAAAAGAAGTATAATTGAAAAATTGTAAAATTTACTGTAAAAACAGTAAAATACCAGTTGTGTTGAATTTGTGATTTTATACCACTTAACTACTTCATCAAAACATCAGCTGGGGAAATTCTCTGCAGTAACTCCTCTAGATGGGTTAATAGGCAGGTTGGAATCCAAATCATTGCCTTCACCAACTGATCTTTCCAGAGGGAAGATCAGAGGGAGCTTAATCTGCTTTGCTTCCCATTTCACCACTGGTGTCAGCCCACGCTCCTGCAGTAGCAGCCTGGTTTTACATATTAATCAGTACTTTCCAAGCCATTTTGTCTGTGACACCCATTCAGGTAACCTCCAGGCACCCAGACTTCTAATGCTCCAATTTCCAGCATCAGAAATGCCAGTTCCAGTCAGGCCAAGGGCCCCTCCAGCCTCTCTGCAGCAGGAGGAGAGCTTGTAACCAGCCAAGCCCATGGTGTTTAATGGCTATGAGCGCCTGCTCTCCAGATGTGCTTAGCTGGGCTTGTGAGCTCTTAAGAGTTACCCACAGCAAGCAGATTTACTTTAGCTCACCCCTATGGGTGATGAAAAATACCTCCCCTAGAGCACACTGCACATCACATGGGGATTCTGACACAGACCAACCTCTTCGAGCCACGGTCCTGCAAAGCAGCTCCTCACTGCACCCCAGTCCTGGGGTAAAAGGTAAACTTGCTTCTGCAAAATATTTGTTTTACTGAAGATGAGCCCTAATGGGTGCTCAAAGGAGCTAATTCCAAAACTGCCAAGTGTCAGAGTTCAGATGTGCCATTTGGCAGATTTGGTGCTCTGTGGGTTTGAGGGTTTGTAATTCTTTAGCTACTTTAGCTACAATTAATGAGGTGTCATGTTAGAAACTTGGTTTATTTAAATCATTTTCAAGGTAGATAAGCTATTGGAGTGGATTCCAATCTATGTCTACCTAAAGCTTCAAGCACTACAATGTCCTGACAGTTTAAGTGTTACAATGAAGTTGTAAAATTTAAACAACATTGCTCTTAACTTCTTTCAATTCCCAAAGTATTGAATACATTTCCATACAATTTTCCAGAAAAATTAACTTTTTCCCTAAGAACACTGCTTGTTTTGTTTATGTCAACCAGTATTTTCGTACCTAACAACAAGAAATAAACCCCACTTGACTTTAAAAGCATGAATGCAATCTTCACTGTTAATTGTCATGGCATTACAAAAATACCACTGACATGGGTATGAAAATTGCTCAGAGCAATTGGTAGAGCCTTTTCACAAGCCATTGAATGCAACAACTCCTCCAATTCATACATATTTACACACAGAGCTTTCACATACATGGCTATGTTTGATTTTGGAAATTATGGCAACTGGAAAAACATTTCCTGATGTAAAGCCCTCATAGATTTCTCACTGAAATCACACTAGCTGATTCAAAAATTCTCAACCCCCTTCTTGTAACTAACTCTGACCTTTCGACCCTGAAAGGTTTCACAGCTAATTGCCCGAGCCAACGTGCTGGTTCGAGGGAGGGGTCTGAAAATTACGGATTTCAAAGAAAAACAGAGATCATTTTCTAGTGAACATTAGTGTACACGTAGGCAGTGGCAACCTTCTGCTTTGGATTTCCCTTATTTCGGTTGCCTTCATCTTCCCTGCAGTGTTATTTCAGCAGGAATTTGGGTGCTTAGCTTTCCGGTGATGGTATCTGTGCAGCACCACAAACGGCCCCGCATTCTTGGCATATTTGGTGGCCTGCATCAGCCCCCTTTGGAACAAAAGCTCTTGTTTTGGACACATCACTGCAGACTGTTGCCTGATCCAAACTGTCTGCTTCCTTCTGAACTTCTAAACAGAAATGACAGATCACTTTGTAGTTTTTAACAGATCTAGCCTCAGAAAACCTATCTGACATTGCCTAAATATGAGCTACATTTTGCATCCAGGTTTGGTTTTAATTTACAGCAATTCTCTGACAGCTTAATACCCCGAAGACAAAGAAAATTTAGACATAAACTCCAGCTACGGGAAGATTTTACTTGACATAAAATCCAAATATGAGCAATGCATGCAAGTCTAAGTGTTATTTGAAGGACCATTGCAAATACTAATTAGGAATCCACACTCAAAACAACTACCCGAAGTGGTTTCACTTGCATGACTGGATATTCAGTATGGCCCTACCTGTGCACAGCCTCAGCATCTCCTGCAAAGGAACAGCATCTCTCTCTTCCATACACAAGCTGCAGTGCTGGCTGCAATGGGGTAGAGGAAAAGTCAGCTTCCATGTATTTGTCAGAGGCAAACAGGGAACTGAAAGGTGAAAACCTTGAATGCAGTCCTGGCTACTTTCACTACATGCTAGGCAGACAGTTTTGGTATGAACAGAGAGTAGCAATTCTATTTTGAGCAGTAAAGGAACAAATTTAATCCTCAAGTATCAAGGCAAAGTGTTCCTCCTCAGGACATAAAAGATCTTTGAAGAAGAAATCAGATAGGGACATTGAAAGAACATCTGAAGTAGGAACAACCATCTCCATGTCCTTCCTGAGACATATTTCACTCACTGGCTCTTTAACATCATCACAGATTTCATATTCACCCAAGCACTCTTTTCCAGTGCATTGCTATCCCTGACTTGGACAGTTGTTGGGGTTTCCCCCCCCCCCTTTTTTTAATGCCTTCTTTGAATCTTTGCTGCTGTAATTTATTAATTCCTGTTCCTTCTACTGCAGGGATTTTACTCTCTGCAAACATTATACTTCTCTTCTTTGCAGCAGTCTTTTCTGTATTTGAAGACTTTTGTAATTTTCCCCCCTGTCTTTTATTCTCTACACAATCCAAATTGTTTCAGTCTGCCTTCTAGGTTTGTTTCCTAGTCATTTGATCATTCCCACTTTGGAACCTCTCCAATCAGTCCACATCATTCTCAAATCTACCAATCATCTTGGGATGTCCTCTTGGGACATTATTACCACATATGAAACCACGTTTTTCTAGCCAGGTTTTAAAATGACATCTATTAAGCTCAGGGTTGTGTCTTCGGTGCACGGTTAACTTGAGTTATTTGCACTTGAGTTAATACCTCCCCAGTCAGCTTCACATCAGAGTCCCAGGAACAGAGAAGTGAAAGGAATTGCAGGAAATCATCTCCTCCATATCCCACCTCTGAGGCACAATCACCTACCATATATCTACACACTTTTTTAAATACTCCAGCAGCAAAACCATCATGACCTCCCTGGGCAGCCTTCAGATGAGCCACTCTAAATCCCCAGTTACCTGTTCATCCCAGGATGTCTCAGGCAGTTGTGTGCCCACCTTACCACATAAAACCAGCCAATTTTCTTACAAGAATGTGATGTGGGACTGTGCTCTAGCTTTTCTTTGAAAAAAGATTCCACTAAATGTACTAGATGGGTAGCACCAGTGCATAGTGGCATCATGATAATTATTTATTGTATTTGTAAGGACAAGATTTTTAAAGTATCATCCAATGATTTACACTCATTCTTAATACTGAATGAGCACCAACTTTCTCTAAATTCTCCATGGCTTCCTCCCCCTCAGCTGCCCTTGCATTTTCCAACCCAGGTAATGCATTTGCCTTCTTGACATCATCAAGAGATTTCACATTTCTTACAAAGAATGGCAGGTAACTAAACATTTGCAAATTCTTCATATTGTAGGATATTCTATCAAGTCCTGCTGACTATAATCTTTCTTATCTATCAAGTACACCTGACCTGTTCCTTTTTTAGTCCTGTTTTTATTAAAATTAACTGGTTTAAGCATCTGGTCATAATTCACTTTTTCTGTGGTGGTTGAAGGGAGAAAGACATCAAATAGATGACCTATTATTTGCTTATTTCCACATCAAGTAATAAACTTCTACTTTCCTCCACCTTGGTTACTCAAGTATTTCCTTGCTATTCTTCCTTGTTTGGCAGTTACAATTTTAGTCTGAGCTTTCTGACTTTTCCTTACGTGTCCATAAATTCTGTCATACCAGTCCTCAGCAAGCAGAAACACACCTTTTCCATCTTTTCCTGCCCTGCTCAGTGTCAGAACCCTTGGTCATCTCTCACTCTGTCCTTGCTTTGGGATTGTTAGCTGAGAGCAGCTGTGCTGCAAACTAACCCTTGCACGGCACAGAGGGGTTGGATTACTGCATGGAATAACCATGTCAGCTCCAGCTGTGCCCTGTGGGACCAGACAAGCCAGTCAGTTCCAGTGACAACACCATCCTCATGGGAAAGGTTTCTGCACTCGGACAAGACCTGAGCAGGGGCAAACAGAAGTTATGACTCACAGGTCCTGCACGGTCAAGGTAAGCCCAGTGAGCGCTGTGAGAGACACAAGTGAATACCTTCCTTCAACTCTGTTACAATAAAACAAAAGCAGCCAGGCTGTACAACCAGGCTGCACAGCAGAAACAGAGGCCTCGCTGCCCACTCACATTTGAGCTCTACTGAGAATGAAAAGGGAAAGAAAGTTTGACTCTTTGAAGATTTGGTTGCTCCTTCTTTGCTTTTACACAAGATCCCGTGTCACACAGGGTGCACAGGAATGCTCTGAGCCCACAGGAAATCTTCAATCCATCTGTTAAATACAAAGGTTTCAGGCAAACCCAGATGAAACACAACAAGGTGTAATAATAATATGGACAGAAGGACCCTACTGATCTGCTTTACAAATGGAAAATACCGAGAAACTAATGTAAATAGGGGCAAGCTGCAAGAAATGTTCTGCAGCCTTAAATTAGCTATCTAAGAGCATAGCAGGCATTTTGCTGGTAGTTCTGCACTTCACTTAGCTCCTACAGTCATTCAATCCTAACAGCTTCAGTGGAAAGGAAAATGAAATCCTCCAATCCTTAGGGAAAAGTCACAGTTTATCTCTAGAAAGCATGAAGCTGCAAATCTGAAAAGATGCCAAAGTTGACAGTTAACTGCCACATACTACTGAAGTCTTTTTTTCCGCCTTCCTCTTAAACTCTTTCTTCCATTCCCAGGCCAGACTGGAGCTTGGAAGTCAGTGAATGAATTCCACAAGTACTACAGTTTGTACTTTCACCAACAGCTCAAAAGCGGAGGTATCAGATTTCACAGCCCTGTGAGGAGGCTGGCACAGCTTCAAAGCACTTCTGAAATATCTCTCACTTTATCCTGAGGAGACAATAGCCTCTCCCAGGGACGCTGCAACAGCCCTTCCCTCCGAAAGCTGATTTTGACACACACAGTCTCAGCTTCAGCAAAGTAACACCAACGTGTTGGAAATTTCAAGACCTTGTACCAAGGCAGAACTTACCTGTAAAGCCTGAACCAAATCTGAAAGCATTTGTGATCTCGACATTGCTAAAAAGACATCTTGGGCCCGTCATGACTCAAAAATGAGTTGGATTCAAATCCCATACTGGCTTCTACGTGCTAGTCCTGGTGGAAAGCAAGTGCTTTTGACAAGCTTTTTAAGTTACTAAAAATAGCTCTGTACTACATTATCAAACCCACATAATCTTTAATTTTTCTCTTGACTGCAGTTAAATTTTAACAAGACAAAAGGATCAATCCCAGAATTTATAAAGACAGGTCTCATCAAACCTTCCTATTCTGAATTATTTCAGATATAGCCATTTTTGAAAGACATAATTTTCTCCTTTCTCCTTTGTTATTAAGTCAACTTTCCTAGTTTCTTGCATAGATAAAACATGCAGAATTTTGTATATTTTTTGATAATCCATTTACAATCAAAGCCTTTCACTCCATCTCAAGAATGGTTGCAAACTTCACTTCCTATAAAGGCAAGGGCATGCCAGAGAAATGGATTTTTACTAGGAACAGCAAAACGAAATAAGAAAGAGGAATATAAAAAGAAATATAAATAGATATATAAAAGACAAATAGACATAAATATATCAAGATCAGCAAAACTGACTAAGCAAATACTGCACTGAGAATATCCTTCTAAGCTCCAGGTCAATGGAAAATTCTAATTTACAACTGTATCATGTGCAACAGAGCTGCCACAATTCCAAACATGACAACTGGGTGATATATATCATTTCCCATGTTCCTATATGTCCTAGTATTTCAGTTATTAAATAACAAACTGAGAAACAGTAACACAGAGACAAGTAACAATAAAGCCGGTGAAAGGATTAGTCAAAATTTGTCAAAGTGTGATGGAAACTATGGGAAGAACAAAACATGAGCTGCACTGGTGCTTAGAAACAAACTAAACTCAAACAGCAGAGAATTTGAACCAAGGACAAAATGAAACACTAGACACATTCATGAGGCAGGATGGCACATATTTGGATGATCCTTGACAGAAAAGCTTCCTAAGGGAAAGGGAAAGGCCAGCTGAAAGCATGACAGTCTAATGCTTTATCATCCCTTCTCCCTCTTCAGAACCTACTGGAACAAACTGTACAGGGAAGAAACAATCCCAGCATTGCTGTTCATCCACAGGTCTCCTTGCTAAAGAACAAAGAGAAACAACAGTTTATCAGGAAAAAGAACATACCCTGATTACTTAATCTCCTTTTATCCCGTTGCTCTGGTGCTCTGCACCTGCACTACTGCAGTGCAATCCAGTCCCTGGGTGACAAACTGTCCACACAGCTTGGCTGCTGCACTGTCCCTCTCACAGCACTGTCTCACCTGAGTGCTTCATGCACAAAAATGAAGGGAAAAGGCTTTTTAGCTGAATTTGCACTGGCTCCATCAGCTTGTGCTGTTTTTTCTCTATGGGGCTGGCAAGGTTTGGATGCTGAGGAATCTACTCTGCTCTGTCATTCCCACCCACCATCCACATAACTCTATTACAAACTTCAGGTAGATTATGAAAAGTGTTGAAACTGCCTCTCAGAGCCTCAGCCCTTAAGCCACTTAAAAGGAATGAGTTGTTCTTAGATGATGCTACTAAATTTGGGAATCTCCCACCAATACTGAATGCAGAGCTGATAAGTCAAAGATCTAGTTCATCTCTTGCCCCTTCCTTTCCAATAATCTTATCATGAAACCTTTATTTTTTTATAATTTCAAACGCTGCAATGATGCTTCAAGCTAAACTACTCAAACACTTTAAAATAAAGAATCAGCTGTACGTTCTGTGAGGCAGAACAGTCACAAAAGTCAAAGGCAAAATGGAAGAAGACTCTTCTGTGATATAGTTTGCTTTCTCTAACAAGTCCTCAAAAACAGCAATGGGGGTTAAAAAAAAAGAAAAAGGAATTATCCTGAGATAACATTTTAAAAGTAAAAAAAAAAATAAAGTAGAATTTGAAAACATAGCACATAATAAAGATCAGCCACAAGCCATAGTACTGGCTGCAGTTTAAACTTCTTTAAACTAAGTATGCTGTCTCTTCTCCAATGTAGGCTCTATGAGCCTGTATATTGTTGAGCAAACTTTTTCCCATGAAACCATTCCCACTCCAGTTCAGGGATAGGCATTATGGTCAACCCATGTTTCTAACAATAATGTTTGGTTTGGCAAGTTGTACCGTGGTTATCTTGGCAAACAGATACTTTAGCCTATGCCATTTATTTGGTCCCAGTACATTTCGAATTATTTTGATGAAACTTCAAGTGTGATATGAAGGGAAAGTCATAGCTAGTAAATCACCTGGAAAGACCCATAAAGGATAGGTCTTGATGGCCTCACCCTGCCAAAGAAACAACACTGGGTTGCTGATCTGTTACAAATTGGAAATGCTTACAATAAAAGCAGGGGGTCTTTTTATTGCAAGAAGGCAAGGAAATATATACAGCAGAAAGAATAGTAATATGACCCCACAGCAATGCTCACCATAGAACAGAAGGATCATAATTCTTAGGAGCAGTCAGCACTTAAGTTCATAAAGTTACTGAGGCGGTTCTCACAGCATTCCCTCTCTCTCTCTCTCTCTGTATAAATTGCTATTTATGTGTATGCACATGTATGTGCACAAACACACACTTATAAATATCTTAAAGGCAAGAGTTCACATCAAGCAGGAGGAGGAGAGCTGTTTCTTTATCAGCACTACCTCCCTTCAACAGAACAAAACAGAAAAAACACTGCAAATGGTAATAAAATAAGAAGACATTTAAATCCTCAAATGATGCATGATAGCTCAAGCAAACATGCTTTTTGCAGTTTTCTTTTATAGGTTTGTTGCTCTTTAATGGTGCTGTAAGAATTGCAATATTTTTCCTGAAAATACAAGTTTTTTGCAAATTATATGAATCACTTTTTATAGACCTGAATACCTTAAGAAGTTAGTTTCAGGAGTAGCAACAAATGTCTTGGTTCTCAGAAATAAGCCATAACCTCAGAGCCCAATGTAAAAGACAGCATCTGTCAGTACCTTGCACTTGTGGAAATCCAGCCAATTCCAAAAAGCTGGAAATAAAGATACTTTCTATGTCTGTCACATCAAAGTAATTTCCAGTTATTTTATAAAAAGCTCACTTGCTTTAAAAACAATAAGTAGAAAATTCACAGTGCTTAGTTGTGATTTCTGTTCACACAGCTTTTCCCCACAAATGTTCAGATGTACCTCTCCAGCTCTAAGCTGTGCTCAATAAGAAGCACAGACATGAAATACCTACTTTTCATCTTCCTCCAACCCAAACACTGACTGCTCAGGAGTTAAGAATAGCAGCAGAAAGCTGAGAGAAAACTAGGAAAAGGAGAGCATTTGAAAATTAATGCTCGGATTCACAGCATTATCAGAACAGGCTGAATGAAAGCTAATCTTACATACACCTATAGGAAATTTAATTATTTAATTTCCTTAATTGCACATGGAACAGGAACAATTATGCAATGACTACAGTTAAATGTAAATATTTGGCTACTTAATTTCATCAGCATTCTTCAGATATCATCTAAACAGATAGGCAGATTTATATGTGTTTGTCTTTTCCAGAGTAGACATCCCTCAAATTAAACAGCAATAGAATTATCTAATTTACTGAGCAGCCTGCTACAGAAACACAAATCATATATGGACCTCTTTTACATGGACAGAGTTCCAGGTGGGTATCACCTGCAGGAAAGTAACTCCAAACTTACCTTGGTTCAGCAGAAATTGTTGAACTGTAGCCCATCTCACAGGTCTACTGCTGAAATTGAGCCCTGGGTGAATATTTAACATCCTCTGAAACACAAACAGTTCAACATTTCTTCCAACAGATGAATATCCAACTTTAAACAACATCCTATAGAACATGTGCATCTCAACTCAACAGAAATCAAAACATAACTTGAACCCCATACAAAAAACATCACTTTGTGTAATTCACTAATGAATTGATATCTACTAAATACAGATGTGAAGGCTGTTCTGGGATAAAAATAGAACTGAGTTTTCAAGGGTGATTAGTGACTTTTGATTAACTTGCAGTCAGTGCTGTTGGAGCACTTGTTGGTTTTACAGACATACATTCACACACACAGACTTTGTCTGACACAGTCACTCTCATGCTTTCCCCATTTCCTCTTTCCTTCCTTCTACAGTTTTACTTAATTCCCTTTTTCCTTCTTTTTGTTTTCTCTTGAATCAGAACACACCTGCACCTCAGTGTATTTTAGGTCCTTCAAGAAAGAAGAAAACAAGTACAAGGTATTTGCACTAACCTCTGCATAGAGACACTGCTATGGGCACCGTCTTTTCCTTCCAGCAAAGTAGTTTCCCTAAACAAGCTGCACTCCACCAAAGGACTGAAAAAAACATGTCTTAAAAACAAATTAATTAGCTTCCTACAAATTAAATTTTTCTTTTCTGTACTCCTAAATCTTTTATCTACGATTTCCTCTTTAACAATAAAATTCATTAAAGACAAATTACATTTCTGTGGGCATTGATTTGCTGAAGCTTTTGATACAGCCCATTCCGGATGCATTAGCTGATAGGACAGATCCTGCTTGGGAAGCTGCCACGGCCTCCAGACAGCTTTTGAAGTGCAGTTATGCAATGGATGCCACAATGTCCGAGTAGGCAAATTATCCGGTCTTTACAACTCAGCTTTTTGGGAGATGGTCAATTCACACGGGTCTGGGCTGGTGTCTGTCTGTAGACACTGCAGCACTCTGTGGGCACAGCACAGCTCAGTGTGTGCTCAGAAGCTGCTGCACAGCCACCACAGCAGTGGTCATTGGGAGAAGTTCAAAACGCTTTACAAGAATGCTTTGATGCTGTCCAGAGCTGTGCTACTGGCCAGTAGCTAAACTGTAATTATGTGAGCTGGATCACAAAGTCAGGCTTGAGTTGCAAGAATTCCCTTCTCAGCTCACCCGTTCCAGACCCTGATCAAGGCCAATGTACTTTTGGGAAAGTTCAGTTCCAGTGAAAATGTAAGCCTACAGCTGAAAACCTCTGGGGTTCAGTTTTTGTTTTAAAATCTAGGTCAAGTCACTCTGGTAGCAGTGGCAGACTTTCCACACAGGTGGGGATACGCTGTACTCAAGGAGGTACAAACAAAGAAATGTTTACAAAAATCTAACTGTATGTGTTAAAAAAACAACAAATTAGCATCAATTCATTATAAGCTTTGTGTCTGGTCTGAGGACCATCTGTGATGGGGATTTTGTTATGCAGTGAAACGAGACCAAGACAGAGCTTTAAACAACTGCCTGGAGCACACAAGCCCTATGTTTATTCCTAGCAACACATTCATAAATAATAAAACTGAAAAAGGACGACTTTGACTGTACAGGCTGCAGGAATTTACTTAGTCGTGACATGTTCTGGCTGCCTCTGTGACCAGCCTCATTCCCACTTGTTGTGTTCAGGTACTTTGCACCTGAACTGCTGGGTCAGGGGTGGGTCTCTAACAGCACTCAGCAGTTTCCCACCAAGCAGGGTTGGGTGCACCCACTTTCTGGGCCTGGCAGACCCATCACATTGCCCTTCCAAGCACTCCTGCTCCACAGGGAGGGCCAATGGCAGGGTCACAACAGCAGTGACTCCCAGCTCACAAGGTGCACCTTGCTCCTGAGGACACTTCTGCTGAGCAGAGATTAGGTAAAACTAGTCAGGACAGAATCACGTGAGCGAGGTTAAATTCAGCATCCAAGCTCCACTTGGATCATGCCATTTCCATGGGCAAAGATCACAGTCATGGATTTTGTTAGGCTTTTCCCAATCCTTGTCGGCTGTTTTTTAATCCACTGTATCCCTGCATGTCCAAGCTTGAGCCTACCACCCAGCTTTCAGCTCCTTCAAATCTTGTTGCTGGGAGGAAGGGTGACATCTATTCTGCACTCTCCAAACTGGCTCTAAAACAGGGGCTCAACTAAACAATAATTATAATCTCAATTGTGTTTATTTGCTGTGTGCCTCAGGATGTTTGTTTATGGAAGCCTGTGCACAACATACTCCCACACCAACCTGTGTACAGTTCCCATTATCAGACAAAAAAACTGGCAGGGAACCACGATTTCTTTCCCCTCACCCCCAAAGAATCCTTATGACATTGAACTTACTTTAAGGAGACTCATTTTAAGCCTCACTGTTTAAAGGAAACACAATACAAAGCAACACACTAATATCTTATGGACTGCTTCATAAGGTAAAGAATTATCTTATTAATTCACCACCGTCTCAGAAATTAATGTTTCTTTTTCCTGTCTTAAGAAGTCAGAATACCTTATTGTGTTTGTGTATTTTAGTTCACTCTGCCATACATTACCCTGATTAATTTTGGCAGTGACAAAGTCGGAGAATTTAAAATTATGCTCATACGGAAGCATTGCATTTTCCTGCAGCAAAATCTGCACCCCTGTTTAGCTCTCCCAACCTTTCATTTCCTGTGAAGGAGCACAGAAGGTAAAACCTGTTTCTGAAGGCACTGCCTTAAGAGTTCACACAATTTTGTTTTTGAATCATTTTCCTTCATAACAAATGAAAATGCAAACAATGTTACACTTAGAGAGACCACAGTAGTGCAACGGCACCGAACAGCTACACTACAGGAGGAATCAGACTAGAACACTAAGGCTATTCAATCAAAGAAGGTCAATCTAAATTTATCTTTGTCAACCTTAGAAAACAACAGAGAAGAAACCAAGGAATGCAAATACAAGTGATGAGAAATCTCATTCATTTGCTGGGTAAAGTTTGCTTTGAATAAATACGTGAAAAAACTGAAAACAACAAAATGTGTGAAGATGACAAAGGGAGTCTTTAAGCACACTGGACTTGCAATTTGTTTCTTTTGAGTTTCAGTTCTTCTTTCCTTCTCATTATAACTACTGAAATATTTTTAGGGAAAGATTATAATACAGTGACAGTTATCTATGTGAATTGTAAGTCTTACATGGCTTAACTCCTCTTTTTAAGAACTGGCTTTAACTGTATTCAGACTAAGCATGTACACCTCCTGTAACTTCCCAAAATAACTTCTGGCAATCACTGGAGCTAGAAGAGCTGCTGCTTGCTGGAAAGAGACACTTGCAATGTCTACACAAAGATCAAATATAAATTTATTAGAGAGCGCCCATCTGATTGTCTGCTGCAATGCAATCAGTCATTGATTCTTCACTGACAAGCTTTGGAAAGTTGTTTCTACCCTGCCCTAAACCTAATAAGCAGCAAAAAAATCCTCAAGGAAACAAAGAAAAACCACCTCAAGAAGCCATCACAGCTCTTCCTAAAAAATCTCATCTGTTCAGCATCAATTTATATTCCTGTTATATATGACAAACATCCTGCTTAAATAACAAGGCTGTTAGGAAAACTGACTGACAAATCCACATCACAGTTACGACAATGTTATTTGCTTAGCAAGGATATGTGACTATTTCACAGCAATGGAAGTTTCATTAGGAAACAATTTCACTGCACTGCCAGCCAGCAAGGTGTGTAACAAACACTGTGGGGAAGAGACCTTGATCTGAACACCAAGTTCACTTGGAATCCCATCAAAAAGAAAGTAGCATGTTCTCTGAGCCGTTAGTCTTCTAGTTTCTTGTTTCTCTTCTTCTAAAGCCAGAGTAAGCTTAATAGGATGCTTTCTCATGCTGGATGGTTCTGCCTTTTGAGTAATGTTGTTACCTGTGCAATCATGTCCTAAATTGTGTTTATTAAGTAATGTTTAAAAATACTCCAAACAAATGCTGAGTTCACTTTTTATTTTAAGTGAAATCATTCCACATATCTATTCAGGAACAAAATTATTCAACCAGGTAAAAACCTGACAGTATTCTGTCAGGCCACCATTTCTAGCTGAAGATACCTGAGAAGACTGAGTCTTTTAAAACCAAAATAATAATAACAACCTTTTTCCACCTCTCCCCCAAAATTACGTTATAAATCCATTTACTCTTCAGTAAAACTGAAGAGGCTGTGGTTTCAGGACATACTGCCTACTGTGGCAATTTCAAGTTAAGGATTTCACACTTTCCCCTATTCTTGGGTCATTTAAGCCCAAGTCAATTCTGCTCACAGTATGTCTCCAGAAAGTTCTGCTGGCTTGTTGTGGTGTACAGTAGCAGTAGACTGTGCAAGAGGGTAAGGCTTCACTAAGCCAGCACCGTCCTCCAAGATAGCATATGGCAGTCAAAGAACATTCAGGTGCTAAAAGTGGTTCACAGAAAAGAAGAAACCAAAGAAAAAGTTCAGAAAGGCATGAGGAGCTCACCAGCAAGGTGAAGAGATGATCTCAACAATAAGAAGCTCCCTCCTTGAAGCATCCATGGGAAGAGGTTTTAGGAGGAAGAAGACTAGCTCACTGTGACTAAAAGAGACTTCTGTTTTCACAGGGCAATGGTGGAGAAGAGCATTGCACCTCCAAGGAAGCTCTGAAGATCTGCATTTCATAGAGCTCCAGCTCTCCCAATGCTGGAATAACAAGCACAGACTCCCCAAAGCACTTAGATGTGTGTGTAGAGCTATTCTTAATTTAAGGATACACTTGCTTTAAGCTTCTGTGTTTCGTTTATAGGCTTTGTTTAGTAGAGATCACTTTAATGAACCTTCAGCAGGCATTGCACTGGTCTTCCTGAACAGCAGCAGTCTCCTGAGTCAGGGATACTTATGACTTCCACTAATAGATTACAAAGAAGGGTTTTGAGAACTGCACACCTGGCTTAAACTGCTTGTCTTCTGGTGAGAACACCTTGGCTGTGCAACAGGTATAACAAAACACAGATGTGGAAGGGACTGCTGGACTAAACACAGAATGAAACTTTCCAGCAGCTGAGTTTTTTGACTGAGCAAGATGGTATTAATGAGAACAGAGAAAGCATTGAAGTGGACACTGAAATCTGGAGAGATAAAAAGGGCTGGATAGTACTACTGTTCTGCAACAACACAGTTTATGTAGTTTCTTTACAAAAATTTCTATGTTGTCCAACACTAAGTATTTCTTATTTGTTACTTAATCCTCCTAACAACTCAGTGAAGAAGGTAAAAATCAGTTTCATTTTGCATACACAAAACTAAGGCATAAATCATACTCAGTGATTTATTCACATTCATACAATGCTTTCGAAGAGGCAAACCCAAACAACTCACTCATGTCCCATTGTTAGCTCTAATTTTAAAAATAACATAGCAGCCAGAAGTCTCTTGATCTTTCACATCCATGTGTCATGTTCAGACCCTTCTCCTTATCTTTCACCTCAGATGACAACTCTCTGGATTACCCACATGACTGGGAGATTGGTGATGAGCCAACAGATCACCAGGCCACTTCCCACAAAGCCTAACATGGAAGAAACGCAGGCAAACGGCTTCCTGGCAGATTTAGGAAAGGGAATTTCAGCTTACCTTTTCCTGTGGGACCCTGCTGAGGTGGCACCAACACTGTGGATGAAGGAGATGGACTGCACAGCTGGAGGGAGCTGCATAAACCCCACCAGGGCCACGTTCCTGAAGTCACAGGAGCACTGTGAAGAAGCTGAAATTAATGCAAAAACATGCTCCTGATAAGGGCACGGTGTCAGAATGAGCCACATCAGTGCCATGTGGCTGAGGAAAGCCAGACCTCGTGGTAAAACAGGCTGGGCAGCACAGCAGTGGCTGCTGAGGAGGAGGGACAAGCACACAAAGCCAGGGCATGGGCTTTCAGGCTGCCAGTTATCAGTTACTGAAACCACAGGAGTGTCTAAAGGCTGTTAGAAGACCCCAGTTGTTCTCTGAAGTTAGTCATTTAGAGTACAAATAACGACTTTTTGGCCCAGCATGGGTTCAATCCATGTTTTGGACCGAGACTACAACCACAGGAACTGGAATTCACTGTATTTCCATCAGCATTTTAAAAACAAAAGCCAACAACCTGTCCTTGATTTCAAAAGATAAGGCCTGAAGAAGAAACAGCATCAAGTTTGCACTCAGCTCAGCAGACTGCACAATCAGGATGTGCCAGAAATCTGGGATTTGATGTTGCTGTCTAACTCCTGCCATAATCAAATTTCCAAACAATCGTTTAAAGAAAAACAAAATTCTGTTTCAAATTCACCAGCTGAAGGTGAAATAGTAAACTGATAGTTAAAATGACCATTTCTTCTTTCAGTTGATCTTCTAAAAAGTGGAAAACAGAGCACTACCACTGTGATGAGGAAACCCAACAGGACAGTAGTCCTGTCCACAATAACCTGAGCAGCAAAACCCTGACATACCAGGAAGGTTTGGTCATGACAGCCAATGGCCAGACAGTGCCAGGTTGATTTTGAAATTAAAAAATAAAAGAAAAGCATGGATTGTGACTGCCATATACAATATATTGCAATGACACAAGCCTTTGGATAGACAGACGGGAACAGAGCTGTAAGTCAGAACTTTTCTTCTTCAAAAATTACTGGTAAAAATATCAAAGACATTATCTGGCATTTTTAATTTTTTATCAATTCTGTAGCAGCATTGCTGCTTTAATGGTTTTTCCTTGCAACACTCTATCTTCTACAAACACAAGTAGGCAAGTTCTACACGTCTTTTTCCTCTAAATAACCAGCACTTCAATGTCTATAGACAGAAGTAGGGCCCATGAGTGGCTGAAAAAGCAGAACCATTTTATCAAGCCATGGCACAGCATAACTCCAGTTCCTTGTTATGATTCAATATAGTTTATCTGCCTATAGATAACTTGATTTCTCTGAGATGTATCCAACTTATTCAATCTACAGAAGGCACATTGGTTTTATTTCATTCTCTTGCTGTCCATCTCCAAATACAACTGTCAAGTATCCTAATACAGCAGAAATGGGAGTTTTGGGAATCCTTGAAGCCAGAGAGATACCACCAAGCAGAGCCCTTCCATAGGTTGTGCAGCATTAGGGGGATTTCCCAGCAGTTACTTGGGTTCCAAGTTCCAATTTTCAAACCATTTACCAACTGAGATCAGGAGTCCAGAACAGCACAGAACCTTTTACAAAAAAACATGTCCGCAGCAAGCTTTGCAGGGCAGAAAGTGCTTGAGTTCTCCCTCCATCCTTCCCCCTGAGAGGCCTTGTGCCCAGTTTTACTGTCTCATAGTAGACATGCAGTTCTTGGGTTGTTCTGTAACATCTGAGCCTGCCCATTGCAGGCACACATTAACATTTGGTTATTCCACTACTGCTATGCCAAATGTAGAACCCAACTTCCTACCTGGAAGTATTTATATATGACTGCATTCCCAAGCAGTCACTGATTACTCTTCACCTTTTCCTAATTCCTTAGGTATCAATGTTCTTTCAGAATATACATCTGGAAGTCACAGATTCCTCATGTCATCTTTTTGGAAAATAGCATCACATAAAGATACAAAAGCAAAAGAGCTTTTCTACAAACTGAAAGTCCTGAACTTTTTTCCACCTCCACTCTTTTCCTTCTCCATATGGGCACCTGGTAAGTTCACAAACAACTTATTTATGGTATCTTTAAAGTCAAGCTCAACAAAAACATTAATAGTCAGACAAAAACAAGGTGAACTGGAGAAGGGTGAATACCATCACTTTACACCAGTGAACCAGTCTCAAGGTTTGCAGGCTGAAAAAACCAAAATACACAAACAAAAAACCAACCAAAAAAAAAAATCAGCTGCACCCAAAGATGGGTTGGAGGTCACACAGGAGATGGGCAAATATTTTCCCTAACTTTATTATTTTCAGTATTGTTTCTTTAACCTAAGCTAGTTTCGGTGAATTAAGTTGCAGAGCAAGGGCTCAAACATCTACCCAGATTGATTCAATTAGCAGCTGACATGCAGTGCTTAGGCTGCTACTAAGTGCTAGACCCAGCTAATCATTCCAAAAACAATCCTGAAGGCTGCTCATCCTGCTGCACCCACCCATGGCCACAGAGTTCTGTGCCTGAAATACAGCACACGCTGGTGGGACTCTTTCAAGCACAGTCTGCTCATTACCCAGCCTCTGAGTGCAACAGGGGCATGAAAACAGCTCCAGCTGAAAGTCAGCTGGTAGCAAGATGGACATGGTGCTTAGTTCTTAAATATGCAGAAAGTAAGGCTACAGCACTAGAATAAGCTTATAAATGTGGCCTGAGTTTCCTTTTTTTTTTTCTGAATTTGTACTTTTGCTGGACAAAAACCCAAAACAACACTATGGAAGACATATGACATTTTTAAATACTAAGTAAAGAGGTTAATAGCAAAGACTAGAAGGACAAAGATTTATTTTGAGTTCCACAACATACACATCAACTCAGAATCAAACTGAACTTGAACACAGCAATCCTTGCAAAACCCCAAGTGTGTAAATGTTCCTTGTTCTCCTAGAGACAGTTTCAAATGGTTTTTCCAACCCCATTCATTTTCAACCAATAGCACTAATAAATGCATTCAGTACAGAGTTATTGAAAACTGAAGCTATCCCAGTAACAGAGCCAGAAAGGAACTCAAATAATAACCAGAAACTCCCACTTGAAAAAAAATATAAATGCAAAATAAACTCCCAAGCATCTGAGTTTTACCAGCTGATCTAGGACTGATCCCATGTGCTCATTTTCAAACTTAAAGAAATGACAATCTGTTCTGTGGCAGACAGCACAAAAGAATTCATAAAAGGATAAGATAGTATAGTACTGTATTTTTCAGGCATTTATGCTTTCATTAAAAAGGGTTTGGTTCATAATGGTCTGTTTAATAAAAGTTTTTAATTTATAAGAATAAAAATCTATGCAATAACCAAGAGTTTCAGGTTGGGTTATGAATGCATTTTGCTTCAAAAATCTTTTCAAAACATTTGCTGAACAGGCATGTTTAACTTTACTTAGGAAAAAATAACAATTAATATAAACATCTTTAACATCTTTAAGCTGCTTCTCTGGCTGTGTGTTACTATTAACATGAATGGAAACCCATCACATCAGCACTATCCTCCCCCTACCATTCCCTTTCCTAATGACCACTGTGAATGCATACAATTTTTCAGAATTCCTGTTTTATGAACAAAATTTGCTCATAGATGTATCATTGTGAAATATTCCTACCAGGATTAAATACTGCCTTTTAAAACTTAACAGGAGCTTCCAGTATCTCCAAACTTGTGATTTCAGTAATTGTCAGTCTGCAAATTACCTGGAACAATGCAAAGCACAATGGACATTAAATAATTTTCTGTTCAAGGCACTTTAACACAAGCTAATATTTAGCAACCAAATCAACACAGTGAACATTTAATTTAATTCATTAAGCTGGAGAAGACTGTGGGCAAAGAGGTTGGAGATGAGTTGTTTTAATGTTTTTTCTTCTGAACACACACAAGCTTCCATTGCAACTAAACCCCGCTTGAAAAAAAAAAGGGAACAAAAAAAGAAGGCTCAAGATAAAATGGGTAAATTAGAAATTTAAATACTGGTCTGAAAGCATGTGGCTTTCTTTTTAAAGCAAGTGCTGCCTTCTTAGATATTAATGGTTCTTTGAAAAAATCCACATCGATGCTCATTAAGAGTAACAGGTGAGTTACTCCAGATCGAACTGCCCCCTCCTTCATAAAAAAGAAGCAAAGCCTCTTGTCTGCTACTGCTGGGTATCAGCCTCTTTGGGAGGAGACTGTTCTCTCAGCAAGGGCCAAGATTTCCCAAGGCAGCACTTGGGCAGGTGCAGGTCCCTCTCAGGCTGCAGCCTCCTCATGCAGCAACATCCTCACACTGCCAGCACCACTCCTCCTGCAACTGCTCCCAGTAATCTGCAATGATTCAAGTATTCTTAAGCTGCAAGTCCTTTCTTAAGTGAATATTCTGACTTGACAGGGTCGAAGTGGTTTTATAGGTGCAATAACACCAGGAGATCCAGGGGAATGGTTTGCCTCCAGCCAAAGGAGAGGTGAAAAGCAGCTGTGCAATGGCCCCTCGGTCTATAGTGCAGTCAGAAGTGGACACTGCATTAACCACAGCCTAACCCCAGACATCATAAACATCTCAGTGGGAAGAAACTCCCTCTTTGAGGGTCTGACAGCCTTCCTGCAGGGAGAGCTGGTGCTGTGAATGCCTGCCTGTTCCTGATAACAACAATTCTGTTGAATGTGCACTGGTCCATGGAGTTGCTTCGCAGAAGCAGGAGGGACCAACAGGGACCTGACACGGCTTCAAGTTCAATTATCACTTCAACAACATTTTACTTGAAAATCCATGATCTCAGTACTTTTCCAGTCCCCAAAAGAATTAAGACTCTGCAAGTGCAATGTACAAAAGAATTTCTATCTGCATAAAACCAGTGGTGCAAAGGAGAGTCACAGAAGAATTCTTCCTCATCCTTCCTCTTGCACTGATTTCCAGACAATCAGCTGAGCCATTCTTTTGAGATTTTCTGCTGAAGTCTTGCTATGGCTTCCAAGTGATTTCACTTGCTGTGAGCTCTTCCACTAACTTCAGTGGAAGGAGGGCTGTATCCTGAAGATTCTCCAGAGAACTGAAACAAGGGCTTTAGTGAAATAATGCAAGGAAGCATACTCCCTACTACACCTAATTACACTTGACTTCATTCTTAAGCTATGGAGGTCCACACACGTTCTCAATGACACACAGAAACCTGAAGGGACAATTTGAGTTGAGACAACTTACCAAGAAAACAAAAAAAACCCAAAAACTACTACAGCAGATAAAACAGTATCTAGTTTATTACATATAGAAAGAGATTTCCAGAATTTACAAACACCCACATTTTCATTCCAGGGAAAGAGTCAATTTGAAAAGTTCACCCTTTTTTTGTTTTCATTTTGCTTTGTGGTTTTCTGTTGGTTGTTTTTTTTTTTGTTTTTCTTCTTTACAATATATACAATGGAAGACTTTGATTTCCTTTTTCTGATTTTTTGTTGGTTCCTGTGCAACTGATGAATTCGAGTCGACACTTGTAAATACCATGTACAGTAACGTTTGTCTTCATTGTAGTTAATACAGACTATTATTTTACAAGGAGTACAAAATTATTTTTCTTTTGGAAAGAATTCAACTCAACATCAGGGTTATCTTACAACTGATAGTATCAGTAAATATGACTGTACAATCAAGGCCCAGGGACCAATGACTCATATTATATTATTTTCTGAATTACAATCTTAAAACAAGAATAGTACCCTACTCTATTCTTAGAAGCCTTGTTTTAAGCAGGTTTCCCACTCTGTTTACAACAGAATATAGTATACCTCAGTTCCACATCAAAAAAGATGTGCTGTAGGAAAAGTTACATTTTAATTAAAAAAGTACATGTATAAATCAAAAACTATGTTAAATATTTAATACTCTTCAACCAACATTAAGTTTTGTATGTAATAATTTACAATGATGATTTGTCATACAGGTTTTCAGCAGCAAATGAAGTTGTGTAAATGTGCTAGTAAAATACCCATTCTCACCATGACACAGTGGTGGGCACATCAGTTCATGTGGCCAGCTAAGTCCTTATGGTAGAGGATGAAGTAAGAGAGACTCGTTGTCCAGGTGTCACAGTGCTTCTGCTTGGCACAACACAGGATGTGCAGCTCAGTCAACTAACTCCTGAGGTTTGTGTAAAGTAAACAAACTGAACTGGATGCATCGTACCCATTTACAGAGGAAGAGGAGGAGGAGGAGGTGAGGTCCTAGTTGTGATAGCATGAAACATTTATAGTCTTGATACCCATGAGTTTAAAAGAAGGATTTGTTGAGGTTGTGTAGGTCATCGTTCTGAAATTGAAAGAGAAAGAAAATTAGCATCATGGGGATTTTAAAAGCTTTTTTGCAATTATTTCTCTCCTCATACTTCCTTTTTTTTTTCTTTAAAAGAGTTATCATCTAAACTGAAAGTGTTAGTACCTTGAAAAATTATAGCATACATACAGTTGAACTGTACTCCAGCATGTGAATCCCAAAAGCATTTAAAACAGATGTTGGCAATAAAATTCAAAGCAGTCAGAAACACATTTAAAACTTGCAAGAGATTCACCTAAGCAGAAACAATTTAAGTGTCCATACTGTTTAACTCTGACAAGCTTCTGTGACAAGGGGAAGAAAAGCTCAACACAACAGCTTGCTGTTGGCATTTTTACCGGCTACAAGAAAGGTTCATTAGATGTCAGGCCCTACAAGAGGGTTTCCTGGCCAGCTGCAAACACCACGGTTTGCATGAGAAGGATGACCAAGGAATGGCACATTCTGGGTGCAGTGTTACCATTCCCTATTGACACACAAGCTATATAAAAGAAATTGTATCCAGAAAATCCTGCTTAAGTCCATAAACTTATCTACGTCCAGCTTCTCTCTGAGAAGGCTGGGTAAGTAACAAGGTCCCGCAACCCTAATAATACATAGCCCAGGTTTTCTGAGGAATGAATGCCAGAAGCCGCCTTTGAGCCTGTCCTACCAGTCCTCATCTCCTGGCTCCAGTCTCCTTGATCTAGAACACAGTGCAAGTGTCTCTGTCAGTAAGCCCTGAGCTCCCAGAGCTCTGCTCACAGGCAGAGCCCAGCTCTGCTCGCTGCCGATCGGACCCGTGTCCTGCCGGCAGTGCCGCGGCAGATCCTCCGGCCCCAGTGAGGAGCAGTGTCCCTGCTGGGGAACGTGGGGCTGAGGTGGCACGCTGGGGCACCAGGGCTGCCTCCCCTGCTCCCACAGCCATGGTTGGCCACACAGACAGCACCCTCCTCCTGTCGCTGCCACCATCCACCACCCTCAGCCCCGGCCTCCTCTCCGCACCAGTCACACACAGCAGACCCGCTGGGGACTGAACAGAACACCAGTGAAATGAATATCATTTTTGTTCTAACTGGGGTTAGAGGACTACCACCATTTACATTTCAGGAGCTTCGCCTCAAATCTGCTGAAGCAAGACTTAGATTTTTACATAAAAGTGTGTCTATTTCTATATTTGATATTAACTATGCCCCTGAAAGGATAGTAAACACTGCATTTTCCTCAGCAAATAAAGGCTTCCCATAGACACGTTGAAGTAAAAAAACTGAAAAGACCTCCTGTCCTATATTCTCTAATTGCACAAGAAACAGAATTTACTTTGTGTGGTCCTTCAAGTGAAAGGAAAGCCTATCCCTGCAAATGATGTGTGGTATGCTGTGAAAACTCCCTGGAGAATTATCTCACAGATCTCTTATTTACTTTCAACTTTCTTCTGCACTCACATTGCAATCTACTGGAATGTTCCTACCCAAATATCTCTATACAGCTTCACACAGCTTTACAGCTTTCAACTACATTTGACCTAAAATTAGCCAGTAATACCATACTTTATTAATAAAGACAAGCAACAAAGGAAAAATGGCTTCATTTAAACAGAGGAGCGTGACTTGCATGCTACATATCCAAGGTGGGTGTTCCACACCCAGCTCCCATCCAGCAGGGCCAGAGGAACAGCTGGGTGCCCACCAGCAGGGACCCACAGTCCAACCTGCCCTGCACTGACAGGGCAAGTGGAAGGAGAGCAAGTAACAGCCTTTCTACATCGCTAGACTTTATTCTAAGAGATTTTAAGTACATAAATAATACATAATTTGCAGTATCAGGGCCAAGTACTACACCTCTTCACTAGCATTCAGGTCATCTAAACTCAAATACATCATGTACTGAACAAAATGGCCTGTCCTATCCAATTCCTCACCAATATGCCCAAGAAGTTGTCACAACTGCTACTATCAGGCATTTATTCTTGGATTCCTAAGTCAGAAGAGCAAAGGAAGAAAGAGAATAACAAGTCTATTGGAAAAACTAAACACTTTCTAGAGGAATTCACTAAGAAAATAATATTGAAGAAACCCACAGTTACAGAAACCCAAGCACTCATATACTGAAGTCCTGTACATGTGTAAAAAGAGTGAAAAAACACAGCAGGTTGACATATCTGAGAGTTTGAGACAGGAAGAAGAGCCAGAATCATGTAGGACATGACCTGGTGCAGGTTGCACTTCATACAAATGTCAGCTGCAGGTATGACAGGGCACAGGGCACGGAGCAGCTTCAAGCTTGTACTTACACACCAGGATCTTCAGCAGTGCAACACAGAAATCTGTCTGTCACCCTTTCCTAAAAATGATTCGGTAGCTTTTGTTTTCTTCTAATTTTGTGAAGTTAAAAAACACCGATACGCTTTGCTATGGACCACTTGAAATTAATTACTGATTGCAATTATTTGTTTTCATACCCAATTCCTCTGACCAATCTCCTTCCATAAAACACGAGTTATGTAACTGAGAATGACAACCCTTGCTGCTATTACAGTACAGCAGTGCCTGTTCTGTCTGCATGAACAAAGATGTATAGAAAACAGCCATTCCGAGAGAAAGGCTGCTCCTCCAAGGTCATTGGAAATACACTCAGCCCATAAGGTTGAGTATATCCAGGGAATACTTATTTGCACCTAATGCATAGTCAAAAGCCTCATCCTCAGTTTCAGCATACAAATGCTCTTTGCTGGACTTAAAAAGAGTATTTCTTAAATTTCTGACAAAACAATCTGAATCTCCTCTCTCCCCAGTGAACTATTACAGTACGTTTCGAAGCGGAAGAACCTTATTTGGAAATGAAGTAATGGGTTGGATACCTACAGCCATCAGCATTTCCTTAACAACACACAAAACAGTGCAGAAGACAAGGGTTTTAATAGAGAGTGTGAGGTCGGCAGCAAGCTGAGGTAAGGATCATTAAAACTACTGACATCACTGCTGGCAACCAGAGAAAAGGGAAAACCTGTGTTTAATCTATTTCCTATTCACCACAAGTTTCAGCTGGAATCCCCAATAATGCAGTTTGTGGTTGACTTTATGGAAAAAATTAGTGATGCAAGAAAAATGTACTGAAACAAACGAGCATCTTTAAAAGTTACTACAAGGTACCTTTGACAAGTAGTCTCTGCTCAACATCTGTTACAACACACATGCAGATAACACTGACGCACGTTCCAGCTGGCAAAGCTTCCTTCTCAAATCTCCCAGTCCAGGATGGATACAGCACAGCTAGCTGCAGTTCCTATTACAGCTGAAATCCCATTCTTAAATCCAGTAACTAAAAATAAGTTGGTATTTCATTTTATTTCCATTATTGGGGAGCTGGAGAAAAGAACCTAAAATTTGAACTACGAGCAGAGTGTCTAGACAATTTAATATATCTTTCCTGAAGTTAGCAGAATTTTCACACATAACATAGATGTGTTGTTAAAATACACTTAGAGTGTAATCCTTACTCCTTTTTTTCAACCCAGTCTCTTTGAAAGTAACCAAGGA
Source organism: Manacus vitellinus (assembly GCF_001715985.3). Lineage (NCBI taxonomy): Eukaryota > Metazoa > Chordata > Aves > Passeriformes > Pipridae > Manacus > Manacus vitellinus. The sequence goes on from NW_021938987.1 coordinate 119,958, forward strand.
AGAAAAATCAAAAGTGAAAACTCAAGCAATGTTCAAGCAAAACACTGTCCAGTAGCCAATTAAACTTTCTTTTGCTATTAAGAGGCAATAACGTGTCTTGTCCCTAAAATACCAATGGAAATGCCCTTCCAAAGGGTCATTTAATTCCAAAACAAGTCAAATAGCATCAAGTTGCTGTTGAAGTTCCATGATAATTTCATCAAATAAATGGCAACTACTTTGTCACTGAGTAACACACCAGGGCAAAACGTGGCTCCCAAACATCAGACTTGCTCAGTACCCTGTGACACCCTTCCAGTGTCAGCTAGCATCTGTTTAGGAAACAATTCTACAGGTGACAGAGCCAGGTCAATGAAAAGATTATTACTGACTTAAAAAACCACATTTTTTTCCAAATCTACTGAAGGAGGATCATTTTGCAATTCTGCCATCGACCCTGCTAATCCAAACGTGTTCTCCAGAACTGTATCTATCCCATCAGCACCTCATTTGAAGCCATGAACAACAAGGACTGGTTGAAGACTCCCTGTCATAGTTACTGGTTGTAAAAAAAAGGTTTTAGAAGTTAATGCATTTGCTGTTTATTTTAGGATCATATAGAGTATCTTATTCTGTGCAGATTAAACAATGATTTACCACATAATGAACAGATCTACCTCGTAAAAATACCAAAAAGCTCAGGAACAAAAGTTCAAAACAAAATGAGAGCCATTATGAACATTCTCTGGAGGACTCCTGCAGAATTCCACCAGTCGAGGTCTTCCTGCAGCCTGGGCACCCTTTGCCCGGGCAGGTATAACCGAGTGTCTTTAGAAACGCCGACACAAAGTAAACACATTAAGAAGTCCTGAAAAACTCATTTACAGCTCTTGTCTTGGTGACATCTGCATGAGTCATCACCTAATTATAATGAAACGGTGCGTACCTATCTAAAAGCTGAATCCGTCCCCGTTTCGTGAGCACCACACTGATGAGCAGAAGCAGCGCCTGTTTACATTTTTCTTGGCATTACTAATGTGCGCACAGATACAGGAAGTATCTCGTTCGGATAAATTAAAAACATCAACCAAAATTTAAGCTAGCTCAAATAACTTCTTTTCAAAGAGATGCAAATAAGCTGTTTCCCCACTCACAGGGACGCTGAAAGAGCAAAGGAATGCAGGAGAGAACAATGGCTGCTCCAGTGTGTTAACTGCAGCCTCAGTCTAACAAAAGGAATTCAAAATAGAACCAAACAAAGTAATTACCACATTGCTATTTAACTTGACAGGCTGTAATCTACATTTAATAGGGAAGCTTTCCTTCCTTGTACCCCAAAATGCCTATTTCAGCCTTCCTGCTAATGTCCTAAAGGGGGAATTACTGACGATTTGGTTTCACCAAGTCCCTTCCTATCAGGCAGGGGAACTGAATTTGGTGTTTCCACGCCGTTTTCTTCTTCATATAGGTAATCTTTCACTGCTGTAGGAACCTAAGTAAAGGTACAGATGATACAGATGATAGTCTTCCTGCCATTGGTTCAGACAAAATTAACGTATAGCAAAAAAAAGAAAAAAAAAAAAGCTGTTCTCACCACACCAGATTTTCCTCTTTTCCCCAGAAAAAGACGGTGGGAAAAGAAAACAACTGTGAGACTTTAAAAATCAGATGAGCAGAACCAGGTTTTTACATTTAAGAACCCATTTCCTGGGTTGTAAGTACGGTGGGAAAGCACAAACTAAACCACACACATTCTTTGGATGAGCTTCTGCCCAGCAAAGAATTCGTATGTTTGATTTCAACTTCACAGCATGTCAACCTGATTTAAACTCATTCAAGAGAAAACTAAACCCATCACTGAGGTCAGCAAGAAAGGCTGCTGCCACAGACAGGAAGCCAAGGACTGCTTGCCCCGAGCACCTGGCATGGGAGAGTGAAGCTGCTGGAGGTTGGATCTGCCTGGTTCCCCCTAGAACGAGGAGGACACGAGCCAGCTCTCTGCACTGGTATAAAAAGATACAGAAAAAGGACTTCACAAAGTTTCTACATACAAAAAATATTGAAGGCATCTCCTGCTCTATTACACAAAACCAGCAGCAGTTAGGGGTTTGAGCAGGACTGATGACCCAAATACCAAATTTCTGATTAAATATTACATCTTTTCAATTTTGGAAAAGTTAATGAGTTTTTGATTTTTTTAAAGACTGAAGAAAAAAGATACTACTAAGTCTAGAAAAAAAGAGCTTAAATTCAGTAGTGTGTTTTGTAAAGAAATTCTACAACTTCTCTTGCAGTGATAGAGCTAAGCAAGCGATAAAACATAACAACCGTCCAACACTTGCAAAAGGTACAGAAATCCAAGAGCCTGGAGATTTTTGGTTGGTTGTTTTTTTATGAAATGGCAAATATGGGAACTATAAATGGGATTCTGACATTTTTTTCTTCCAATTGTGTAAGGACTGAAGATCTGGATCTTTCCCCTTCCTTTACTATTAGTCCAGCTAATAAGGTCGAGATAAGCTTACAATGAAGAGAAACTCCCTTTGTTTCAGGACTGAAAATAATGATGTTACTATGAAGCCAGGGATCTCATGAGATCAGTACTCCAAGTTCATCCAAATCTCCTCATAATGCCCCTGTAATACTCTGGTTGTGTTTGATATCCCTCAGACAAACCCACCGCGGGCCCAGGGTCTTCTCCCCTCGCCAGGTTGCAATAATGAGAAGGGATATCAAACCCTAAATGTGCATCACCTAGTTAACAGCTTCAGCCCTCACAGGACAACATTGCTGCTGGTTTTAAGATTCAAAGAAACTTGCAACTTCAACAAGTGGGGTAATTCATTATTTTGGAATTTACACTGTTCCATTCACCAAGTTCTCAGCCTAACCCTGAAGAATTTGGGGCATTCACACTTCCCCTGGTGACTCAATAACCCACAACCAGTTCAAGAAAGCAATGGTGAAGTGCACTTTGTATGGCTGTACCCTTCAAAGAGGAAACTGCTGCTCAGTATTTATCTTTATCAAACATATAACCATATATGAAAAATATTAATAAGGGGAATCCAGAAACAAGTTCATTATGCAATTTGTTCTTCAAAAGACCTTTCTTGGAACTTTTTTTAAAATTAATTTTATGGCAGTTTGGAATTCAGTAAAACTCTCCGATGCTGGGAATCACTACAGGGGCTCTGCTTACAGGGAAACAGATGACCTGGGTGCCTTTAAATGCACTCACACCCTCCCAGCTTGTTAGTAATTTAAACAAACACAACCGAATTTGACCAAACTTGAGTGCTCTGAAGCTGTGCTCATATTATATCAACTAAATTACATCAGCAGTGGAGCTCAGCAACACGTAACATCCACTGTAGCTACCACATAATCAGAACAGATCTCAGCTGCTGCATATTCATTTTTTATTATTCTTCTGTGACTCTATATTTCACATGCTTTTCTGGCACTGTGGTCTGGTTCCCCATTCCAAAGTCAAACGTTGCCACTTTCTCCTGTGCTTTTCTGACCCGACTTTATAATGCTCATTTTCTGCCAGATTTACTTTTCTCTGACAACATATTAAAAAACCCTACATAAATAGTCTCAACTGCCTTGAAACTGTTCTCATGGTACATGCTAAACTGTGAGAGTTACAACTTTGAGCAAGGAAGGATTCACACCATTCAGCTTTGCTGGAGACATTTTCCTCCCAACAGACAAATAAGGGGAAAACGTAGAACAGACAGAAGAAAAATGGCATTTAAAAGGAAGGGATACAGAAGCCCCACAGGGGGATAACCTGGCCAGCTGACCTTCACTTTGAAATTTTGCCAGTGCACATTAAGTAGCTAGTCTGCAGCATGTCTGGCAACAGCGTGGGAAGGAAGTTGTGCAGTGATTTTGGATGAAACACTTCCTCAACTCCCAACAACAGCGCATTAAATATCAAAAAAGGTTAATAAGGAGGTATTGGAAAACACATTGTGAAAAACATGCCAAGAAAACAGAGAGGGGAGAGGATAAGAACAAACAAAATATCATGAAGTTGACAAAATTGTACCAGGAAGTTTCAAAAGCCAAGGTAAAAGCAAAGCATCCGTTATTTTGACACTATCTGCTACACCTTAATACAAAAACTACCATACAGTATAAATAACATTTGAAAACAAATTAAAGGCTGTGTTTTAATAAAGTGAAAGGAGAAGGCCTTTGGTAAAAGGCAAAAAGCAACAGCAAAGTTTGTTACACCTTGAAGTTGGACTAGAAAACAACCGTTTAACCACAGATTTAGCTTTTCACCAAGATACCACCATCAGTGTGATATCAAATGAATTATATTAACCACTTTGACCCATTGCTTTCTGCTTTGTAGACCAAGATAACAAATCTTACAAGACTGACATCTGACATAATGTTTCAGTAAGAATGTATTTTCATGTACATCCATATAAATTCACAATTTATTCCTAGTTTCTAGCAACTTGCACTCATTTGACCTGACCTTTTTACCTTTTATCTCTACCATAAATTCTCTAGGAGTCACATGGCATTTTCCTCTTCCCAGCACTTCAAACCTGATGTTCAGACTCCTTTGGCACAGAAGCTGACAACTGAAATCCAAAGCATCAGTCATACCCCAAAGCTGCCAACAGTAAAGTGCTGTGGCTGGGATACACAACCCAGAGGCAGGTGGACAAGCACACAACTGGATGCAGAAAGACTCAAAATCTAATTCTGCTCTTGGTTTGATTTGACACGTAGTTCTGCTCAAGTTCCTTTGCCTTGGTCTCATGGAAAATAGATAAAACATCCACCCCATCTACTGTCTACATGAAATTTTCTTGTGAGAAGGGGGAAAAAGTCATGATGTCTCAAACATGCACAGTCACTACAACACCAAGGGAATTATTTTTCTACCTTAATCTTCCCGTGTCTCAGTGCTTTGCCTGTGAGCTGTGAACTGCTACCTGACAGAGAGTTCAGACTGTGCCAGGGGCCAGACAGCAGGATGGGAAGTGTCTTGACAGTGCCCACATGACAACAGACACAGGGCAGCATCTGGACAAGGTGCTATAAATAAAACATCAGGCCAGCCAGACACTGCTGGGAATAAAAAGAACTGAGAAAATGCTTCATTCGGATCACTGCCTACAAACTGAAGGATGTGCTCTATGTGGGAAATACAAGTTTCTTGCTACATGGTCTTAAACTATGAGAATGCATATGCATGAGGGTCAGGGCAAAAGTATCAATGCTTACAAAAATAAGTAACATTTGAGTGTGACTGTACATATGGCCAAGCATTATTCCACATTAGAAGAGATATAAAGAATTAAGTAAACTCTACATGCAAATACAAAATTTTTAGCTGGAAAAAAAAAAGGACAACAAAATTCCAACATCAGAAAACAAGCCTTTTTCTGGTAAAGCAAGAGTTCTACCCTTCTCCTCCCACTGAATTAGCAATCAACATACCCTGGACTGCAATGGGATTAACCTCAATAATAATGCTGAGCACTTTAATGAGCTCTGAGGTAGTTCATGGCTAAACTATTCATTGCACCATTTAAACACCGAAAAAACTTGTTTGTATATAGATTAGGTTTTCAAAACAATTGTCATCCAATTTATTTCCAGAAACCACAGTAACAAGAAAATAATATATATAGAGAGAGAAAGGCCACAAAGGAAATACAATTCTCATTACAAACAATGGAGCTGTCTCAAGTTTGAAGTACATGGGCAGAGGAAGAAGCACCTGGCAGGCACTTGGGGAGGGGGGAGCCCTATTTGGATACATCTGTGGATTAAATACAAATTATAAAGACCAATCAGACAAACCAAGTTTTTTACTGTTATTTCTTTAGAGTTTCATTCAGCAAAATCCTAAAAGCCTGAATGACTGCCAGTGTTATATTTTAAAGTTACTAACAGCCTAAATGGACTAACCTTCACATGCTCGATTGCCATGATTTAAATGGGAAACTAATCAAGTCATGTTAGTTATTTAATTTGAATCCCAATCTAGCATTATGAAGCTGTGAAATCACACAAGCAGAAATCAAAGTAGGTAAAAGTTTTTCTCATCTCAGAATTTTCAGTCAGATATTTTAATTCAATAATTCTTAAACTCTTTTGAAAAAACATGCCACATGAAATTCTTTCCATGTAATCAAAGTTGTTCACAACAGTATCAGTAAGAATCTCACTAAACGATAAGACACTGTATTATTTTAACACATAAATCTTCCATCAGTTGTCAAGTCCAGTATTAAGGATAACCCTTTAGAAGCTATTAGTATAAGTCAATTGAAAATTAAAAGCATATAGTAATACAGATTAAAGGCTTAGCACACACACTGAAGGACCTGTACATAGTATCACAGCTCATTAAGATGTGTTGGTTAATCAATGACTGAAAACATCCACTAAACATTAACCTTGACAAAATATAAAAAAATTCAGCCTTATCACGCTGTATCACTGCACTATATAATCTCATAAAATGGAAAGTTCTCTGTTCTCATAAACTACCACACAAACTAGTACCACTGGCCACCAAGTCTTCCAAGGATTTGTAACTAACTTGGCCTGCTGATTGTGTCAGTGATCACAAAAGTAACTGATGATGCAATTAAACCTCTCCCCAAAGTAAAGAGCAGAGCAGGGTGCTCAGCATCCACACTCAGCCCCCCACACCCTGCCCTCATCAGCCCCAGCAGTGCCAGTCAGATACTGCAGAGGAGCAGCAGGGGGGGAAAGGGCCAGTTAATATATGGGACAAATCTATAGGAAACAGAGCTTCATTAGTTCCACTGCTCACAGATCAGCTGTTTGTATAAGCAGTTTTGCTTGGAGCAGTGCTTTGTCAGTATTATTACTGTTATGTTATGCAAAGAATGTATTAAATTCTTAAATATTACATGAGATTTAATGGATTGTGTATTGCATGTGGGAGGTCAAACAAGGAGGGTAATGTTCCATTCAGCATTATAGATGTAACTTAAAAAACAGAAGCCTGCATTATACTTCAAGGAGCAAGTTCAGATCAAACATATGCCTGAGATGGAGGAAGGCAGCCTGAAAAGTAGAGGGAAAATAATAAAATAAAATTAGGAATATAATTTTTAAATTAAGCAGTGGTTGTGACAAGCAACAGTGCAGTTTTCAAGAAAGTTCTCATTGCTCTGATCTCTGTTACAAAGGTAACCCAAACTACAGCAGGACTGCAACCAAGCAGCTGTGCCATTGATGGTTCCCAGCACTGACTTCCTAAGCCATTGTCCACAGTAAGAAGTTTTACAGCTCAGTCCCTTTTAAAACATTTGCTGCTTTCAAAATCTAGATATAAATTCTTCCTGTATCCCTCCCTCATCCAACAGAACACTGCATTTGTTTTTAAGTTCTTGCTTCATTTGGAAACTCCCTGCAGCTCCAGTGGCAGGGACTGTGAATGTCCTTGCTGCAGCAAGAACATACAAAGAATGGCAGAAAGTACCCCAGCTTCTACTTTTCACCTGTAACTTCATGACAGAGCCAAAAATACTCTAAGTCTAATTTTAGGTCGAATCCTCTTAAGTTCTATCAGAAGGTATATTGCTTATCACACTTTCCTGTAACAGCAGTTTTTTACTTAGCACATGCATTGTACAAAAGGCAAGAGTGTAACAGCACTGCCTCTAAGTATGGATATATACAAAAAGGAGCTAAAGTAGGCTATAGGAGCGTGAATAAAGTAGTTCAATTGCATTACTGGGAAAAAACCTTCCAAAACCAGGACAGTTCCCTGCCTCAAAAACAAAAACACCACCCCCAAACCTCTGTATTGTCAGACAAAATTCATGATTCCCTGTGCAGATTCTGAGGACTGTTAGAAATAAGAATCCTTATGGAAGGAAAAAGTGAAAACAAAGAACAGTTATTTTCTACAGATACATGCATCCTATATTGGTAATGACTGTTTTTCTATTGTGTTTTCTCCAGTCTCAATAATTGCATATTCATCTCTCACTAGTTGCCAACTATGCATAATGCTTAATGCAATGTTTAATTTTAATTAAGAATCATGACAACTAGAAGTCAAGAGTTTCTGCAGCATCTGTAGGCATCTTGTTCTACAGAGATAACATGATGAAATACAACACAGGAACCTTTTCTTTCTGTAAGTCAAAGTTCTGGTACTTCAGCATCCTAATTGCAAGAGAAAAGATGCACTGGGGTCTGTGAAAGGACAAACAGTGGGAGCCAGAGCTTTTAGAAATAATAACTGAAGGTGTAGCAAGTTCTACTGTAAACACAACATGGCCTTTCTCAGTTACTCAGAGTATTGACACAACAAAGCCTGGCTTTCAGGCAAATAGAACCCCTGAAATGTAGCAACTGCTTCCTTCCAACTTCAAGGTCACTTCAAAATCTGCAAAACATCAGCACGGTCTGAAGTATTGGTTGGAAGGGATGAAAAAAGAACAGTGTTCTCATCTCACTGAGGATGCTTAAATTCTTTTAGCTAAAGCTTTGCAGTGAATTTCAACTGGAGGGAACTGGTGACGAGCATGGGAAATTTCAGCCTTAAGCACTGAAAGTTGTCAAAAATATGAGCAAATTAGATGTTCTGCCATTTTACCATTGAAAATATAGACAATATAGTCATTCACATGACTTTTAAAGTAAAAATCTTCTTGTAATATACATTTTTAAAAGAATTAAGCAACTTAGCTAAAATACTCTGAACTTCCTTGTAGGACATAATGTAACAATTATTTTAACATTAACTCATCTTAGACCATCAGATTTTTGCTAGCACAATTTTTGCATAACTGTAAACACAGATTTTTAATAAAAAGTCCTATAATAACCCCTCTTTTACTACTATTTTTATTTGTCAGGTGTCTTCCAGATGAGTTTAAGAATATGTCCTCACATACTCTTCCACACTCCTATTTTCTTTCCTGTGCTCAGAAGACACCTTGCTGCTGCTGTATTATTTCTCAGCTTAAATATTCAAGAGCAGAGTAAATAACCAAATTTTTCTGCATTGTTCTGTCAGTCAGGAATCTTATAATGACAAAAAGTACTATATTCAGATGTGTAAGATTTCAAAGCTGTGTATTTTAAATCTTGAACTGGCCTCTACAATTATACGATGTACTTGAAATATAGAAAATATTAACCCACTTAACTAAACAAAGCCATGCTTCATGGAAAATTAATGGAAATATAAGAAAGGAAAACGGGTTTGGAAACATGCCACAGTTGCAATTTAGAGGTAGTGATTAAACAAGGGAAGACCACAGATTTCTACTGACATTTGGCTTTAAAACATTTAAAGAAGACTTTCCCCTTCACTTAAGAGTTTACAAATCAGATTCAGTTACAGGAAGATAATGCTGTAATCTTCATTTACAACAAATCCCAAATTTAGTAAGCAGAAGTAATCAGTAGTAACAAACAGATTTTAGCATGGAGAGAGCAAATATCTGAGCTATGGGAAGGGCACTGTAAAAAGCAGGAGCCTCCTGCTCCCATCCTTCTACACCAGCTGCTTCTTTGGACTTCCCTGACTGTCTCAGTGCAAGCATTTCTATAAACCACTATTCTTTTCTTTCTTTTATTTAGGAAACCAATATGCAACTATAAACTATGTTTATAAATTTATAATCCATATTCTGTAATAAGTAAACAAGTGCCCATTACTTAAGAGGCCACAGATGAGCATAATATTAGATAGTAATAGAAAACAGCTGCATTTTCCTTTCTAATTGTTTACATTGCCAAAGCATCCACTCTTTAAAATACTCTCCATACAAATCAAAACATGTTGTGCCTGAATGAAAGACAAACAACAACAGTAGTTTTAAAACACATGCACTGTAGTATCATGCAAACTAAACTGCAGCCTTTTTAGACAGGGTACCCCAGAGGTTCCTGCTGTCAGGTGGCAGGGAGAAAAAGGCACACTTCACTTTACTGCAGCTCACCCATCCCACCACCCAAGTAACCTTGATATTGCAATCATTTATACATGTGTTATTATGTGACTTATCTCACTCTTTGCCTTCAATTTGCCATAAGACTATTTTATCTCCCCCTCCCTGTATACACGCAGAGGTAAAAATTATGTTCACAGATTTATCAATAGTTTCAAAAAAATGCACCCAAACCACGATGCAGAAGTTTTCACAGCTCTTGTCCTGCAGCAGCCTGCAGGCTCACCTTTTGAGAGGTAAAACAGAAACACTACAATCACTTAACAGTTAAAGGACAGCCTTTGTGTCAGCAGCAGTACTTTGAGCTGGATTACCTTTTGCATTCACCTGCCATGAAACAGCGTTCAAATAACTCTGTAACCTGCACTACAGCAGTGCCCAAAAGAAGCTACATTAGGCAAGAAACTGAGTTTCCCTAAAAGAGGAAAATAGCTTATATAGAGGCTCGGGTGTCTTGTGAGAATATAACTAGACTTTTACCTTCAGTGATTTGAACATTTATCAGAAAAAAAGCTTAAAAGAGGCCCTGGTATATACAATACTGAAATCAAACTATGTTAACAAGCTATATTTGGCCTTTTATAGTTTTAAACCATTCTCTGCCCTTGGTGGTGAAGATCAAATAAAGTGTTAGTACCCATATGCCCACATAAGGGCATATATGCCAACATTAAATAAAATACAAAAAATTAATCTCATGTCAACACACCTAAAAAAAATATAATTTCAAGCACCCCCCATTTTATAGGCTGTAAAGACAACACAAAACCAGCAGTCATTTATAAATCAGTATAACACTGGTTTACCAAGAGGGAACCCATTAGTTGCTTTGACTTCGAAAAGAATTTATCTGTTCTTTGGATTAGGTTACAGGAGAGAGGGCTGGCCAGCCCCTCTTCATCTTCTCTGGATTTGGCTCCTTTCCAGCTCAAGAAACTAACTGTACTCCCTGCCCCACAATGTGCAGCTCCTTCTGCAGCTGATACTTCATTTTTAAACTTATCAGCTGGGTGGTGGGAAGTCAAAACTACTGGAGTGGACTGTTTAATGTTTAATTGTATTATCATTTATGAAAAAGACCGATTATAATTTTCAAAGGCCACAACTAAACACTTCCTATCCACGGGGCAGAGCACCTCTAACAAGTCCTCTGCTTCACAGTTTTCTTCTATCATGTCATGCATACCTTTCATTTGGAAAAAGCAGATACTCTGGTTCAAACCACAGACAAGCACCAAGCCCTGGCTACAATACCAAGTTTAAGGGGGTGGGTGTGCCTGTGCCTGTGCCCACTCCAGCAGCCAGACACACCAACCACAGCAGATCCCACCCCGAGACCTTGCTGCACCTCCTGGATGTTTTGGTATTCACTAACAATTATTCCCATTCTACAAGTGAACAAAATCACATGAATGGAGTGCAGCTAAGTCAGATAACTCTTCCAAAGGAAGAATTACATTAATACTGGAAAATCATAGCATCGGGGTTTCTAATACAGTGAGCAATGATAAAAGGTGGGAGGGTTTTTTTAAGAAGTGAAAAGATAATGTTGGTTCTGTTTCATGTAGAGCAAGATATTTACAGTCACCACATATAACAAAGAACAAGCAAGAGTATCAGATATGTCACTAGTATGATCATTATACTGCAATTTTTCTAGTTGCCACAAACATGTAAACATTTGCATGAACTGCAATAAGAGCTCTGAGTTACACTAAGAAAAAACAAGTTCATGTCACTACGAAACAAATCATTAAATAAGATTCACACCAGATAAGTACCTGACACCCACGTATCTTAACTTTCCTGAGCAGCACTTCTTCCCAGCATTCTACTTCATCCATCAACTGTTCCATGATATACCTGGGTGCATTTGCCAAAATCCTTGCATAAGTGTGCTTACAAACTGAATGCAACACTTCAGAGAGACAGCTATAATTACTTCAGATTTCAAAGCGTATCTAACTGCCTGCTGGCTCTTCTGCATGTCCCTGCACATCAGTTGAGAACCATCATTCTAGATGGATCTATTTTTGCAATTTTGGAACAACTACAACTAACCTTGACAGAGAGCAACTGAACTGCAAGTTAATGAAAAACATTTATTGGGGGGGGGAAGACAACTTCTTACTTGCATTGTATTTTGTTTTCACACCAATCACAGAATAATTTGAAGGAATTCAACATAATCTTTCCACATCACCCAAAGGTCCTAACAAGGCACTAAGAACAACTATCAATATAAAACATCACACCCATACAGATAGTTTTGTTTTTCTTAAAAAGTCAAAGTCAAGCAACTATGTAATTACACTGCTTTCTTCTATAATTAGAAGCTACAATATACCGGGGAAAAGACAACACCAAGGCAGCCTGTGGCCACAGCACAGGGCCAGGCATGCTCTGCAGCACAGCTGTGTGGGCCTCTGTCAGCAGAGCTGCCACGAAAGCCAACACCTCCAGGTTCCAGTGCTGGCTGGATGCGTGAAACTAAAGTTAGAAGCCAAGCTGAGCACCACTGGGGGCGAGGTTGGGTGTCAAGGCAAGTGTGTGGCCAAGTGAGAAAATGCAGAGGGAGCCTCATATCCTCCTTACTCAAGTAAGGAAATAAAGGAAGTAAACTAAAGAGTTATGGCAACAAATCTTACCCTGCAAAGCAGATTTTGAGATGACAAAAAGACAGATGCATGTTTTTTAGTAACACGAAATGCAAGCGCATTTCCTGAGGAGTCAGCTACCCTTCTACAACTAGTCTCAATGCCAATTATAGCAGACAACGAGCTAAATATAAAAACCCATAAATCTCACAGTTTGAGATGACTTTGAAGCAGGTGTTAAAGTTAACTTTGAGATTATGCAACAAGACTTCAGCCTTCCCATAATGAATATGGCAACTACGTCCATCAAAGCACCCCGTGATTTGTGGGAACAGAGAGGCTGAAGAGATTATGTGGATACTTCACATATTTCTGCAAGAGTTATAGAAGGAATTTTCTGCTCACAGAACTTCAGGGAGGAGAACCTGACTGTGCAAAATATCAATGGCAAGACTTTAGCTTGCAGCTTCAGTAATCTCTGCATGTGACTGGGCTATGGTCACTCCGAACTGCAGCAGCTGGATTAGTGAGGTTGTCACGGGAATACCACGATGTTTGACTTTCTCCAACAGGGAGAGAACAGATCCAGCCCACAGAGACTTGCAGCCTTCAGAACTTCATCTTTTTATTAAAGTAATTCCTCCACTCTAACCTCAAGTGCACAGACAGGCTGCCATCCCCGCACTAGCCAGACCTCAGAACATGGGTTTATTTGACAGCTTATCACATGGCCTGTCCCTTCCTAACAGGCTCCTCTTACATTTGATATCACCAAACTGCATCTTTTCTGTTCATAGTAACATACTACAGCTCTCCCCTCTTCCTGGCTGATTCAGACCTGCATGTTTTCCACTGCTTCTCCCAAGCCTCTGGCTGCCCAAGGAGCCTTCCTGACATGCTATGATACAGTCAGTTACCTCCTTATGGGAGAACAGTATTTCAAACAGCTTTTGTCAACCTCTCAAAGCTAAACAGCCAAGGAAAGCTTCGAATCCAGCTGCCAATAGGAATACATATATATTAGGAAGTTGGATTGAATTTCAATTTCTGCTCTACAAATACAGCTGGGGAAAAAAAACAACTTCCACAAAAACAGAGAAACTGAACCAAGTTACCACAGTTTTCTAGGCTGTGAGCTGTAGCTCTTGTCCCTCAGTAGCCATCAGGCTGTAACATTACCTGCATACATCCATCTGCAGAACAGCAATACCTGTGCTTTAAGTAGCAAGGCCACTTTAATACAGAGAGCTCTGAACTCACCACTGCTGGTATGCAGTTCACAGCTTAGCCACAGAGGGAACCTCAGCATCCTTCACCTCCTCTTGTGCTGCATTTGTTAAAGGCTCTCTCAGGACATTCAGACACACACTTTGAGCTCCCCCTGATCAAAAGATGTTGACACTTATCCCTAAGTACCTCTGTGCAATACGGGGGATGAGGTGGGCCCTCACACTTCCCTGTGCTGCAGAGGTGGCTCCACGACATGCTCAGAGGTTGGTCAGCCAGCACCAGGACCCTGTCCCTGCACAGACCAAACTGTAGCAATATAATATTTCAAAGAGTGGTACGACTATCAACAGATCAGCAAAGCAGTCTAAGGAGCTTTACACTGTGGCTTTCCATAAAAAAACAAACAGGTTTGAGGAAGATTTCATTATTTACCACTTCCTTCACTCTTCACAGCTGATAATTTCTAGGAAGTAAAAAGAAGTCACCATCATCCTCCTTCCACAACCCAAGAGCACTAAGATGGTAAGAGGGTGGGGAAGGTCAGTTCCTTCAGAGTTGCTCAGGGAGGCACATCCTAGAAAGGGACAAAAAGCCAAGGAGGTTTTCTCAATACATTTGTTGCATGCTGTGACTGGAACCAAACCAACCAAAACCCTGACACTTCTACGCTCAGGTCTGCAGTGTCAGTGCTTATCATGTAACCAACCACTCTATCTGTATTCTTCTAGTGCTTACTTTCCACCCACCAAGAATGGCTTTTAGATCAGCTCACCAAACTTGCTTAATGTCAATTAGAAGATTATTTTGACCACTAAATACAGTATTAATATTTAAGAGTATTTTCAGTGCATTGAATGGAAATACTAGACACTCTCAAAAATAACAAAATAAAGGTACAGAACTGGCTCAAACGGTAAATACTAAAGACTGTTCACAGAAGAGTAAACTGACATTTTTTATTTATTTTGTAACTTAGCAAGAAAGTATTCTCTTGGTCAAAGAAAACCTGGGGGGGGTTGGTTGATTGGTTGATTCTGAAGTTAAATAAATACTGAAGTTTAATAAATACTATTCAGTATTTATTAAAAAAAATTAAAAACAATTAACCCAATCTCCCCTTTCTTCCATAAACAGAAGCTCCTTTCCTGTATTCTATGAAGTGTATTGCTGAGATTTAAAATCTCTTTCAAGGAAGGACTTATATAATTTAGGATTAATTTACACTTTGAGCTATCAAATTTTACTGCAGAGTTGTGGAAAGAGAAAGTGGGGCCCAGGAAGGAAGGAAGGAAGGAAGGAAGCAGGACAAGCCCTCAAAGAGCTCATACCCAGTGTTCTTCCAAGACAACTACGCCCAGCAAGAAAAATTCAGATGTGTATATCCACATGAATAAGAACTCTTGCTAGCATAGCCTTCACAGTGATGGATTCTAGAGCAGCTTGACATTAGACTGTGATAAAGCTCAACAGTGTCCAGATTTAGACATAACCCAGCTCTTTTCATTAATTAAGTTTTCCTGCAGGATAAAATACATTGTGGAACATTACATTAAAAATGAGACCTTTATTTCCCTGTTGTAAGACACTGAAGTTAAAAGTAAAATAAAACCCCACTACTTTTGAAAGGAATGCCCTCACTATTTTTCAGTCTTAACATTATGCAAAAACCTCCAAGTTCTCTTTATTAATCTCTCATTTAGATTATATCCACCCAAAATTAATTCTAAAAATATAACAAAAAAACAGCAACAGCACTAGGTTCACTGTCTTCCAGTTACCAGTGGTTACCACCCTACAGGCCACTGCTATATTGAAGTTAACTTTGTGAGGATTTTAAAAAAACACATTTTCTTGATAATATTTTAATATTCTATCCTAGACTCTAGCAAAAGAATTACTCACTTTCTTCAGATTAAAATTCAATGACTTCTAGCTGTGGGTTTTACTCTCACTCCTGAGCAAGGTCCACCCATTTATCTGTACCAATATGCAGCGCTGGTAACCGAGAGATCAGGGGCTGAATAAATCACAATTTTCAAAGCACACTGGGACATAACCAAATATCAGGGAGTGTGTCACACTGATGAAGTGATAAAAAGTGTTCAGAGTCTTGTTGTATAAACAGCAGTGCCCTTGCTTACCACTACAACTGAAAGTAGCTAAGTCTAAATAAAATCTTATCACTAGTATCTGAGCCTATTCCAAACCTCTCTTCGGAATCTGAAAGGATAATTATGAGTGTGGACCAGATGAATCACATTCCCAGATGGATTTCCTAGTATTTTTTTCCTGGCTAGAAAGAAGGAAACTTTTTCCAGCTTATTAGGAAGCAATAGCCATCTCAGCTTGCAGCACTGATGCATTTAAGCAAGTAGATCTAAGAGTCTCCCTTGGAGGTGCAGCTTACTGAACACAGAAAAAGAGAGGCTTCATGCCTTCCATCCAACCCTGCCACGAATGAGAATATAATTTTAAGTGAATGACAAAAAGATCCCACCATGCCTGAGAGCTCAGGAATATAGGGAATACCCAGCTGGGTCAGATCGATGGTTCATCTAGTTCAGAATTCATCTCCAACAGGGCAGAAAAGGTGCTATTTAGAGAGAACCAATAGACCATGTTCTGTGCTCCACTCCCCTCACACGCTCCCTGCTGACCATGAACTCTCCCAACCCTGTTTTGAACCTGCCTACATGGCCTGTTTTCAAAACATCCTCTGGCTGCAAGTTGCATAAATTCACTACCTGTTGTGTAAACAAATACTTACTTTCATCTGTCTTAAACTGATTCCCAACTGGTTCCATCAAGTGTCCTGTAATTCTGGTACTGCAGGGTTTCTGTCAACAAGAGTTTGGCATTCACCTCACCACCAACCCAGGATTTTGTAAACCTTGATCAATCACACTGCCCCTTCTCAGCCACCCATCTTCTAAACCAAGCCTTTTAATGACCCAGCTCCACTCTAGGCAGCAATACCATCCCCTTGGATGGAGGGCTGCCCTTCTCTGTACCTTCCCTAAAATAAAGGCACTAACTTGTATCTTCTTAAGATGTGGGTGCAAAAACCGGACCCCGTGCTCAAAACATGGTGAGTGTTTTAAACCAATATTTTAAATACCAACAAAGGGTATTTTCTTGTTCTCAGTACCTTTTCCTGATGATGCAAAAGGCACACACTGCACATGTGTTTCTGGCTGGTTTTGGCTGCTGCTGCTCCACATTGCAGACAATGATCCTGGAGAACTGTCAGTGACAACCACAAAGGCTTTTTTCCAAGTTGCAACCGTCAGTTCTGAGTTCAGCATCACATAAGCACGGTTTAGTACAATTTTTTCCTTACTGGAAAAAAATTATGTTTAAAAACCCATGTTTACCTATGCTGACATTAGTCTACCACGTTTTTGCCCACTTAAGTTACGTGATGGCCTTCTGGAATTCCTCAGCACTGACACAGCATCCAGCTACCCAAAAGAAACAGTACTACCATTTTTCATCAGAACTGGAACTATTCTGGAGCTGGGACAAGTTAACAAATCGAGCTGTTGGGTTGACTGATGTCTAGAAGCCACAGGGAAGGCAACTGAGATCAATTAAGACCACCAGAGTGAGTGTTATCATTGTGGGAAAATTATCAGATACAGGAGATTTATTAAACAGGACAGAAATCAGGTGCAAAATAACAAAACAAAATAAAAAAACCCCTCACATATCACACCTCCATGACTGATGATGGCAAACAGTAGAAAACCTGCCATGGACTGTCCATAGAATCAGACTCCTCATGAATGTAGCTACTTGGCCACTTGTAAATCCAACTCTGGTGATCCCCTAGCATGGCAGACAGCAGAGTTCCTAACGTCATTTAGTATCTGTCAGCTATCCATCCTCACTTTCACCTTACAATGAAAAAGGATTGTCAAGGACAATCTTCAAAACTACCTTTTAAAGAGTTAATGTAAAAATCCAAGTAACATTGGAGAAAAAAAATTCTAATTAAAAGTCCTCCTGGAGATTGAAGCAGGATTCTTCTGTTAAAGAATTCTGTACTTGGTAAGTTGAATTACCGCAATACCAACAGAAATTATACAAAAACTTACCCAAATTAGAGGGCTACAACAGCTTGTCATGCAAGAAAATTAACCACTAACTGTAAACAAAAGTCTTAAGAACTTCTGTGATTTATGTAAGATCTTAAGAAAATAAGTATTTTGGCTCAGCTGCATCCTGAGCACTGTTAAACCACCACAGAAATCATCATTTATCATGTGCAGCATTGCCAAGGGCTGTCCCCTAAAATGTACTATAGAAACTTCATGTAGTAAAAGTAGTAGATCTAAAGGTAAAAAAAAAATACTGGTAATTTCCATTTCTGGATAAGACTGCAGTTTGCTCTGTTGAAAGAAAAGAAAAAAAAACAAAACCACAGTACCTTTAATCAGAGTCAAAAGTCAATTTAAATTAACTATTGAAACTCCATTGCCTTTTTTGTCAGTTAAAGGAATGAAAGAATTCTATGGTTGTTCTCCTGAGCATCAAATAATTTCAGACAAAAAAAATCCCCAATTTTAAAAGTTAAACTTAACAGATTCTGTTGTCCAGACAGTAATTTTACAAGAGAAAGCTAATTTTTTTAGCCATATCTAGTACACTTGGGAGTCTATTTCAGGTTTGTGGGTACAGACTGCTTCCTAATAAGTATAAATATAATATTCATTCTGTATTTTTCATTCTCAGAGATACATATACATTGCATGTAACAATTAGCATGTATCACACTTACTGAAAAAATGCTATAACTCACGGCCTAAACCAAAAGAACCCCACTAACTTCTAGATTCCAAAGTGAAAATTAATTTCTGATTACAACAGATCTGAAATCTACTTTCTCTGTGTTCCCCCTAATGTGTGTGTTGGGATTTTCTGACTGTTTGCCCAGCGTACCTGTTTTCAGAAATCCCTGTTCTGTAAGAATCTCCCATTTGGGATCTCCTGATGGATAGGTACTGCCTTCCTTTTCCTGAAATTCTGATTGTTAACATACTTAATAGCAGCCTAGAGAAAATACTTGGTACCAATGGAGAGTTACTTTCTGCAACTGAAAGCACTGCACTTCTGTGGAGGGTGCTGAAGCCCAGTCTGCCATTGGTCCTCTACAGCAGCTTCCAGCATCTTAATTCTATCTTTCCCAGTATGAAAATAATAAAACCAAAAAACCCATGAAAGAAGAAAATTTACTTTTGGTTCTCAAATGAAAAACCTTGTAAACATCTGTGCACGGTCTCCTAAGTAGTGTTTTTGCTTTCTTTTCCTACAAGTTCTGCCTGTCAGCTGTAAGAGAACATGCCCAGTAATGGGTATGGCAAAGTCACCCTAAATGCAGAGTAGCTTTTGACCCTGATTAGCCATGACCACAGCAAGCCCTCCCTGCACCAGACTGCCCAGCACAGAGCTGTGACACAAACAGCAAAGTGATGCCACTACTCAGCACTTTTCAACAAGGCACCTGCTGCTCTGCTGAACAAACCACTGGCATATTCTCCACCCATCTGTCACCAAACAGCTGGATGATAAAAAACACTTCTGGAGAGAGAGACAAAATCAGAAAATATTCTACTCTTAAATGTAAAGTGACTTTGCTTTTAGGAACTCACTTCCATAAAATGAGAAAGAAATCTGTCTCTGATGCTTTCTGGCCTGAATTCTGAGGTGGGAGCTACATTTCAGCTTCTCTTCTCTTTCTCCACCACCATTAGTGGCCGGATGGTTTTTCCCAAAGGGATCAGGGCTGCCTTTCAGTTTCCCAAGCAGATTAAAAAGGCAAACCACCCTGTGGGGTGGAAGAGCTCAGAACAGGAGCAAATTAAAGGCTATTAAACATGGAAAGCATTAGTAAGTTTGAGGAAATAGAAAAAAAAAAGGAAGTATTTATGTAATGAGGAATTTTACAAAGTAGATTTTAATGCTATTGCACTGCCTATCTAAGGGAGAAAAGCTTGAAGCATTAAGCTGCATGGTGCTACCCACTGCAGCCTCTCCATCTTGACCAGAGAAGTGGCAGCTCCCCATTCCTCAGGTGAGTATCAGAAAAGAGCAATTCAGCTGCAACACTGTTTCTTCACTTAATATATTCTTGTTTTCCAGTTCTAAATAGGCAGTGGTGTTTGCCTCAACATATAAATAAAAACAATTTTTTAACATGATTAAAGGATACAGTTTGCTTGGGAAAAACCCCAAACATTCCTCCCTATATAAATTTGTATCTTCCACTTTAAATACAATTTAAGTAAGCTTTGCACTCAGAGTAAGTTTCTGTCCGTTTTCAAACAAAAGGTAGAAATAGTTCACTAAGATGAAGCCATTCTCAAATGCTGCTCCTTTCATCCTACAAGTTCTTTCCTTCCTTGTCCAACTCCAGATGTTCAGTGCAATTCAATCACACAAGGCATCAGAAAACCTTAAATGCACTTTCATAAACTGAATACTAAAATTTCACTGCTAACCTCACATTATGTCTGCTGTCTTTGCCTTATGAACAGATTATGTCTTAAGAGACAAGTCTCTTACTTTGAAACATTAACACAGCTTCTATTTCACTTCTTCAAGTTTTATTTTCCTTACAACTTTTGTATGGAGAATCTATTTTCAAAACACTTTGAAACCTGTATATGCAACAACAACTTGTTAGTGAGTTGCCAGTATACACACATTTGCTATACTAGCACATGCTAACTCAGGCTTTTGGTTCTTTACCCTGCACACTGTGAGTTTAACTTAGTCAAGCAGAAAAACTCTACTGCTATCACATTTACCTTGGCATGTGTATCTAGTCCTCCCCTAAAAAGAAATCCGCCCCACATAACTCAGAGGCAATAAATAATGTAATTTATAATCTGTTTAAGACAGGGAAAGGCTGTGTATCAAACATTACGGGTCATCTCTCTCCTCTTTCCAATTCTCTGCTCTATTAATTAGATCAAACATATTGGTTTCTCTAATCTGCATCTGCCTTTAAAAAACTAATGTTTTCAAACTCCCTCTAAAACACACAGAACTTAATAAGAGAAAACTGAAGAGCTGACAAATGAAATTAAGATACTGCCTTAAAGCTGCACTTATAACTTTGATACTTCTTTCATACCTCTGTTCTCAGCGGGAAAGAAATATTTAGTCATTTTAAAGGATTTAAAAGGCTGCCCCACTAATGTTTGAGCTGAGCACCATCCACCCATCCTGCCCATCTTCAGAGGTCACCTTTCAGTGGTCAGTCCAGTCTCAAATCACAGACCAAACATCAGAACAGAAGATGTATTTACCCTCAGCTGACTAGCAGTGCTTATGTGTTTTCACTTATAGCCCTTCTACTCCCTTTGAGCCAATTATTACTGAGGTTCCCTGGACTGGGACTTTCATCTAATAAGATACCAAGTTATTAAGGGAGATGAAGCCCATGATGATGACAGGTTAGTACATCTACAATGATCACCTGTTATCCTACAGCTTGTTTGAATTGGTCATGCTTGAATATAACATAATGGACACAGTATAGGAGGAAACTTGAAACAGTATCACTCAAGAACTTTCAGCAAGAGTAAAGATACTCTTTAAGAGTATCCCTTAGGTAAATTATAATGGGTTTTGCTGGTAGATCCATTCCTTTCCGAAATTCTAAGCGAATTTCAGAACTCTCTTGCCTCCCCAAGGCAAAGACATGCAGCAAACTTCCACTGGAAAACTACCCTGTTTCTGCATGGCAGAGCACAGCTGTAGAAGGAAGGGGTGTGCCGTCTTTGAAGTCTCATTATTAGCACTTGTATGTGTTAAATATAGCTCTCCCTCCTGCACAGCTCCAGTGATCATACCCAGTGTTTCGATGCCTCTTGCTTGTGCACACCAGTTGTGTGGCTGGTGCTCACTCATGTGTCCCCAAAAGAGGAACCTCCCAAGCTATCTGGTTTCATCATCCCTGAAATCACTGAAGATTTAAATTTAGATTACTGTGGACATAAAATGAAAAAATTAGAAGCTGTTTCTCTCCTCTCCAAAGTGCTCCAGCTCCAGGTTGTTTTACAGGGAGTGACTGTGTCTGTCTCACCTCTGCTGCACCGAGCACAAGGTACACAGAGCCCACAACAGGAGCTGTGTAAAGACTGCAGGGAGGGGAGGACACAGATCATCTGTCATTTGTTTTGTAATAAAGTATCACGATGTTAAAAAGGATCCAATTCTTATTAAATAATGGAAGATGTGCCTTTAGAGAAGATCGCCATTATTCTTAAATATCAATCAGCAAGTAAAGACAGCTTTTAATTTGGCGTTCCATGAAAAGATCCAGAAAGTTTTTTTTTTTGAAGTTCATTATTTTCCCCCTCCTCTATCTTTCTAAGTCCTGAAATTTGAGGAAAAAAAATCTTTATTTCTCCTTTTTTGAAAGAATGCCTTAAGATTTAGTCATTTAATCCTTGTTGCAAAAACAAGCCCACCTCTGTTCCTAACTCTCAAATAAACAGTAAGATGGTGAAAAGTCCAAGTCAAAGTACTTGCTTGCAGATCTGAGGAACAAAACCTAGAATGTACCTTATGGCACCAAAAAAATGTGTCCCCTTCTAGCACCCAACAGCCAAGAAAATTACTGATCTGTGCCCTAGATGCCAGTGTCATATGTTGGGTAAGGTAAACCTGTTCACCTGCTGTTGGTACTGACAGGCTCATAGAATAAGCCTCAAACACTGTATTTGTTCTACCAGCTCACTGCTACAGAGAGTTCACAGTGACACATTTCCCAAGGAGCAAAAGCCTGTATGCTTCCAAAAGCACAGAGAGAGCAGACAGAAAGCCTTTCAGGAAAGCTATTCAAGAGTAAACAAACCAAAACAACAACAACAAACCCCTCACCTCACTGTGTAATTCAGCACAATCGCTCCCATTTCTATTAATAACTGAAAATCTTCCTTAAAAAAGCCCACAAAGCTCTCCATAGCTGAAGGACAGAAAAATCATTCAGTAATTACCACTCCTAAGCAGAAATTCAGGTTTCTAACCAGAAGTGTCCAGTGACAGTTTGGTTATCCCTGACCTAGCAGGTATGAGACAGGACCATGTAAGGAGATGCAGACTTCTGGAGTAGGGGCTGAAAGCTAAACAAGAAGCCCAGGAGCTTCTAAAAAATGCATTAGACTAACCATAAAGGATGAGATTTGGCTGCTTAACATCAAATGGGTTTATACAAAAACAAAACAAAAGAACCTTTGTGCATAAGGCTCACTTCCAGCCATCAGACTCAGAAAGTTTTTATGATCCTAACACAGGAAAAAAATGAGCCCCTTCTGCTTTACACCATCATTATCGTCCTGGCCCAATGAAATAGGCACTCTGGAAAATGAATGAAAATGTTGCAAGAAAATAATGATCACTGTTTCATGTCTACTTGAAGCCAGTACAAGCCTGTCCTGCTGCTGCCTTAAGTGTTCCCACCGACTTTACACAGCCACACCACACACATCATCCCCTCCTTTCCCAGCCACCAGGGACTGCAGCAATATGAAGAATTAAATCTGAAGACCAATTTCTCCCCTCCCTAAACCAGGTTACTTTTAGCCTGGATTAGGTCCCTGAGGTAGCTGCCTGCTCTGCTACAGGAATGC
The DNA here is from genome assembly GCF_001715985.3 of Manacus vitellinus. Classification (NCBI taxonomy): domain Eukaryota; kingdom Metazoa; phylum Chordata; class Aves; order Passeriformes; family Pipridae; genus Manacus; species Manacus vitellinus. The sequence goes on from NW_021938987.1 coordinate 143,391, forward strand.
TTGCTCAGGCAAAGGAGGTGGCAGCATTGGAACAGGAGTAAGAATACTTCTTCAAAATGACAGTCTAAAAAGTAGCAGTAAAGGATGGTGTCCAAGCATGCCCGAAGCCTCCCTGATGCAGCGATTCGTGTACAAGTCCCATTCATGCTCTGAACTGACAGGGCACAAATTCTCCCTTGTCCAGAGGCTGTTCAGAGACAGGGCTGTAACCACACCTGCCCCAGTAACCCTTTCTTCTTCCTGGAAAGAGGAGGCCCAAATCAGACAGCAAGTTCAGCACAGCAAACTGACTGAACACAGGAATATACTGTCATACACTGCTCCCAAAACAATAAGGGGCTCAGGGGAAGGGGGGAAACCTGCTTTAGTCAAATGGCACTTGAGCTGATGACTGACTCCTGAATAGCTGTCCACAGGAATAAACAAAGTCACTGAACTTACCCTGGCTAAAATTATACCCAGTTGAAAAAAAACCCAAAACAATCCTGATCTGCTATGAAATGTCTCTGTGTCCTCTCCAAAGGTCTAAATGATTATGCCATCATTTTCTTTTGCCCAGACCAGTCACTACTATGTGTGGTATTTAAATACTTGTATTAAAATGCTAACTCCCTTAATTCACACTTTTTGTTTCTTTCTGCAAGTTTGTATGTAGGCCAGCCTTTAATATAGCAGCACTTTTTTCTTGCTTAATCAAAGCCTTGTGTGTGAAGACACTGACGCACAATAACTTGGTACTACTCAGCCAAATCAGAACACCCTGTGTTCAGCAAACAGAAGTATGAAACAGATTTTACCAATCTATGACATACAAGTCAGAAGGATTTCACAAGCGATTTTCATTTCAAATTTTTGATTACCCTTTTTCTCTGGAAAACAATGCTCTTGACCAGATTGGCTTCAACAGCACAAAGCGCTCAACCCACCCTAATGCACACATACACTTCCACAGGAAAGAAAGAATTAGAGCAAGTAAGAGGTCAATGGCATTCACTATCAACTTTTACATACTGATAAAGAACCCTTGGAAAAGAATATTTCTGAACACACAGCAGCACTACAGCACTGCAAACCCTACCTGCTCCCCTCTACTCTGTCTATACTGCTGAGAAAACTCCACTCCAGTGAAGTCAGTGGATGTTTTGTTACCAATTGCTCAATGATAAAATACCTCCAACAGTGTGCAAACACATTACCAAAGTCATCTCTTCCTGCTGCCTTTAGGATAATGGTACAAAGGACTGCCAGGCCTAAAAATTTAACTGTCGTACAGAGAAATCAAAACTAAGCCTGTTTTCTAAGGCACTGCAATTCAAACTGCAAACAGATCCAAAGGCAAGTGTGGACACAAGGAAGAAACCCTGGGGAGATGTGTCCCAAGCAGAAGGTGACATTGCTAAATGGTTGGGCTGATGGCCCTCGGAAAGGAGATGCCACCACACAGTGCAGGTGAACTGAGCTTGCACTGAACATCTGAAACAGGACATTGCATGTTTTGGTCCAGCTTTTCTGCCCCCTGGTTTCCATACCATTGCTACCATCAAACTGCCCAATGGCGACTGAAAAGAGTGTTGGGTACCCTCCAGCTGCTGAAGCAGCACGAACTTGGGGGAATCCTGTCACTGACAAACACATCCACTATAAAAGGACAAATATTTGCCCCACCAGAGCTACTTAAGGTGGAAGAAAATTACTCATCCATCCAGACAGGTGGATTTCCATGAAGTTATGAAAAAGAGGAAGATAACTTCAACACAGTAAGTCAAGCTCATGCAACCCAAGATTTAAGCTTCTTCTTCCAAAAAATGCAAGGAACACGTATCTGTGTTCTCTTCCATGGTTTTTTTTTTAAACACCCAAGACATACCTTTATATTAGAAAAGAGGGGAAAGAATTAAAATTCTCTCACTTCCTCGTCGCAAAATAACTCATTGTTTGGATGAGCCACTAAATTAACTTCAGCTGTAGAGAAAATGAGTCATTAAACAGAACAATCAAAAATTTCACTGGAGAGAGGGGGAGGAGGTAGGGAGGAACTTTAACCTTCCTCCTCTCCTGCCAAATAAATGACACGGTAGTTTGAAAAAATAAGCAGAATGCAGTAACACTTCTTAATAAATAAGGCTGAAAACAGAAAGCTACAGAAAACTGAAGCAAAGGGAAAAAACAGAGCCAAGCTACAAATGACTATAGCAGCTCTTGGAGCATTTTAATCCTCCAACTGTACTCAAATACATCTGGAAGCATTGCATGAAGCAGAAGAAAGGTAGAGCTATCTTTAAGAGGTTACTTCCTAATGTGGATCTTAATGTCAGAAGTTCAGCAAATAGTTAAAAGCAAGTTTTGTTTTTACAATCACACATCTGCCAGACAACAGACATTCAGTTTTGTAACACACCACTGCGGACAAGCATGCAAAAGATCTTTTAATAAAAGAACGAAAATTTTCTTCCACGGATTCATCTGAGTTACTCTTGAGATAAGCAGAAAATGTTTTAGGAGACGGGTATTTCCTTCTATTGGAGTCAGTTACTTACTGAATCCTCATATAATCACTAAATTTGACCAAGAATTGAGGGCAGAAAGGTGGTAACCCTGCCTGTTTCTCATATGACATCTGAATAACTATACCAGAAGGTCTGAAGACGGCTGTCTAAAGCCATTACATATATTTTTCATTTTCACATGAAAATGTTTTCCACATATATATGACCTTATCTAAACTAAAAAGGCTAATTTGTCAGTGTGGATTTTGATTTTGACAGGAAATGTTTGTTTGAGAAGATAACTAACATAGACAGCTAAACTAGTATGAGTACTGAAGCAGCAGGTGCAGGTTTGCCAGTAAAAGATGTCTTTTCTCAGATGAACCAAAACAAGCCATAATTGAGAAGTGGTTTTTTCAACAGCATAAATACACTTATACTGCACTCACACTTGAAAGTAGCACCTCCAGGGTGAGTGAAGAAGCAAACACATTTTGGAAAACCCTCTTAGATTTTAACCCAGCACACCTGCAAAGGCTCCTGGGGTGAGGGACTGTGTTACAGCTGGTTTGGATCACAGCTCACTGAAGGCACAGCTTCACAGCAACCCTGCAGGCCATCTCAAACACAGCTTTTGCAGCTGGCAAAGGGAGAACCCAGCCCAGAAGCAGCAGCAGTGTAGGCTAAGACAACTTTCAAGGGCAGTGTAAGGTACTAATCGCATAAGATGTTCTATTGAAGATTTGCTGCCTGAAAGAATATTGCAGATGAGGTTTCACAATTGGTTTTAACCAATCTAGGAGCAAGCTGCTATCTAGAGAAACTGTTCTGCATTCCCTCCTAAATACATGTACAAGTGCTCCCCAGGGGATGCCAAAACCAACTCTCCAGAAGAATATGTGGTCAAGGAGACAGAAACAACAGGGTGCCCATCCATTTAGTTTAAGCTGATGGTAAATCTTTGTCCTCCATTCAGCTTCTGAAGTGGAATGATTGTCTATAGTTATCACAGTTCTTCCTGGCCTTAATCCTCTCACACCTACCCAAATGAACTGAGCCTAAAGAATCAGAAGAGAATCTCAACAATGGTAAAAGCTGCAAGTATAACCATAGGATATGCAGATAAAGCCAGAGATGTGAAAACAGATATCAGATAGTGATTTGTATCATTCTTGACTTCACAAAACCAAAACAAACACCTTCAAAAAGTTACAGTGAAGAACAGTAAGAAGCTACTATAAGAGTGCATCAGTTAAAAACACAAACAGGTTGCAAAGTTCTACACATAACAGGGGTCCTATAACACAAAGGCTACCACCACACCTTCTGTAGTCCTGTTTACTCCAAGCACAAAGCAGTCCTGTTAACAGTCTGTTGCTTTTACCTGTTCCTTCAACCCAAATGCAAATGCTGAAATGTGACCCAAATCCATGATTAACATCACAGGAGTTATCTGATAAAGAAATAAAAGCTGATGAGCTACTCTAACAAACACAGAAGTAAACAAGCTCGAATCAAGACAGATCAAACATCTCATCAACCTTCAGGAGAAGAGTTTTTGGAAAAGATGAAATAACCAAGGTAGAAGATAAATTAGACATTGAATTACAGATTGTTTAGAAGCACTTTAGAGCTAACTCATTACTATACCTAATTAAAATTAATGGAGACTTGCTATTAATTAAAAAAGAACAGTGTAGTAACAGCTTACAGAAAAAGAGAGAAAAAAAGTTAAAGGGACACATGCTAAACTGAGGCATGCTGCCCTAGTCCCACCAACTTCAAGTGGGTACAGCAATTTACATCAGTTGGAAATTCCTCCCCTTCCCCACCAAGGTGAAAAATACTTCATAGCACATTCATGGAGAAGGATCATTCAAAACTTCCTCCAAAATATGCCTGCACAAAAGGTGTTACAAACACCTTATACAATTTTTTTCCTGTAACAGTTCTTGGCACATCAATGCTTTCCACTGCTGCAATCCCACAATGTTATCAGCACAAGCAACTTCATTCATACCTATGTTTAAAATTTTATAACAGCCTATCAAGCTAAGAGATTATGAATCATTCAAGCCATTAAAGCCCAATTACATCAACTGAAATCTGAGCTTCCCAGAGTTATTCCAGTTCCTCTTTCTGCTCACTCAGCCCCTGTACCCCTTCCTACACAACTTTCCCTTCTCTAAGCTTGTGAAACTCCTCTTACAGAAGACCCACAAACTGCCCAATTTACACAGCCAGTCTGTCACTCTTACCCTTCAATAGCTTTAACCACCAGTATTCTGTACTCGTGGTTTTCCCCTCTCCTCTCCTGCTCCCAACCACCAATCATTCCATATATTGTCTGCTCCTGATCCTCTGGATCAGGCGACGTCCTGTAACGAGATCTTTTTCTGTGCCCACACTTCATCTCTGTATGATTATATCAGTTCAGATACACTTAATTACCAGGTACATACTGACACTTGGCTTCACGGTGGATTAATTCAAATTAAAGTGATTAAAATAATCAAATTTAGATTAGCAAATGAGGAAACTTTTTTTTTCATGTTCTTAATGGCCACTCTCAAACACCAATAACCACTAAACCTTGCTGATCTACAACATAACCTTTTAATTTAGCATTTAGTATAGCCCCTAGTTAGACAATGCTGTTAGTGTATATTTATGCAGATTCTTAGCATGAAATGGATGACCAATACAGGTCATTATTTAGTAGCTGGTTAAATTTTATATCATGACTTTTCAAGCTGTGTTTGAATGAAAATCAGGATAAAAACTAACAAAATCCCTGAACACATAAGGAAGTTACTTAACAAGATAAATGCTGCATTTAAAGATAATTTGCCTTTTTTTTTTTAAGCCTCATTTCCATTTAGTAGGTGAAATTGAGTCGGCTTGGCTACAATGGAATTCAAATTTTCAGATTTAGTAGAGTTCTTGGGATTTTTAAGCTCAAAACTTCTGGAGAGGAAATCTGTTTTCCTATCTTTTCAGTTAACCTCATTCAGTTTTGAATAAGCATTAGGTAAGTCATATACTAAAATGAAAATAAATTTCTCTGGGTATCTACTGAAGCAGCTGCTGTTCTCAAAATTGAGGTTTTAGTACTTCAAACCCCAATCATGTTCACTAGAGCAACGGGTTTATTTTCTCTTAACACTTAGTAGTTACATTGATTCGTAGGTCCGTCTTGATTTAGGCAATATTAGTACATTGCAGCATCTTGAGTCCTGAATACAGGTTTATTTTTGAGAAAGCAAGACAAAAATTACCTCAACCTGAACCACCCCACTTTCTCAACCTCAGCCTGCCTTCTCCAGGGATGTGCTACCACCACCTCAGGGTCAAAATGGAATTTTAAAGAAATGTAAATATTTGCTCTCTTCCTGGGAAAGCAGTATATAGGAAGGAGGGAAAAAGAGGGGACATGCATATGGGGAATTGCTTCAGTGTCATTAGAGTTTTAGCAAGCTGGTAAATGTCTGTGTAGGCAATCCCTTCACTCTAAAGGGTTTTTCCTAATTAAAAATATGCACCCCATTTTCCAGAGCCTCCCTACTGAAGAAACATCTCACCACTGCCGCCCAATTAGATCAAATTGGGTGGCTGGCTCTTTTTGTTCTGTGCATGATAATACAAAGACTCTCCAAGTTCCTGCTCAACAAAGGCTTGTGTGAAACAGGCTTTGAAGACACAATAACATTCCTCTTGCGAGTTTCAAGCCCAGAGGCTAAAAGCACCAAGTAACTATTCATTCTTCCATCTTGAGACACATTCCTAACCTAGTTCAAAGGCCTGAAAAAACATGCCCTAGCTACATGCCTGCACACCTTCAGAAGGGCTTTTCCTTCCTATCAGAGCTTGCTAGAGAAAGAAGTTTCATACGGGAGAGAAATAAAAGTATTTCAGAGTTTTGTTTCATTTTTAAGAACCCTTAAATTGTTTAAAGGATTCAAGACTGTCTTGCATGTGAATTGATCGGCTGCATTAATCCATTTAAGAATAAAGTATCACCATTTACATGTGTAAAGTACAATGTTCATTCCCAGCCCACCAGTTCTTTTACTGCTTCACCAAGAAGCAGCTGTGGGAGGAGGGAGTGTGCCCGGCAGCTGGAAAAGGACGAGGGATGATTTGGAGCTGTTTGGCTTCCATCACTGCTCTTCTATTTAGTTTCATCCGCCTGTGTTTTGATCTCAAACTGCTAAGATAGATGTAAATCACACATGGCTATCCACCCATATCAAGATATCCAAGGAATTCAAGACCATTCTGCATCATGTTCACCAGATGCCGATAAAATCAACAAAATACAAGGTTATTTCCAAAATACTGACATTAGAACAAATATTAACTTTCAACAAGAAAAAATATTTACAGTTTTCAACATACAGCTTCCTAAACAAACTAAATTCCTCTTTATACATTTTATTTCGCTGTTTCTCAGAAATCTGAATGTCATTACGTGTAAAATAAGGAAATATAAACGGTTACTAAAGAATACGTCAGCCTAACTGCAGCTGCCGTTTACTGGTATGGATCCAGCACACAGAAACAGTGAAGGCAGCAGAGGTGAGACCACCCTTTGCAGGTTAAATCTGCCCAAACATTCTGCAGGACTCCACCCCAGACATGCCAACCAGCCTGCTTTTTGAGATTCTTGAATTGACACACAGTACATAAAAAGTTTCCTTTGTTTGAAATGGTTTTTAGTACACTCAAGCTTTAAATACTAAGGTTTCTTTACCTGTATTCCATTTTATGTATGCAATCAAGCAATTAACTATTTAGTACTCCTCACTTCCCTTTGTTCTTTAAAGGGCAACCAATATTTTTTTTTGTTCTGCAGTTTAGTTGACACTATTAAAAAAAATATTGTCCGTGATCTGCAACAGAGGAAAGTGGACCAAATGCTAAAAATACCATAACACAGCAAAGCATGAGGGGATGGTACAGTGTACCTCTGCTTGGCAAGCAAAGAAGTAGTTCCCACCTATCTAAAAAACATTTTTGTCCTCCTAAGGATTTAAATTAGTCGCTTTCATTTTCCTCAGGTGAAAATAGTTCAGTTTGAATTTACCATCACTGCAAAAGGTGAGTATTGCTCATTCTCCCCTTCATGTAGCCATGGTACAGATGTTCCTTCCCACCAAAACAAGGAATACATTACCTAACTGACATCTAAGAGACATTTCAAATCCTCTGGCAAGCTGAGCTGTCTTACCTCTTTCAAGGACTGTGCAGCTGAGCTACCTGCTGTTGGTCATTTCTGTGAAATACAACCGTACTATGAAAGGAAAATCTTGTGGATGCATTCCAAAAGTAAAAAAAAAAAATTAAGATAACATTGTCTTAGCCTCAACTGAGTGAACAACTTGTTAGTTTATGTCCTCATTATTCTACAACATTCTGCTCCATAAATACTATATTTTACTGTTTTGAAGTAACAGGTAATTCAGAATTTGTGATCAGGAATTACAGGAGAGGAATCAGTAATTATGACAGCAGAAAGTTTTCCGAGGAACTTAAAATTAACCCCATCTTTCAGAGACCACTCAGCCAACATCACCATCATTTCCCTACAGTGCCTGCATGAGTCAGAAATGGAACAGCCACCACCACTTCAGAAGTCCCCAATCTTTATTTCTCTGAGTGTCACCATTAGAGAATGAGCACCATGAGAAAAGTGCACTGTACCATGCCAGGGGAGGCAGCAGACTGTACCAGCCCTATGACATGGCAGGAGCAGCAAAGGACTTCCTGTTGCACCTGCACCTTCCCCAGAGAAGAGAAGTCCTTTTGTATTTTTCCTACGTTAGCATCCCTATGAACACTCCTGCATCCCACGCGCACCACTGCTGACAGTGACTCCCAAACACCTTGTCAATCACTTGCACAGGAACCATCAACCTAAGCTGGGAAGTTACTGGAGGACCACAGTGTCCTTGCTCTAGTAATTCTCAAGGCATTTCAAGAAGTGACTAAGTTTTACTTACACTTGGACACCAGCACTCCCCTGCAGCACATACCAAACACTTCCGAGCTCCAAGTTTGCCTCTGAATCCAAGAGGTCTCCCCGTCACTCATTTCCCGTTCTCTAGGGGTTAAAATTCTCTTTTCTAGCATAGCAATCTTCTCTTCAAAATGAAGGCCAGCTTGCTGAAGATTAATTACCATCCAGTGTTTTAATCTAAAAGAGTCCCTCACTGACACACATCAGCTGCCACTCGAGGTGTCTTTGCATCTCTCGCACACAGCCCAGGGCTCCAGCACAAGTCCCAGCTCCAGCCATGGCATTTCAAGCTCCCCACCTCCCTTCCACTCCTCTGCAGTCACTTACAAACTGATAAACAGCCAGACCCCAGCTAACTCTGTAAGAGGAGGAACAACCTCAAACTTCTACCTCCTATCTACACTTCCTGAGGTTCTTTTACTCCCTTAACCAAGACTTTTCCACAACTCTGGGCACAGCTTTTGCACAGGAATGTTACTAGTGATGTACAGACGTCCAGTATCTTGTGAGGAGAATGAAGGGGGGGTTTGGTTTTGGTTTGGTTTTTAAGTCTACAGTTCAGTGAAGTAAGAGCAGAAGGAACCCATACAGTCACTGGCCTAGTCTCCTCTGTTCCGTGTTTGAGCTTTTTACTCCTTCAGGGAACTGTGCCTCTGAAGGAAAGCTCCTGTGCACAGACCAGTTAAGTATTTTATTGACTGGCAAACCCAGCTTGTGGAGTTCCTGCCCTCTAGTTACATCTTAAGAAATATTTGTGCACCACATTGAAAGCCAGGCTGCTGAAACTGGACAGGGACCAAGGCTGATAGGTAATTCTCATTTTTTCTAATCACACAGAAAGCATGTCCAACCCCCAGGTACCCTAGTGAGTTAAAAATGACTAACCCACACAGAGTGGAGGTGGGGTGAGGGGGGAGAAGAAACACAGTCAGTTGAAGCTGTAGATGTTCCCAGCCCCTACCTTCCTCCGTTATATAACACGTATCATCAGAGAGTTCAAATGTGCAAGCACACTTCAACAACTCTGCTAGCTGTAAAGTGTACAACCTAATTCCACTCTTCCTGAAGCATATCTTATTTGAAAATTTAACAGGTCATTTCTTCCACATCCCCAGCTTCCAAAAAAATAGAATTTTACAACAGTTGTTGTACAACTGTTGTACACAGGCAAATCTTCTGTGATGCACCACTGGAACAGCACATTTCACCTTCCAGCTCAGGTGGCTGACACATCTGCTAACTAGACTCCCCAGTTATTACAAGCAGTTAAACACACACAAACTTTCACTGTTTCACCTACTTGATCAAAACCTACTCTGAAGAAAATACACTTTGCAATTACCCAAGGTTAAATTTCTAATAATAGTCTTCACAGAACATGACCTAGATATGTCAAACGTGATCAGAGAGATATATATCAAGACATCTTTTAGTTAGTTAAGAGTGCCAGGCTTATTTAAATCTCCTTTATCTGTTCACACCTTGCCTTTGTTAAATTTCCCATCCTTTCTGTAAGAGGAGTGTAAAGCTGTTAAACTTGAAAATATTTTTTTTAAGTTACTAACATCTCCCCTTTACTATCTCTACCTCATGTAGCCAAAATAATAATCACCACAATCGCCATTTATGAAAAACTCAAAATTATCTAAAAATAGCATAATGCTACTCACTTTTGTGAACAGGTACTCGAGCATATCAGGTCATGTACAGATAACCAAAAGCCAGTTTTTAGCACTCTGACAAACTGAGAATTCAGACATGTTTCTCCATATTACTATATTTGTGTTGCAGCTTTTACCACAAAATGAAAAACACAAGATCTGTTGTAGCAAGCCAAAACAGCTTTGCCATTTGAAATTTGTTTTTACAAAGTATTCTTTAAATTTAAAAAACACACGGGCATCTATAGTTACTAATCAATAGGGCAAATTATTAAAATAATGAACCCCATTTTTAATCAAATTTATAACTGTCCAAGTAGTAGAGTGTAAAGAAGAAAATACTGTAGTTAAAAAAAACCTGTGTGAATATAGTTCTCCTTTTATTATATGTATTTTATAAAATCGAGGGGGTTTAATGTTAAAATTCACTCATTCTGATTTGTCTTGTACCTAATTCAGATTCATACCTGTGGTTTACTGCTGTGGTCATGACAGGGATGCTGCAAAACAAAGAGTTCAGGAAAGAAAAGCTGGAGGCAAATTCTGCTTACCTTACATCATCCTGTTAAGGTCAGCAGAATATCCAAATACTAAAACAAAGTAAAGTCTAATCACAAGGAAGGAACACATGTGCTTCCTAAACAGTGTCTATCCCAGTAACAAAGATCAAAAGAAAAATACAGAAGCAAAAACACCTTCAGAAAACTGCAGTACAGTGCAAAATGAGTGCCTCTAACTCCCTGTGTATATCCAGGCTGTCCACATTTCTCTATACTCATCCTCAGACTTTCAAGTATCACCATCCCAATTCCCTTCAGACCCCAAGCACTGAGCAATTCTCTCCATCCTCATCATCATACTGTAGTTTCTCTGTGTTCCCCAAGTAATTTCTCTCTCTCATTTCCATCTCCTTCCCATCCCAGTTTCCACAGCTGCTCCCAAACCTGTACCTCAACTTCCCCACTGTTTTAAGTCAGCAACCCCCAGTCTCCCTTCCAGCCATAGCACAGGTCCCATGAACAGCTCTCCCCTCCTTTTTCCTCTCTTCTCTTAAGAGTACTGGTTTGTGTAACTCTGTCAATCAAATGCAGTTATCAGCTTCTATTGAGACCTGGCACAGAGGTTAAACCTAAAATAAAATTAGTTTTGGAAAATAATATCTCTTTCTCTACCATATCGCTGGAGACTAAAGTTATTTTTTTTACAGCTTACGTGACTTTATTTACACAATAATCAATTCTGAACAGATCCACTTTCAGAGCTTCAAAAAACTGGAAAAAGCCACCCCACTTTCTTCACAAACAAGCTATAGTTGCACTTAGTGCAACTTACTCAAAAGAACATTCAAGTACATTTACTTTCAGTACTTGTACTCACGTATTTATGAAGCCATGAAAACTCTACAGTCCTAATGAATATAAAAATTTAAGCTAATATAAAGCGGTCCTGAAAAAACGCAACATACTCAAGACGTTGGTCAGATAACATTCCCACTTCACAGCTGCTTGCTGCATTTTATTTGAGTTGTAATTCTGTATTTATGAGTTATCTAAGGAAACATATGATCTCCCTACAGTTGCTAGTTAAAAATGAGCATCATCCTCACCCTGCGATGTCCTGTTTCATTTTTAAATTTAAACCACATTCAGAAACCAGTTTAAACATTAATTAAATGTGTGCTAAAGAAGTCCAGATAGTACTTCATAATTATCTGAATTTGTTTATAAATCATTCAGTTTCAATTTCTAAGCCAGGAAGACAAAAGAGAAACACCTAAAGCCATTAATTATAAGCTTGTGGTCTTGTTAAACAGAAGAACTGCAAATACGCAAGTATGTGGAGACACAGGCTCAATTTTGGCAAATAATTAGCTATGGGAAAAGTGGTGTGTGCATACAGTAAGAAATGCACTGTTTTGTCTACAGTAATACCCATAAAGCATGGAAAACTTTCATAACATACTGGTATTTACCTTGGTGGTGACCCAAAATTACAGAAACTTCTGTTCTTCAGTTCTGGAAACAACCTTCCCCTAGAAACTTAATTTAATTGTACAAGTCTTGTTTTGGCACCCTTGTGGGTCCCTTCCAACTCAGCATATTCTAGGATTCTATGATCTGCTGTGTTTCTGTTGTTCCACCTTAAGTTTTTTAATTTGAGAAAAAGAACCCAACTATTGAAACTTAATGAAAAAATAAAATAAAAAGCAATCAGTGTCCTAACAAAAATAAAACCCACATATATAATACAAGAACTACATGAGTAATTTTCTGTTTACCATCATGTGTATTTTCATGAGACCCACACAAATGTTTAGTTCTTCCCTTAGTAGTGTTTTGCTTTAAGTGGATACAGGCAAAAGGCCTAACAACTGCATAGATGCCATTGTGCTGCATTCCCACTGTACTGTATTCCATTTTCTTACATCACCAAAACAGCCCAAACCACCCATGCACTGGGTAAAACAGGCACCATCAAAGCTGCAAGTGAGCCAAGTTACCACTTGCTTACACTACACATATTCTATTCGGTCTTATTAGCACTCAACTTTCAGGAGTTCTCAAACTCATCAACAAAATGGAAATGAGGCTTTGAAGCTTTGGAGATCAAAGCCACATACCTGGATTCATGGTACTATTCTACTACAGCCTTTCCTGCTTCTCCAGAGCCAACATCTCATAGTTTCCTTTTTGGAATATCTTTTGACTATATGTTCAGAACACAAGCTATCAGCAGTTCATCTTCAAAGCCCCTGCTCATCTGAGGAGCCTTCTCACAGCAATCCCAAGAGCAGGATCCACAGCAGATCCACAACATCTGCTCACCTGTAGTATGGTGTTTCTGTGCCAGGGTTTTGGTAGTGGGGGCTACAGGGTGGCTTCTCTGAGAAGCTGCTGGAAGCTTCCCCCATGTCTGACAGAGCCAATGCCAGACAGCTCCAAGAGGGACCTGTTGCTGGACAAGGTCAAGCCCATCACTGACAGTGGCAGCACCTCTGGGATAACGTATTTAGGACAGGGAAAGAAGGACTGTACAACTGCAGAGAGAGAGAGGAGTGAGGATATGTGAGACCACCTGGATATGTCAAACCACACTGCAGACCCCAAGGTCAGTGCAGAAGCAGGGGGACGTGCTCCAGGCACATGGAGGACCTATGGAGGTCCATGGCAGAGCAGATATCCACCTGCAGCCTGTGGAGGACTCCACACCGGAATAGGAGGAAGCCCTAAGGAGTCTGCAACCCTGTGGGAAAAGCACATTGGAGCAGGCTCCTGGCAGGACCTGAGACCCTGTGGAGACGGGAGACCATGCTGGAGCAGATTTCCTGGCAAGACTTGTGACCCCATGGGAGACCCACACGGGAGCAGTTTGTGAAGAACTGCAGCCCACAGGAAGGACTCACATTGGAAAAGTTTTTTGGAGGACTGTGTCCCATGGGAGGGACCCCACACTGGAGCAGGGAAAGAGTGTGAGGAGTCCTCCCCCTGAGAAGTGTGAAGAACTAACTAAAACCCCCATTCACATACCCCTGTGCTGCTGGGGGGAGGAGGTAGAGAAATGGGGAGTAAAGTTATACCCAGGAAGAAGGGAAGGGTGGGGGGTAGGTGTCTGAAGATTTAGTTTTTATTTCCTATTATCCTACTCTGATCTGATTGGTAATAAAACAAATTTCCCCAAGTCCAGTCTGTTTTGCTCGTGACAGTAAGTGGTAAGTGCTCTCTCCCTGCCTTTATGTCATGAGACTCGTGAGCTTTTTGTTGTATTTTCTCTCCCCTGCCCAGCTGAGGAGCAGAGTGATAGAGTGGCTTTGGAGGGTACCTGGTGTCCAGCCAGGGTCAGCCCACCACATCCATGCATACAAAACTCTAAGCAGGAGGAAAATGCCTTAGGGCTACACTGCTCTCTCCCCTCACTTTCTCCATGTCACAGGCTGCTCTTTCCAAGCATGACCTGGCGACTGCAGCAACGTGGCCTTCCAGCTACAGCACAAAAGTCCACTCATCAGAGTATCCAAGCACCAAAGAGTCACCAGCTAGGCGAGACACACATAACAGTAGCCAGTTGTCTGAAGGAGAAGTAAATGTTTGGGCAGGAGAGCATTCAGAACTGCATTGAAACTGCTGCACTTTTGAAAGGATGAGAGAAGAGAGCCAGGGCAGGGCCAGCTGTTTGGAAACAGCCAAGAATTTATGACAGGGAAGGCAATGGGATGGGAGAGTGCAGAGGAATGCTGTGGGTGCAAGAGAAATGGTTTTCAATTAAATTTGGGAAACAACATGATTATTTCAGCCAGTATCCTTAATGTTAAGAGGAATAACTACACTTGAAAGAAGTTAAAAATACTTCAGAATCTAATGCCTGAAGAACTTTGAGGCAGCTGGCAGGGAAGGACAGGAGAGCAGGGAATAGGAAAGGAGTTAGCTAACTTGCAGTAAAGCAGCAACAATCATTCTACCCATTAGATGAATGGCCAACATTTGAGGTCCTTGTCTTGTAGACTGCAAAACCAGAAAATTCCACAATGGATAAAACAAGAGTTATCCAGATAGCTTTGGCCTTTGGGGTGGGGTGGAAGGCTGCCCTATGGAGAGGGTGGAGAACTGCTCTACAGAGAGGAGGAAAAAAAAAGTGCATGTGTAGTCCCTTTGCCAATTCTGCGATTAAAAGTGTAAAGAAAAACCCATGAAAGAGATGGAGAGTAAAGAAAGAGTACTTAGTGCAGGCTTCCTCATCCCTTGTTCTCATCCCTGCAGCTTCACCTTCCCTTCCCAGCTCCAGATGTTTTCACCTCTCAGCTGTACCTGCAAACATACCAAATAGCTTTTCCTTCCTCTTCCACGTTGCTCAGACACCAATAGGAGAAGCAACAGCCACAACCTCCCCACCCTCAGCCAAACAGCCTCACCTGCCAGGAGGAGCACAGGGGAAGCTGACCCAGGCTGGACAGCCTGGCTGCTTGCTGGGAGCAAGCAGGCAAAGCTCTGGGGAACTGGAGCACCCCTACTGCACCTGGAGTCTTCACGGGAATGGTTTGGCTAAAGGTGCTCAACAACTTCTTCAGGCATGTGCAAACAGACTGCTTGCAGTCCTGTAAATCGCTCACCTCCAGGCAGATTTTCCCAAGAATGGCATAAGGTATAACCTACATGGGCCGACTCCCCTGGCAAAACTAAGTTTCACCTCCAAAGCAAAAAAGTACAAGGACATGTCAAAAAACAGCTGTAAAAATAGCTGTTTGTTTAACACAGACAAAACATCATTGGGTTTCTTTCCTTAACATGCTCAACAGATGGACTAGTCAGGCTGAATGTTGCAAGGAAAGTTTCAGTTCATGGCAAGAAGTCTGGGAAATAAGAGTCTAAAGGGTTAATGTCTGAGAAAGTAACAAGCAACTAACACAGCTTTATAGTGGGAAGGGAAAGGGAACAGCCATGGCTACAAACTCCCCATATAATTACAACCTGATTCTTCCCCTGCCTCCCAGAAGCTGCTGTGCTTGCTCAGTCCAATCCTAATTTTGGGAAATAAGAACCAACTTCAAACAGCAATTACTCTATTACACACTACTTTTTACAATGCTGCCCTGAAAAACATCTGCATGGTATTTTTCAGCCAGCTCTTATATTAGGTTTTCCACATCCTAATCTTTCACTGAACAGCATAATCACAGTAGGTACCTACCTACCACCACCATGGAGAGCACTGCCACAGCTTTTATGTTAAAGATGACACATAGTTCAATTAAATAAGTTGTCTATAGCAAAAGGAAAGCAGTGCAATTGGAAAAAAAACCTGTGTAAGCAAACAGTTATGACACTGCTCCCTCCCAGACCTGCCTTCTCATATCCCTGCACACAGACTTGCCCCTCAATCTCAGCACAGCACAGGCAGGGGGGAACAGCGATGCTCCCAGCAAAGTGACTTGCTGCACAACTTGCAGCATGCTCTGGTAAATTCTCTCCTGAAGAGTTCATAACACCAACGCTCTCCTAAGCAGATATGGATTCCCAGGGTAACAAGAGGCAGCTCAAAAACAGTCTAGATGGGTTCTTGCAAGCACATCCCAGAACAGAGAGATAGTGTGGCTGTGTAAGTTTGTGTACATTTGGTCACAAACCCTGTATGGTGACAGCACATTCCTGTCAGGTAGCCACAAAAATAATCATTTCCTACCAGTTGCCATTTCAAACAGACCATCAATATTTGCACTGATCTTAAACCTTACCTTGAACTTTGAAACCGACCTGGTAATCCCAGGTCACCCAAGACTAACACCTAATATTGCACTGCTCTAAAGGGCAACAGCAGCAAACGTTAAGTAGCAAATGTGAAGAGACTGTTTTGCTTTTGTTCAGGTTATAAGGTTGGATAACGTTTAAAAATGGTGAACATATGATCACAGGTGTGGTACCAACACCAGCCCTCAGTGTTCCCTCGAGCAGAGTGAACAAGCAATACAAATAGCAAGGTTATTAAACTTACGATGTAAACAGTGGTAAGAGATTCATCTCCCAGTGCCATTGCACATATTCATAGTAACTACTTAAGCTACCGTGATTGCTACTGCTCAACTATGTAGTAAACCTAAATCGCTCACTAAAAACGAGTGACAAGATTAACTAGATAACTATCTGCTAGTGCTGGTCGGCTGCTGAAGGTGAAAACACTCTTCACCTTTCACAAAAGGGCTCACACAGGTGCACTTTGTGAGCTCGAAACAAGATACATTTGTGATGTGCTGCATGAAGCTCCCACCCAACAGAAACATCACACTGCTTGCAACAATGTTCCTACTCATCTTACACATCTGTAATCAACGTGCAACAGCCTGGCAGTTTTTCCCGAATTAAAAATTAAAAGCTTCAGGAAGAAACAGAACGCATCAGTCAATGCCAAGGACAGTTCTTAAGGCCCATTTCTTATGCCGTTTGTACACTGTGGTGGGTGTGGGACAGCCACACTTAGTATCAACTGAAACACAAGTGACAGACACAATGCTCTAAAGACTTTGAAGGCTGTTTTCAAATTCAAAGCACCTTCCAACTAAAACTGAATTAACACTGGTCACAGCCCCGCGAGGTGGATGCTGTTAGACGTGTTCTGCACACGGGAGAACACGTGCTGGCACGGTTCACTGCTTTACCCTTGGCCACGAGTGTGATTACTGGCCAAACTAGGATTACAACGGGAGTTTCCCGTTTCCAGACCAAAGCCAAAGGTAACTTGCTTTCACACCCACACACTTTTGAAGCACACCTAATTCTGAAAAGTAAAGAAACGTGGCAATACGGTACGCACAGCATTGTATCCCCAGCTGAACAGGAGCATCCAAGCGTGCTTTCGAAGCACGGCCAGGCCCACGCAGGTGCGGGCCAGCAGCTGGACACTCGCAGAGATGCCGGGCTTCTGGTTGCTTTTGACACTAAAACACGCTGCACTGAGGCCAAAAGGCACAAGGAAACCAACCCAACGCGTGGCACCCCCGCAGCCTCCCCGGGGCTGTTCAACTCCCTGAACGGAGCCACGGTTCGTCCCGGCTCACCTTCCCCGGCGGGCGCCCGGCTCCT